>NC_141543.1:97872500-98172500 GCF_021556685.1 Rattus norvegicus
TATAAAGCCCGGGCTGGCATTTGAATTTCAAACAATTCTCAATTCTGCCTCCACACTCCTGCCTCTGCCTCAAGAGTGCTGGGATTACAGGACTCTGCTATCAGATAGTAGGTTGTCTGTCTGTCTGTCTGTCTGTCTGTCTGTCTGTCTGTCTGTTTTAAGACAGGGTCCCTCTGTAGCTCTGGCCTGGAACTCACAGTGTAGACCAGGACTTCCAGGAACTTACAGAGATCTGCCTGCCTCTGCTTCCCGCCAAGTGCTGGGGTCAAAGGTGTGTGCCAATGGTACACCTCTATAAGTGTTACGAACATCACACTAGGTCACCTATGGTGTGACTACCAGTGCACCTTGGTCCACAGTCACAGGAATATCCCAAAGGCCTTATTGACTTATTGATCTTCGGTGAGGAACATGTGGCTGAGCATCCACCATCCCCCACCCCACCCCTCTGCGTGCGTGTGTGTGTGTGTGTGTGTGTGTGTGTGTGTGTGTGTGCGCGCGCTCGCGCACTTCAAAAATCCCAGCACCTGCCTGCCAGCATGTCACCTGAGGGAGGCGGGAACACAGAAGGAACAGGCAACTGGACGCTCCTTGGTAACTAACTCTACCCACTTGGGAATCTTCCTGGTCACCTTGTCTGTATGCAGCCCAAACCAGGCGTGATGCTGTTAAAGTCACACAGCCATGCCAAGCCGAGGAGGGAAACCTGAGGCTCCCAGAAGCACTCAGGAGGGACAGCGGCAGCCTCTGCAGCCTCTTGGCATCAGATGTTGCTACCCAGAAATTTTGATGTAGGTGTTCAGACAGAGCTTGGTTCTCTATATTTGACATAAGCTCGTGGGGTTGGGAGTCTGGGAGTCCCCAGATGATGCCTGTGATATGAAGAAAGCAGCAGTGCCGGGCTGGGGATTTAGCTCAGTGGTAGAGCGCTTACCTAGGAAGCGCAAGGCCCTGGGTTCGGTCCCCAGCTCCGGAAAAAAAAAAAAAAACGAAAGCAGCAGTGCCCTGCAGCACTAAAGTAAAGATTACCTATGGTCGCCGTTTACATTTAGTCACGGGGACCCCTCTGTGGTGGCTTGAATATGCTTGGCCCTGTGAGAAGTGGCACTGTTAGGAGGTGTGCCCTTCTTGTTAGAAGTTTGTCACTGTGGAAGTGGGACTTGGAGGTCTCCAATACATGCTCATGTTTGGCCAGTGTGACATAGAGTCGCCCCGGTGCCTGTGGAAGACAGTCCCTTTGTGCCGCCTGCAGCTCAATATGTGGAAATTTCCGCTCCGCCAGCACCATGTCTGCTTGCACGCTGCCATGCTTCCCACCATGATCGAACGGACTGAACCTCTGAGGCTGTAAACTAGCCTCGATTATACCTTTATATGACTTTATAAGAGTTGCCTTGGTCGTGGTGTCTGCTCACCACGGGAATCAAACCCAGGACCTCTGGAAGAGCAGCCAGTGCTCTTCACCACTGAGCCATCTCTCCAGCCCCTGGAGTGATATCTTTTCCAAATTATGCAGATGCGGCTGAAGCCACCGCTCAATGGTAGAACACTTACCTAGGATCTATAAGGCACGCTCTGAACTCCCCACCCCCTCCCCGGTTATGACTTACACGTACGTATCATTTCCAAGGTCCCTTGCTCTGGGGTTTTTGAGACTTATAGATCCTCACCGTTGAGTCTGCCTGCTTTCCTAGGCTCTAACTCAAGAAGCCTGAAGCGCCCTTGCCTGAACATGCTGGCTTTCTTGAACACTAACTCAAAAGGCATGGCTTCCTCTCTTCCTTTTTCCAATCTCTCTCTTCCCAGTATCTGCTGATGTTTACTTTGCTGCCCCTATGTTCTATCAAGATGTCCTCAAGGTGGGTTGGGGATTTAGCTTAGTGGTAGAGCACTTGCCTAGCAAGCGGAAGGCCCTGGGTTCGGTCCCCAGCTCCGAAAAAAAGAAAAAAAAAAAAAAAAAAAAGATGTCCTCAAGGTAAGGGGGAGGAAGGGAGAAAAAAACTATTCTGAGGAAGCGTATCTCTTTCGTCCCTTCAACTATGACTTATTCTTGACACAATATGGTGTCCTCTGCCCCGTCCCCCTTCTTGCTATGCTGAGGGTTAAACCCAGGGTCTTACAGGTTAGACAGATACTCTACTTCTGCCCTGCACTCTCCCTTACCCAAGGTGCCATGTTGCAAGAAGAAAGTGAGCCCTCATCAGACCCCAAGTCAAGAGCATTTCATTTCGAAAATGCTAGACTTCTCAGAACAGAGTGACATCATCTGTCAGCCCCCCTGCCCACCCCCACCCTCCCTCCATCTAAACCATTTATTGTGACAGACAAGCAGTCTGAAAAGCATCCTGAGGAAACGCCAGCGGGTGTAGCTGAAATGCAGGGTGCAAACCACCTCCTCACAGGGCTCCAGGGCATCCAGGCACAAGCCCCTTGTCATGGACGACCTGTGCCTTCTTCAGAGGTGATACTCCCTAGGGAAGCACGGGGACTCAGAGGTGATACTCCCTAGGGAAGCACGGGGACTCAGGAGCCAGCAGGAAGTGACATAGTGGGACTTCCTGCAGCAGGGAAGGTTAAAATAGTCAGGTGATTCCGCTAACCTGAGGACCAAACTGGTCACTAAACTAACATCTTGGGGGGTAAGGATTCTTATCTCTCTCTCTCTCTCTCTCTCTCTCTCTCTCTCTCTCTCTCTCTTTCTCTCTCTCTCTTTCTCCCCCCCCCCCACCCCCTCCAGGAGTGCTAGGATTGCAGGGCTTCATTCATGCTAGGTAGGATCCTATCAACTGAACCGTATCCCTAACCCCTGGATGTAGGGATAATCTCTTGTGCACTGTGTGGGAGATTCACTTGTCAATAAAAAAATGATCAGCCAATGAACTGAGGCAGAACTAGAAGGTGGGGGATCTAGGAGAAGAGAGAGGGAGAGGAGGAGGGGGACAGAGAGGGAGATGGGAAAGGGGAGGGAGACCGGGACAGGGAGAATGAGGATTCTGGGAGAGAAAGAGGCACGGGAGGAGGAGATTTACCACTCAGAGAGAGGAAGATGGTTGCATGTAACTGAAGACCAGGTAACCAACCAGCCATGTGGCAGAACTTAGACTAGACTAATGGGATGATTAGGTTATGAGCTAGTCAGGGGACCATCCAAAGCCTTTGGCCAAGGCATTTATTCATATGTAAGAAGTCTCTGAGTCGTTATTTTAGGGTAAAAAAGTGTCTGGGTGGAAAGCCCAAGATTACACCTTGATATTGTGTTTGTTTTTGTTTGTTTTGAGACAGGTTCTTACTAGCCTTGGCTGGCCTGTAGCTCACTACGTAGACCAGGCTAGCCTCAAACATACCTTCTTGCCTCTACTTCCTGAGTGGTACGATTAAAAGCATGTACCACCATACCCAGCAGTTTTTTTGTTTCTTTTTTTTTTTTTTTTTTTCCGGAGCTGGGGACCGAACCCAGGGCCTTGTGCTTGCTAGGCAAGCGCTCTACCACTGAGCCAAATCCCCAACCCCATCTTTTTTTTTTTTTTTTTTTTTTTTAAGATTTATTTATAAGTACATTGTGGCTGTCCTCAGACACACCATAGGAGAACATCAGATCTCATTACAGATGGCTGTGAGCCACCATGTGGTTGCTGGGAATTGAACTCAGGACTTCTAGAAGAGCAGTCAGTATTCTTAACCGCTGAGCCATCTCTCCAGCTGTTTCTTGATTAAAGCCAACTAAATAGTGAATTCACCAGACACTGGTGAGGGAGTGACCTTTGACTTTTCCCAAACTGTATGCTCTGACCCCTAGCACTGTGCTAAGTAGGATAAGAATGTCACATGAAGGGGGAGTATCCCTGCTTTTAAAATGTGCTTTTAGAGTTTTTAAACAGCTGGGTGTGGTAGCCCCTATAAAGCCAGAACCCCAGAGGCAGAGTGTTGTGGTTTACCCTGAAGTTATCTGTATTTTGATGCTAATTCCACTGCCCCAAGGACAGCTTCCTAGTCACATACTCAGGAATCAGGTGACTTCACCAGAACCTTCTCCCCATTGAATTTGTAAAGTACAGTGAGGGGCTTGTACCGGATAGAAGGAGGCCTGTCATTGGAGGAGAAGGAAGGATGGGCGGGAGAGAAGTTTGAAGGAGGAGGAGGAGGAGACTAGGAGAGAAAGGAGAGATGAGGAGAGAGAGGGTGAGAAGCCATGGCAGGTGATGTTAAGATTCTGCTCTGGGGGCTGGGGATTTAGCTCAGTGGTAGAGCGCTTACCTAGGAAGCGCAAGGCCCTGGGTTTGGAACCCCAGCTCCAAAAAAAAGAACCAAAAAAAAAAAAAAAAAAGATTCTGCTCTGTGTATTTACAGGTTGTTATTAATGTTCTCAAGGGATGGATGGTACCGGGCTTTGTATGTTTAAGTGGGCAATTATATCTTATCAATTGGGTCAAAGATTATTGTGTTGTGTGTTCTTTTATGTGAGGGTTTGAGTGTAGGAAAGTGCGAGGCTGGGATGTGTTTCCGCCAAGATATCTAGCAGATATCTTGGGGCGCCACGGTGCAGACCTAGCGGGGTAAAAGACAACCCTTGCCATTTTATTTCTATATTTTTACAACAACAGCAGAGGATTGCAAGTGGGAAGACAGCCTGAGATACAGCCTAAGACTCTTCGCACCTCCTCCCCTAGCATAACAGTCTCCAGCTCAGGACTTTCTCTCTCCCAGCTTCTCCTTATAACCCAGCTACCTCTGCCATGCTCTCTCTCCTTTGTCCCCTCCTCCTCCCCACCAGCCCCTCCTCTCCTGGCCAGGCCCAGTCTGCTGGCCACGTTCAGGGCACTGCTTTCTCTGTGTTCTGGACTCTCCCGGATGCCTCAGGCTGTACTCTCTCCCATTTCTACAATAGATACTTTCCCCTTTGGCTCACAAACATCTGTAATGGGATCCGATGCCCTCTTCTGGGGTGTGAAGACAGCTAAGGTGAACTCATATAAATAAAAAATTAACAAAACAAAACAAAAAACACAGAGAGAGAGGGAGGGAGGGAGAGCAAGCAAGTGAGGGCATGGCAGACCACTCCACTAATCCTGGTGCTTGTAAGACAGAAATAGAAAAGAAGATGCCCAGAGAGCGTGGGCCAGTCTGTCTAGCTGAATCTGCAAGCTTCATAGTGGCAGCTGTGCAGGCAATTGGCGCACACGGATCTCTAAGTTCAAGGCCAGCCTGCTCTACAAAATGAGTTCCAGAACAACCAGGGCTACGTAGAGAAACACTATCTCAAAAAACGATAACGTGCTGGCAGTTCCCCACGCTCAAGTGCACGCACTGCTTTCTCTCTGTGCTCTGGACTCTAACAGATACCTCTGGGTGTGTTCTCCCTCATTTCTACAATAGAAACAAAATATAATAAATGTTAGAGTAGACTAATACATATGAGCTGGGGAGATCAGGAGATGCATAACGGGGCCTAAAAGGCCTTGGTTTCTAGCTGACAGGCACAGGGACTGCTTTAGTTAGTGACCTTGCAAGGGATAGAGGTGTGATCTCTGTTCCCTGGAGAGCCAAGTACGGAATCGATGGTGGGGGACACTGAAAAGGTGGAATTAAAGACATAAATTACA
Source organism: Rattus norvegicus (assembly GCF_021556685.1). NCBI lineage: Eukaryota > Metazoa > Chordata > Mammalia > Rodentia > Muridae > Rattus > Rattus norvegicus. Next base: position 97,878,101 of record NC_141543.1, read on the forward strand.
CTTGTTTGTCTTTAGAGATGCTGTGCATGGCCTTCGCTGGGCATTCTAGAGCACGGACAAGGCTTCTGTGAATTATCTTTGAAAAGAAGGAGCGGGTTCAGAATGGGGGAGGGGCGGGGCTGGGGAGGCAGCGCACAGGTTAGATTGGTAATGGCAGGACGAATGTTCTGTGGGTTTTGCTTGTTTTAGGAACAGGAACTCGGGCTGGGGATTTAGCTCAGTGGTAGAGCGCTTACCTAGGAAGCGCAAGTCCCTGGGTTCGGTCCCCAGCTCCGAAAAAAAGAACAAAAAAAAAAAAAAAAAGGAACAGGAACTCAAGTAGTTCCAGCTGGCCTTGAACTCCTGACTCTCCTGCTTGGCCTCCCTCGTTCTAGTGTGTGTTTCTGTCAGCTAGAGTGGAAGACCCTGGAGCTCAGGGAGCACACTTTTCAGCCATGGCAAGAATGGGTTCCGGGGCTGGGGATTTAGCTCAGTGGTAGAGCGCTTACCTAGGAAGCGCAAGGCCCTGGGTTCGGTCCCCAGCTCCGGAAAAAAAAAAAAAAAAAGAATGGGTTCCAAACACCGCTGTGTCCAAACTAACCAGGATTAACAGCAAGTCTCAGAAGGATCGAACTAGGCTTCCTGAGATCAGCTCGCTCCTGGAGTCAAACGGTGATCAGGTTTTTGTTTGTCTTTTCGGTTAGTTGTGGTTTTGTTTTGTTTGAAACAGTGTCTCATCTCGCCATAGTCCCGGCTCTCCTGGAACTCACTTTATAGTCCAGGCTGGTTTCAAACTCAGAGATCGGCCTGCTCTGCCTCCCACGTGCTGGGATTAAAGGCGTGGCCACCCCTACCCAGGCATGAGTGTTCTCGTAAGAGAGAAGCTTTGAGAGAAATGCACACAGAGAAGGCAGCATAGAGACAGCCACAAGGTGCTAGACTTTGTACTCAGGGACTGGAGAGACGGCTCAGCTGTGGACTGTTTAATGCTCTCCCAGAAGATCCAAGGTTGGTTCCCATCACCTACAAGGGGCAGCTCACAGCCGCTTGGAACTCTCACTGCCACACTCCATGGGCACCTGCATTCACACAAGCACACAAGCTCATGCCCACACACAGGCACGCACATAAACAAATAGTGTTTAATGTTTAATTTCCTTTTAATCTTACCAAAAAGTAAAATAAAATAAAAGCTACTGGCCTTGAGCAAAGCAGGTTGGTACACTCCTATGATCCTCTCACTCAGGAGGCAGGCAGATCGCTATGCGTTCGAGGCCAGCCTGGTCTACAGAGTGAGTTCCAGGACAGCCAGGGCTACACAGAGAAACCCTGTCTTGAAAAAAACCTAAAATATGAAATAAGGAAATCTTAACTAGAAGAAGCCGGTCCCGTCTTTACTTGTCTTTCCTGTGTCGTTGGAGGATGGAAATTACCTCACACAAAATGTCAGGAAATGTTCTCAATGATCATAAAGACGTGCTGACGCTGCTCGGTTGGAAAACACTGATGTGCCGTCACGTCCATTCAAAGATGACATGGTCACTCCCAGCCTGGATCCACAGAAGAGTTTTGTCAACCCTCCACTCACTGGGACACACACTGGGAGCTTCCGGGAGTGAGGCAAGTGACCAATTCTCTCAATTACAATTTATTCTTCCTCCTTTTGTTCTCACAGGCTGTAGGAGAGACATAATAAAACTCTTTTGAGTCTGCCAGGGGAAAAAAAACAGCATAAAATCCTATCTGGAACTGGAAGTAATCATTCTGTCTACAGTTCTAAGAAAAATAAACAAATCAAGGAGTGGCATTTAGAGCCGCCCCGAGTCAGTGCCAGCCAGAGAACCAGAGTTTGAAAGAGGGGGCCCCTAGGGGCTAGAAAGATGGCTCAGAGGTCAAGAGCACTGACTGGTCTTCCAGAGGTCCTGAGTTCGATTCCCAGCAGCCACATGGTGGCTCACAACCACCTGTAATGGGATCCGATGCCTTCCTCTGGTGTGTCTGAAGAGGGCCTAGATGAATTGTTTGGCTCCCTTGGGTGCTGCTCTGCCTAGACTTTGCTCTGGCTAATCCTCTCCCCACCCCACCCCTGGCACTTCAGCCAGTCCTACCGGTTTCAGGGCTTGCTCACAGCATGGGGCCTTCACCTCACCTCACCCTGTCTGACCTTATCAAGTGCTGTATACTCCTGACCTCCAACCCTGAACTTCACCGGTCCCTTCAAGCTGCAGCTCTTTTGTTTGTTCTGAGACAGGGTCTCACTCACTATGTAGCTGTCCTGGAACTCACTCTGTAGACCAGGCTGGCCTCAAACTCACAGAGATCTGCTGCCTCTGCCCTCCAGGGGCTGGCATTAAAGGTGTGCTCCATCACATCCTCAAGCAAAGAGAAGGTTATAATGGACTTAGAATGTTTACCTGATTGCTTGTATTTTGTAGAAGTCCAGGAGTCTACCCATGCCACACACACACACACACACACACACACACACACACACACACACACAGAGAGAGAGAGAGAGAGAGAGAGAGAGAGAGACAGACAGACAGACAGACAGAGACAGAGACAGGCACAGACAGAGACCTAATGGTTCATATATCTTTAAGGGACACAGTCTGGGTGATTACCAATACTTTTGTACAATAGCCAAGGTCTTCATGTGTAAATCTTCACTTTTGGCATGTTTTATAAAAGGCAATATGATGCGTCGGAAAGGGGGAAGGGTGCCTTAGCTGGGCCCACGCTGAGGCGTTCCTGGGAGGTATCACCCATAGGACAGGTCTAATATAAAAGGAAGTTTATTTGGGATCCCTGAAGGAGGTCGAGGCAGAGAAAAAAAAAAAAACAAACTAGGGGACAGAGAAGGACAGAGAAAGAAGAGAGGAGGCCAGCCATGGGCTGTTGCTAGGTAACTGTTGGGTGGAGCCAAGAGAAAATGGTAACAACATTGCCTTGAGAAAGAGTTTTTGTTGTTTTATTTTTGGTATTTATTTACTTATTCATTTATTTTATATGAGCACACTGTAGCTGTCTTCAGACACACCAGAAGAGGGCATCAGATTTCATCACAGATGGTTGTGAGCCACCATGTGGTTGTTGGGAACTGAACTCAGGACCTCTGGAAGAGCAATCAGTGCCCTTAACCACCGAGCCATCTCTCCAGCCTTATTTCTGGTATTTTTGAGACAGGGTTTCTCCGTGTAACAGCTCTGCTCTCCTGGAGCTTGATCAGACTACCTCTGCCTCCCAAATGCTGGTATTAAAGGCATTCACCACCACTGCCCAGGGAGACAGTGTTTTATTTAGCCCAGGCTGTTCTCTAACTTGTACCTAGGGATGACTTTGAACCTCTGTTTCTACCTCCCTGTACTGGGATTGAACCCTGGGCTTCCTGTGCACCAGGCAAGCTCTCTACTGACTGAGCTACACCCCAGCCTTGGTTTTCGCCTTGGGAGAATTACCAAGAGATGGAGTCACTGAGCGAGAGAAAGGTTTCCTAGTCCTTGGGACCAATTGCCCTTGAATCTTCCCAAGAACAACTGTGGCACATCCCTCTCTGCCAGCAGCTTCTAGGGGCGCTTGTCTCCTCGGGGGGCCCCCCACAATTATGACCACTTTGGACAGAAAGGAATACAAGAATAGTCGCTATTAAATGTGAGAGAAAAATTGCCTAGCTGAGAGCTTTTGAAAGAGGGGCATTTAGCGAGCTTTTGACGCCTAATTACCGTTTGATCAATCTGGGAACCGTAGACTGGTTATTTGCCTGTTGCAGAGGCTGGGAATTGCAATGCATGGCTGGTAATTTTGCCAGTGTTGGGAGCGCCCTTCACAGGCTTTTCCAGGCTTCCTCCCCACTCTGGCTGGAGCCTGTAAAGTGTCTCCTCCCCATACACTTATCTGCAATTTAGCTGAGAGGCTCACAAGGCAAGCAGGGACTGGTTGCCATAGTGTTGCCCAAGGCTGCAGGTTCTTCGCTGCCACATTTCTTACTCTTTCCTCTTCCTCCTTGTGGCAAGCAAGGCGTCACTGGCAGAATTACCAAACGTTTGGATCCACCGTGGGGCTGGTGGGAGAGTCTGTGCTTAGCATATCCAGGTCTGGGGTTTGTCTGTAGCACAGGGTTTGGATGCGCCCGCCCTGGAGGGAGGAGTCTCCACTAGGCATCTCATTCTCATCTTTTTGTTTTGTTTTTGAGACAGGGTCTCTCTGTGTAGCCCTGGCTGTCCTGGAAGTCACTCTGTAGACCAGGCAGGCCTCGAACCCACAAAGATGTACCTGCCTCCACCTCCTGAGTCCTGGGATTCAAGGTGTGCACCACCACAACCTGGACGGCAGTTCACTTTCTTTTTTTCCAGAATGGAAAAGGCCACAACTCTGCTCTGCTCCAGGAGTAGAGGGTCTCCAGGGCACAGACAAAGAGAAGTTTCTAGAAGGAGAGAACAGCACCATAACTAAATCCAAAGAAGGATAATATCCACTCAGGTGTTCAGTGTGCTCATAATGACCCACCCTTGACTAAGGGCCTGAATAAAGTGAAGACGTGACCAGTCCACGACGTGGTTCAGGGGAAGGTTCTTGTTGCAGGTATGAGGGAGAGAACAGCCAGAGGCCATAGGAAAGCAAAGGGCCATTTTGGGTTTATGTGAGTGTGTCTGTGTGGTGAGCCCTTTCCAAGGTGTCTGGGCCACCAACGGTGTGTGATAAAACACCATGGCCAAAGCAGCAAAGGCTGTACAGGTTTCAGTTTACATCACACTCCATCTCTGAGGGACATCGAGCAGGAACTCGAGGCAGGAGCCGATGCAGAGACCAGAGAGGAACGGTACTTCCTGGCCTGCCCTTTGTGGCTTGTCCAGCCTGTTTCCTTATACCATCCAGGACCACCTGCCCAGGGATGGCACTGCCTACAGTAATCGCCAGTCAAGAAAATGCCCTACAGACCTGCCTAGAGGCCAATCCTACGGAGGCATTCTTCTCAATAAAGATTCCCTCTTTCTACATGGCCCTAGCTTGTGTCAAGTTGATGTAAAAACAGCATCACCCTTCTGAGACACTCAAAACCAAGTTCGAGCCAGATGTGGTGGCACAGGCTTTAGTCCTAGCACTTGGGAAGCAGAGGCAGTCAAAGCTCTGATTTTTGTTTTTGTGTGTGTGTCTGTCTCAAGGCTAGTCTGGTCTACCTAGAGAGTAGCCAGTCAGCTAGTGAGATCCTGTCTCAATTAACCAAAGTAGGACACCTACCTACCAGAATGTTCTCACTTTGGAGCAGTTCCTCTATCCCCAATACTCAGGGTCAGCATCTATTACTAAATGCCTTAAAAACAAAACAAAACAAAAAACAAAAAAGTCATGTAGCCCAGGCTAGCCTCTAAGTGACTATGTGACTCAGGCTGGCATTAAATTCCCATTCCTCCTGTCTCCAATTCCCAGGTGATTGCAGGTGAGAACCACCACACTCTATGTGACGCTGGAGATTCAACCCGGGGCTCTGTGCATGTTGCGTAACTGATCTACCCACTGAGCTACCTCACCAGCCAACCTGCCTTTCAAAGCCCTATGGAGGAAGTCAACTCTTGTACCACCTTAGGTAGCTCAGTCAGCTGATGTGATTCTTAAGAAGTCACCTGGCTACCCCACCCTCATCCTAATTGTCACATGCTCAGAGCAATCTTGTTTGCACTACTCTTGGCCCCATTTCTGTGTCCAGGCATTTAGGTGTATCTCAGCGGCTTTGCCCTTGCTCACCCAGGACACTTTCTGAGGGCAGAAATCGTTCTTTCTGTCCATTTGTCCTCCCTCCAGATATGACTTTCTATATGCCTCATACACACACAGCAGGGACTCAGGAGCCGAATGAGCTCCCCAGACACAGGAGCCAGGGCGGAAACTACGAGAGCAACTTGGTCTGGGACACTGGTTGTCCAGAATAAACTGACTCACCTGGGTCCTGTTCCTGGAACTCTCATGAGAAGCCAACCTGGAGACCCTTGATGGAGACCCCTGGAATGAACTTCATGGCTTTCTTCTAGGAGGAGAGGTGTCTCAAAACAGGAAAGCCGCCATTTTCCTGTCTCTGCTTAGGGGCTGTGCTTAGAAGTGGGTTGGGGAAGAGAAGTGAGTGGGTTGTGGCTCCTCCCCCGTCCAGCCGTGTAACCGTGGATGTGTGGAGGGACCTCTCTGAAATTTATCTGCAAAATAGACCTTCTACACACCGCAGTGTAAGGTATATTGTCTATGAGCTGATTCTTGGAAAGAGCCAATTATAAACCATGAGAAGGTATAAGTCGTGCTTATTAGCACGAGGGTAAATACTTGGTTATCAGCAGAAATAGGTGGGCTTGGAGGCTGGGCAGAACAAGGCTGGATTATTGGAGGAGAAAGAAAGGAAACTGGATGACTAGAATAAGAAATGTATAGAGGGCCAAAGGGCCTGTTCAATCCTGTGGGTGAAGCTTGGCCGAAGCCAAAGGAAACCACAAAATGACCCCTAAACTTTTGTTTCCTCTCCCAGACTCTGAAGGCCTGGGCAGCTCCTGAGGCCAACCCACCCACCTGGATGAGTGACAGCTGCTCAAGACAGCCTACCCACCTGGATGAATGACAGCTGCTCAAGACAGCCCATCCACCTGGATGAATGACAGCAGCTCAAGACAGCCCACCTACCTGGATGAGTGACAGCCGCTCAAAACAGCCTCGGGCACTCCTGGATAAGTTGCCAGATAGGATCCTGCCTCAGGGCTCCTTCCTCAGGGTCATGGTGAAGAACTGTATAGGAGCTTAGTCACGCAAGTGCTTCAAGCCTGTAGCTACCTGGATACACTGTGTGCACAAAGGGGGCTGAGATTGTATCAAGTGCTCATAAGGAAGCCCTCCATCCCCATAAGGAGCTGAAGGGAGATGTGAACCTACCAATCCTCTACCTTGACAAAGAGAAACCTCCCTGTGAGGGTTTCACTGCAGAAGGAAAGGTACCTTGGAGGACTGGAGCTAAGAACACCACAATGTCACACCATGCAACAGGCCTCATGAGAAAGTTTTATTGAGGAGGGCGGTTATACAGAGGCAGCCTCTGAGCTACGGTGGAAGGGAAGAAGAGGGCAGGTGGTAAAGGTATTGGGGCTTTTTTAAATCTCTTTTTTAAAGATTTATTTATTTATTCTATATAAGTACACTATAGCTGAATTCAGACACACCAGAAGAGAGCATCGGATCCCATTACAGAACCACCATGTGGTTGTTGGGAATTGAACTCAGGACTTCTGGAAGAGCAGTCAGTGCTCTTAACTACTGAGCCATCTCTTCAATCCAAGGCATTGGCTTTTTATAAAGGGCTATAGCACACAGACATAGGGAGAATAGGAGACTGTGGCAACAGTGGACATGTATTCTATTTTGGTGGCTGGTAACATGGCTGCCGTTGGGTTACTGAAGATGGGCTTGAGGAGTGTGGTTTCCCAATACTCACTCCCAACCCAATCCCAGGTCAAGATAGTCAACCCAACCATAGTGGTACAGCTGCCACAGAAGCAATGCCTCACTCTGCTTCCAACGGAGCAGTCTCCTGACCCTTACACTCAACCTCCCTTCAGCCCACAAGATGCCTTCTCTTGTACAGTTTACCCAGTACGGCCCTGCCCAGCACTTGATACTTCTGCTTAGTTGGTGACCAGGTCTGAAAATTGTTGGGGTTCAGGAATTGACTCTCTAACCACACAAACACCGATCTCAGATAGGGGTAGTTTATTGAACACACACACAAAGACTGATCAATCAGAGTCACTGAGGACTTGGGAGCCAAACTGTGACACTGGTTTGTTCTCAGGGGAAGCTTTTTATAGGAAAACTCAAGTTCAGAAGTTCAGAAGCGGAATAGGGGGAACACAGCATTACATTTTGGCCAACTAGACAAAGTATTACCAACTGAACTGATTGGTGGGGCTGGAGAGATGGCTCAGCTGTTAAGAGCACTGACTGCTCTTCCAGAGGTCCTGAATTCAATTCCCAGCGGTACAATGTACTTATATATAATAAATAAAATCTTTTTTGTTTTTTAAAAAAGTGGGGTGGAGGGGTTGGGGATTTAGCTCAGTGGTAGAGCGCTTGCCTAGGAAGCGCAAGGCCCTGGGTTCGGTCCCCAGCTCCGGGAAAAAAAAAAAAAAAAACCAAAAAAGTGGGGTGGTGATCAGGGGTTTTCCAGAATTTTGAGATAACAGACCATGAGTGATATACACCCATAACCTTATGACCCTTCAGGAGAAATTTTCAGCATCATCTTCCTTGATTACTTTGGGGAAGTGGAGTCTGAGAACCTGAACTTTGCCAGGGGCTAGCCCCGCATTCAGTTCCCGGAGGAAGGCAGCAAAAGTGGGCATGGGGTCAGCGACTGTGTGGCCAAAAAGTGCTTACTTTTGGCAATTTAACTCTTTAACTCTGCTATTCTGTGCCCCAAAGTCACCAGCTTCTGCTACTTTAACTCTGTGCTATTTTGTTGCCAAAAGCTCCTGCTGATAGCAGCAGGGGATTATGGGATGGGGAGGGGAGGTTTAGTTACTAGGGCTCCTTTCTCTCGGGTTCTAGGGCCTCTTGCTGGCCAGGTGTTAACTCTTCAGGAGTCAGAGAGAAAAGAAAAAGGAGAAAGAAGTCTCTGTCTTTGTCTCTCTCACAGACACACACACACACACACACACACACACACACACACACACACACACACAGTTTTTCAAGGTAGGGTTTCTCTGTGAAGCCCTCACTCTGAAGACTAGGCTGACCTGGAACTCCTGCTGGAATTAAAGGTGCACCAGTCTGACTTAGCCCTCTCTTCACTCTGAGGAAGGAACTCACTAAATGGTCCAGGTTGTCCTTCAACTCAAGGCCCTCAGGCCTAAGCCTCCTGAGTAACTGGGATACTGGGGTTAAAGGCCTGTGCCACCAAACCTGGCTTCCTTCCTTCCTCCCCTCCTTTTCTTCCTCCCCCTCCTCTTCTTCTTTTGACTTTGTCTCCCTTAATATCAAATATTGATCTTGGAGTCAGTTCCTCTGCCTCCCAAGTGCTGGGACTGCAGATGTGCACAGCCATGGCTGCCTCCCCCTCTCTTTCTTTAAGAGCGTCCAAAGATGCCAGGTCTCCTCTATTCCTGCGTCTGTCAGTGTCTGAGGACAGCTTTACCCCGTGGGTCCTATACTGAACTCAGGCTGGGTTCCTCAGGCTTGTCAGCTAGCACGTTTACCAGATTTGCCTCTGAAAGACCCCAGCTTAGCAGCAGTAACGCCATTTTGCAAGGCTGTACTTAAGATGACTGGTTCAGGGAAAGGTTAGAACACTGAGTACACAGCGCTGCCAAGCAAGATATGTTTGGTTGAAGGCCTGGCAACAGGACGACTTCGGTTGAGCACCTGACAATGAAAAAAAGCCCCAGGAGAGGTCCCACACCCTGGTGGGGGGCCGAGTCAGTCGTTATGTTCCAAGAAGGTAGCTAAGAAACTTGCCCCCGGGCTGAACCCTTGGGGGGCCGAGTCAGCCGTTATGTTTCTGGAAGGTAGCTAGGAAACTTGCCCCCGGGCTAAACCCTTGCCATATTAGAATCCACCAATTATATCCCTGTAACCATGCATCTGCTTCTGTATGCTTGCTTCTGCTCCCCAAAATCCTATAAAAGCCCATCCTTGGTTCTGTGGGGCGCGCCAGTCCCCCGAGTGACTGAAGCGCCCGCAGGTGCCTGTGCCTGTGTATCCCGACAATAAACCAAATCCTCTTGCTGATTGCATCCTGTGGTGTCTCAGTCTGGTCTTTGGAGTTGGAGGGTCTCCATCCCGAGGGAAAGTTCTCCCTGAGAGCTTTTCATTTGGTGCGTTGGCCGGGAAAGGAGATCCTCCACCCAGGGACCACCGACCACCCACTGGGAGGTAAGCCGGCCGGCGTCTGTCTGTCTGTCTGATTTTGTCTCGTTCTGCCTTATTCTGTCTGTTCTGTGAGCGCTCAGCCAGGTCTGTTCTGTGAGCGCTCAGCCAGGTTCTGTGAGCGCTCAGCCAGGTCTGTTCTGTGAGCGCTCAGCCAGGTCTGTTCTGTGAGCGCTCAGCCAGGTCTGTTCTGTGAGCGCTCAGCCAGGTCTGTTTTGTGAGCGCTCAGCCAGGTTGTTTGGAATTTGGGCGGGACGAAGAAGGAGCTGACGAGCTCGGACTTCTCGCCCCGCAGCCCTGGAAGACGTTCCAAGGGTGTTAGGGGCCCGACTTTTCGGGGCCCAATCTGGGAGAGGAGAAAGATCCGGACTAACGGCACCTCTGTCTGTATTTTTGGCTTTCAGAGGGCCCCGGACCTTTGCCACCTCCATCTGACTTTTTGCTTTCAGTTTGGTACCAAAGCCGTGCAGCACGCCTGTCTGTTGTTTGTTTGACTGTTGGTGTTGTTTGTTTTCTCTGTGTTCTAATCTTCCTTAGAACTAACATGGGACAGTCCCTAACAACGCCCCTAAGTCTCACTCTTGATCATTAGAAAGACGTCCACGACCGGGCACACAACCAGTCCGTCGAGGTTAAAAAAAAAAAAAAAAGGAAAATGGCAGACTCTCTGCACATCCGAGTGGCCCAACTTTCGGAGCGGGATGGCCAGTGAATGACACATTTAATAAGCCTGACCAGGTTTCTTATATTATCACTTGAGAGAGTCTCGCCTTAACCCCCCCCCCCCGGGCGGAACCCTTCGTGGACCCGAATTGGCCTCCCCTCAACCCCCAGCCTGTCCCCTCGGCCCCGCCCGGTCCGCCGGCCACGTCTTCCTCTCTCTACCTTTGTGAAATCAGAGCCTTCTAAGAAACCTGTCCTCCCGGCAGACCCAAACTCCCCTCTCATAGATCTTCTCTCTGACAGGCCCGGCTGAAACGGAGGAGGCAGAGCCGCCGGCCAGATCAGTTGCCGGGCCACAGTCTGATAAGGGTTTCTCCCCTGTCGCAGGGAGATTGCGCAATAAGCTCGAGGTGATGCCAGATTCAACCTCCCAGGCTTTCCCACTTAGACAGGGAACCGGTGGCCAGACCCAATACTGGCCGTTTTCAGCAGCTGACATTTACAATTGGAAACAACACAACCCTTCTTTCTCCAAAGATCCGGTGGCACTCACCGACCTAATAGAATCTGTTTTACTTACCCACCAGCCTACTTGGGATGACTGCCAACAGCTCTTACAGGCCCTCTTAACCTCAGGAAAAAAAAAAAAAAACAAAAAAAACAAAGAGTGTTCCTAGAGGCCAGAAAGCATGTTCTGGGAGATGATGGGCGTCCCACCCAGCTGCCTGAGGACCAAACTGGGATTTTAATACAGCTGAAGGTAAGGGACACCTACGCCTTTATCGCCAGTTGCTTCTAGCGGGTCTCCGAGGGGCTATACGACGCCCTACTAATTTGGCTCAGGTAAAACAGGTATTACAGGAAGCAGGGGAAACTCCCTCCGCCTTTCTAGAGAGACTTAAGGAGGCCTACCGTATGTACACTCCCTATGACCCAGATGACCCAGGACAAATGACGAGTGTCTCTATGTCCTTCATCTGGCAGTCTGCTCCAGATATCAGGACTAAGTTACAGAGGTTAGAAAATTTGCAGGGCTATACATTACAGGATTTACTTAAAGAAGCTGAAAAGATTTTTAATAAGAGAGAGAATTGAGTCGAATCTTGGCCGCCGTAGTTCAGGGCCAAGAAAGGAAGGGAGATAGGGGGGAGCTCGAAAGGGGCTGAAGCTGGATAAAGATCAATGTGCCTATTACAAAGAGAAAGGGCACCGGGCCAGAGAGTGCCCCAAGAAGCCTGGCGGACCCCGAAAGCCTCGACCACGAACCTCCCTCTTGGCTCTAGATAAAGATTAGGGAGGTCAGGGCCAGGAGCCCCCCCCCTGAGCCCAGGGTAACGCTTAAGTTGGGGGGCAGCCGGTTACTTTCCTGGTAGACACAGGAGCCCAGCATTCAGTCCTCACTCAAGCTTCAGGACAACTCAGCGACCGGACGGCCTGGGTACAAAGAGCTACTGGTGAGAAACAATACCGATGGACTACGGACCGCCGGGTTCAGCTGGCTACTGGTAAGGTGACCCATTCCTTCTTACATGTTCCGGACTGCCCGTACCCTCTGCTGGGCCGTGACCTGCTCACCAAACTAAATTCATTTTGAGGAAGGAGGGGCCCAAATAACTGGCCCCCACGGAACTCCCCTTCAAGTTCTAACCCTACAACTAGAGGATGAATATAGATTATATGAACCGGGACAGGACAAGCCACAATCCCTAGAAATAGACACTTGGGTCACGAATTTTCCACTGGCTTGGGCAGAGACTGGTGGGATGGGGTTGGCGCTCCAACAGCCCCCCTTAATTATACAGTTAAAGGCCACTACAACTCCAGTCTCCATAAAACAATACCCCCTGTCACATGAAGCTTATCAAGGTATAAGGCCTCACATTACGAGGCTTCTAGATCAAGGCATCCTAATCCCCTGCCGGTCGCCTTAGAATACGCCTCTTCTGCCTGTAAGAAACCTGGCACTGGAGATTATAGGCCAGTACAAGACTTGAGAAAGGTCAACAAGAGGATAGAAGATATTCATCTGACTGTTCCAAACCCTTACAATTTGCTCCTGACTTTAGGGTTCAACATCCCACCCTCATACTCCTGCAAACCTTTTGAACTGTTCATCGATGAGAAACAGGGGTATGCTAAAGGGGTCCTAACACAAAGGTTGGGACCCTGGGAACGCCCTGTGGCCTACCTGTCTAAGAAATTGGACCCTGTGGCCTCCGGCTGGCCACCGTGCCTAAGGATGGTGGCTGCTATTGCTGTCCTGATCAAGGACACTGGAAAATTGACTTTGGGACAGCCACTCACCATCCTAACACCCCACGCAGTGGAGGCCTTGGTAAAGCAGCCCCCAGACCGCTGGCTCTCTAATTCTCGCACCAAGCCTTGTTACTGGATGCAGAACGGGTTCAGTTTGGGCCCGTAGTCGCCCTCAATCCTGCCACCTTGCTTCCTCTACCAGAGGAGGCAAAACAGCATGACTGCCTACAAATCCTCGCAGAAGTACATGGAACCAGGCCGGACCTATCGGACCAGCCTCTTCAGAATGCTGACCACACATGGTACACGGATGACAACAGCTTCTTGGCAGAGGGAGAGTGAAAGGCTGGAGCTGCGGTCACTACGGAGGACAAAGTGATTTGGGCGAAAGCCCTGCCTGCTGGTACCTCCGCACAACGGGCTGAACTCATCGCCTTGACTCAGGCGCTCAAGACGACAAAAGGTAAGAGGCTAAATATATATACAGACAGCCGTTATGCCTTTGCCACGACACACATCCACGGGGAGATCTACCGGAGGCGGGAGCTGCTCACATCTAAGGGTAAAGATATTAAAAATAAGGCTAAAATTCTGGCCCTCTTAGAAGCCTATTCTTGCCCAAAAGACTGAATATTATGTATTGTCCAGGACACCAGAAAGGGCACAACCCAGAGGCACGAGGAAACCGGCTGGCCGATGCCACGGCGAGAGAAGCGGCCATGAGCAAACAAATCTTGCCCTTAAATAGCCCAGACCAACCCACGCCCCCACCAGTGGGACAAACCAGTTGGGTTTATGCCCATGAGGACATAGAGCTCCTAGAAAAAATGGGGGCCATCTACCACCCTCAACTAAAACAGTGGGTCTACAAAGGACTTTTGAATTGATCTCCTTTTTACATAAATTAACCCATTTGGGGTTTAAGAAGATGAAAACCTTACTAGATCGGGAAGAGATAAATCTGTGTTTTTTTTTTTAATTGGGACAAAGTGATACAAAAGGTGACTGAGAGTTACAAAGCGTGCGCTCAGGTTAACCTGGGAAGGACCATGATTAGACAAGGAGTTCGTCCTAGGGGACACCGTCCCGACATCCATTGGGAAATTGATTTTACTGAAATTAAACCAGGTATATATGGATACAAGTATCTCCTAGTGTTTGTAGACACCTTCTCAGGATGGGTCGAAGCCTTCCCCACAAAGCACGAGACTACAAAAATGGTCACCAAGAAGCTCCTCGAAGAAATCTTTCCCAGGTATGACATGCCTCAAGCGTTGGGGTCGGACAACGGGCCCGCTTTCGTCTCCCAAGTAAGTCAGTTGGTGGCCAAATTGCTGGGGATTGATTGGAAATTACATTGTGCCTATAGACCCCAGAGTTCAGGTCAGGTAGAACACATGAATAGAACAATTAAGGAGACTTTATCCAAACTTACGCTTGCAACTGGCTCAAAGGATTGGGTGGCCCTCCTTCCCCTAGTTCTATATCGGGCCCGGAATACCCCGGGCCCCCATGGTCTAACTCCTTTTGAAATAATATATGGAACACCACCCCCATTTGTCCATTTCTTTGATTCAAACATTGCTGATTTTGCTGACAGCCCTTCTCTGAGGGCCCATTTACAGGCCCTACAGATTGTGCAGAGAGACGTCTGGAGACCTTTGGCCACTGCTTACCAGGACAAGCTTGAGCATCCGGTGGTGCCACACCCGTTCCAGATTGGAGACACCGTGTGGGTGCACAGACACCAGACCAAGAATCTCGAGCCACGGTGAAAAGGACCCTACACCGTCCTCCTGACTACCCCGACCGCCCTAAAGGTAGACGGAGTCTCGGCTTAGATCCACACACCACACGTCAAGGCAGTCCGGTCTGAGGAATTGACTAATCACAACACTACACCCCAGACATGGAGAGTTCAGCGCATTCCAAACCCCTTAAAGTTAAAACTCCTACGTGGCTCCTCCTAGCCCTTTTGTGGCCTAGAGTCAGTGGGGGAATAAGCCCCCACCAGACAGAAATTTCTTGACCAAGTCGAGTGAAAGATTTCACTCAAAGTTAGCAAAAAAATGGGGGAATGAAAGACCCCAGCTTAGCAGCAGTAACGCCATTTTGCAAGGCTGTACTTAAGATGACTGGTTCAGGGAAAGGTTAGAACACTGAGTACACAGCGCTGCCAAGCAAGATATGTTTGGTTGAAGGCCTGGCAACAGGACGACTTCGGTTGAGCACCTGACAATGAAAAAAAGCCCCAGGAGAGGTCCCACACCCTGGTGGGGGGCCGAGTCAGTCGTTATGTTCCAAGAAGGTAGCTAAGAAACTTGCCCCCGGGCTGAACCCTTGGGGGGCCGAGTCAGCCGTTATGTTTCTGGAAGGTAGCTAGGAAACTTGCCCCCGGGCTAAACCCTTGCCATATTAGAATCCACCAATTATATCCCTGTAACCATGCATCTGCTTCTGTATGCTTGCTTCTGCTCCCCAAAATCCTATAAAAGCCCATCCTTGGTTCTGTGGGGCGCGCCAGTCCCCCGAGTGACTGAAGCGCCCGCAGGTGCCTGTGCCTGTGTATCCGGACAATAAACCAAATCCTCTTGCTGATTGCATCCTGTGGTGTCTCAGTCTGGTCTTTGGAGTTGGAGGGTCTCCATCCCGAGGGAAAGTTCTCCCTGAGAGCTTTTCACCTCCTTACCCACGGCTTTGTTTTTTTGTTTTTTTTTCCCTTTTCTTTTTTTCCGGAGCTGGGGACCGAACCCAGGGCCTTGAGCTTGCTAGGCAAGCGCTCTAACACTGAGCTAAATCCCCAACCCCCACGGCTTTGTTTTTAAGCCTGGGGCCCAACATAGTCTGGGTTTTGTGCTGCAGATATACATGTAGTCTCAACAGTCTTAGTTGTTTACCTATTTATTCATCTGTCTGTCTGTCTATTTATATAATGGTAACCCAGGCCAACCTTAAACTTATCATCCTCCTGTCTCAGATCCCTCAGTGCTGACACTCTTGGCTTTCTTTAGTCTCCTTTGACATAGAACACTTCCTCAGTACCCCTGGTCTTTTCCGACAGGGGCATCAATCATGTCACATCGCTGTGATAAGATCCCTGACAAATGCCCCTCACGGATGGGGTTGCTTTGGTTCACAGCTTGAGAGTATCAACTCTCACACCAGGGAAGGCACAGAGGCTGGAACGTCCTTGAAGCAACTGGTCCTGCCCTGCCTGAAGTCAAGAAGCAGAAGGAGCTAAATGCTGTGGGTGCTCAGCTCGACTTTTTCCCTTTCCTTTCTATTAATTACATTTTTATTTATCTCATGAGTGGAGAGGGGGCAAACATGGGGCGGTCAGAGGGTAGTTGGGAGGGAGCAGCTTCTCCTTCCAGACTGTGAGTGCCAGGGACCAAACTGAGGTCGTCGGCCTTGGTAGTAAGTGCTTCTACCTGCTGAACCATCTAGAACCCCTAGGCTTCTTCTTTCACTCAGTCCAGACCCACAATCCATGGAGCACAGGCACGGTTTCCTCTGTTAAACCTTTAGGAGATCGTCATAGACTCCCTTAGAGGCATTGCCGTGACAATTCTAAAGCCAGCCAGTTGAGAAAGGAGAGTAGGGGCTGGAGGGATGGTTCAGCGGTTAAGAGCACTGACTGCGTGGGGTTGGGGATTTAGCTCAGTGGTAGAGCGCTTGCCTAGGAAGCGCAAGGCCCTGGGTTCGGTCCTCAGCTCCGGAAAAAAAAAAAAAAAAAGAAAAAGGAAAAAAAAAAAGAGCACTGACTGCTCTTCCAGAGGTCCTGAGTTCAAATCTCAGCAACCACATGGTGGCTCACAACCATCTGTAATGGGATCTGCTGTCCTCCTCTGTGTGCCTGAAGACAACTATGGTGTACTCATATAAATAAAACAGAGAGAGACAGAGAGACAGAGACAGAGAGGAGAGTAAGCACCACAGGGCTGGGGATGTATGACAGCTGGTAGTGTGCTTGCCTGGAGTGCAGGTTAGACCCCACCCCAGCACTTCATAAACTGTAATTCCCGGGCTTAAAAGGTGGAGGGAGGCGCATCAGGACTTTGGGGTCATCCTCAGCTACACATAGAATTCAAGGTAAGGCTAGGCTGCATGAGATCATTTTTTAAAGAATCAAATTTTTTTTTAATATTCCAAGACAGTTGTGCTAAAACTGAATTACTTAAAATACAATCCTTCAATTCTTGAGCATTATGACCTAGGAAGGTAATAAATGTTATTAACACACTTGGCCACCAGGTGGCGATCTCTGCCTCCTATGAGCCTCAAAGCCCCTTGGGAAAGCTTTTAAAGTCTGTGCTTGCAAGGTGCTAGAAGCCTCTGTGGGTTTGTAAAGACACGCGGCGGCGTCTTTTCCAGCAGGGCTTCTAGTGAGTCACCTAGGTTTGGGTTCGGTAGACTCAGGGTGTGCCCCGAGATTCGCCATTTCTAACCCACCCTTTTGAGTGACAGGAGTATGGAGTAGGCATTTGAAGAAATGGATCTCTGTACAATTAGACGACCTCGCTGTGTGGTTCACCAATGAAGCTGACCTCACCCGTTGCTCTCCTGCTCGCTCCGCTCCGTCGCTTCAGCTTCTTTGTTCCTGTAGCAGGGGACCTTTGTCATTAGCTGGGTCCCCTGCAAGAGCAGTAGTTTTGAGCCCTCAGCCGCTGACCAATCCCTCCAGTCCCAGACTTCCCTCCCGCCTTTTCGACTCACATTGTCGACTGACTGCTGTTTCTTGCAACCAGTCCTGCTTCAGCCTTCCCAGTGCTGGGACTCTAGGCATGTTCCACCTCTTCCAACTTCAAATCTCAGTTTAAGGAGGCTCCCTGAACTCCCTACCAAATGAAAGACGCTCCGTAGTTCCCCCTCACACACGTCTTCTCCACTTCCCAGATCAAGCCTTTCCTCCACAGCTCTCGCCATCTTCTCTCACGTCATACAATCTACGTATTGTATCCCAAACAGAATGGCTGCCCACTCAGCAAATTCACCTTTCCTTTCTTGGCACCACAAACGTGTTCTTCATAGAAGAGCAGAGAGAAGATAATAAGAGTTGTCCTTCTGCCACTGTTTTTTTGTTTTTTGTTTTTGTTTGTTTGTTTGTTTGTTTTTTAATTGCTTCAATATCTCTACCACTTTGAAAATTGTAACAGTTACTTTGAACGCTGCTAAAAGGACATTTTGTGTAGGGTCAAGTTATTTTTGTATGAGTTAATGTTGTAAATGGGAATCTATAGCGATGGATGATGTCTGTATAAATCTGCGTCTATCTAGAACCTGTGCTGTCAGGGCACACTCTTCCTCACGCTGCTGTTACTCATGCACCATTCAGACTTGTTAGAGTAAGTGTAGGAATAGGACCGCTGAGTTTGCCCAGAGCAGTAGTTTTTATCACGAAAATGTTGGACTTGGCGTTCTCTAGTAGTTTCAGCATTAGATAGTTTTTCCTTCATACATCTGCATATTCATCTTTAGGTGGCTGAATGTTTCAGAAGTCTGTGTGCATAGTTACTAAGTTTTTAATGAACTGCTGTGTTCTGTTAATGCATATTGCCCCGTAACTCCAGTATATCTCACCTGTACTGACCAAAGCTAAATAAAAATTTTTATTACAAAAAAGTGTTTATTCTTTAGTTATTATTGTTACTACTACTTCTGCTAGTACTACTACTACTATAGTTTAGAAGTCTCACTGTGTAGCCCTTGGCTGGCCTGAAATCCAATATAGAGATCCAACTGCTTCTGTCTTCTTAGTGCTGGGATTAAAGACACATACCACAACATATAGCATCAATAAACGTCAAATCTATCTTACATATTCTTCCTGGTCTATTTTTTCCCCCTATTTGAAAACTTTCTCCTGTATTTATGTATTTAGTTAGTTTTCTTTGCTCTTTTATATGTTTATTTTGAAAAGACTTATTTTTGTGTATGACTGTTTCACTCCTATATATACATGTGTATCATGCCTGGTGCCCTTGGAGGCCGGAAGCAGGCATGAAATCTCCCCCCTACCCCAAACTGGTGTTACCGATGGTTGTGAGCCATCCTGTGGGGGCTGGGAACCAAACCTGGGTCCTCTGCAAGAGTAACCAGTGCTCTTAGCCACTGACCCATCTCCCCAGCTCTATTCTATTCTGTTCGTGTATGCGTGTAAATCTGTGGGAGTGTACGCACACAAGTTTGTGCGTGTACCTGCAGAGGCCTGGAGAGGGCTCCAGATCCTTCAGAATTGGAATCAGACACTGTTAAAGGCAGTGTGATGTGGATGCTGGAATCCGAACCCAGATCTTCATGGTTGAGCAGCAAGCACTCTCAATAAATTAATATTTATTTATTTGAAACAGAGTCTTGCTAAGGATCCTTGGTTGGCCCTCGTACTCTTCATGTAACCCAGGCTGGCCTTGATCTACCTTCCTTAGCCTCGTAGGTACTGGGATGGCTGGTATATGTCACCGAGGCCAGCTTCTGGTGGTTTTTTGATAAGTAGAAGTCACCATGGTTATGTCTTAGAGTGGCCTGGACCACTCTGTTTTTCCTTGTCTCAGCTGCAGCCTCCCCTCCCCAGCCCCTGCCTCCCGTGTGCTTTTTTTTCATCTGGCATTGACTCTAGCATTTTGGCAATCTTGGGCTATAAGAAGCCTAGGGCTTCCACTCACCCGATGTTCAGTGGTCTCAGCCTTTGCTGAGGTAGATATGGTTTGAGTGATTCAAGTACTTGTGTGTTGGAAGTCTGGTGATGACAGGTAGGGCCTAGTGTTTAGACAATGTTGGGTACTGAGTTAATAGTTTTCGTGGGACCCTACGTTAGTTCTGAAGAGAATAAGTTGTGGGCTGGTGAGATATCTCAGCTGTTATGAATACTTACTGCTCTTTCTGGGGAACTGAATTCAGTTCCCAGCACCCACGCCAAGCAATACACAATTGGCTTTAACACCGTTTGATCTGATGCCTTCCATTGGCCTCTACAGGCATTCGTACACACATGGCGTAAACTGAGACGCATGAAAGCACTTAAATAAAAATAGTAAAAGTCTTAGAAGAGACGGTTGAGGGCTAGCAAGATGGCTCAGCAGGTAAAGATGCTTGCCTGGCAACCTGAGTTAATCCCTGGGACCCATGCCAAAACGGAAGGGGAAAACCAATGCCACAAGGTTGTTCTCTGGCCTCCAGGTGTGTGCAATGACATGTGTACACCCTCATTCTCAACATCACACACACACACACTCAGAGAGACAGACACAACACATACACCTCACATACATGCACACACACGCACACACTCAGAGAGACAGACAGACATAGCACACATACACTTCACATACATGCACAAACACATCACACACATGCACACACACACACATGCACACACTCAGAGAGACAGACAGACATAGCACACATACACTTCACGTACATGCACAAACACATCACACACATGCACACACACACACACAAAATGTAATTTAAAAATAATAAAGTAAAAAGAACCTGCCCTTTTGTCAACTTCTAACGCTAACCTGGCCGAGAACCCACCTGCGAAATAAGCTTGTCTTGGTACAGGACACACTTTTTGCTGTTGTTTTGGTTTGGAATTGAGCCTCTCATTTAGCCTAGGCTGGCCATGTAGCCAAGGTGACCTTGAACTTCTGACCTCTGGCCTCTACTTTCCCCAGTACTACAATTACAGGTGTCTGTCACCACCCTGGGTATCTTAGTTTCATTCCTCTTGCTCTGAGAAAGCACTCCGATAGGGGCTCAGCGGTGAAGATCAGCTGCAGAGGACCTGGGTTCAATTCCCAGCACATACATGGCAGCTCACAGCTCCAGTTTGAGGGAATCTGATGCTGTCTTCTGATCTGCTTGGGGACCAGGCACACAGGCAGCCTAAACACTTACTACATATTTTTTAAAAATTAAAACTACCTGACAAGAAAGCAGCACAGGGGATAAAGTGATGTATCCAAATTCACAGCTGCAGGCTACAGCCCTGATGTCACAGCAGGGAAGTCGCATGGCGAGGGGCTGAAGCAAGCCCCATCCCAGTCAAGAGCAGAGAAAATGAATGCAAGCTTGGCACTCACCTGGCTTTCTCTTGGCTTCTATACTCCAGAGATGGTGCTGCCCGCTGTTAGGCTAAGCCTTTCCACATGACGAAGACAATCAAGATACCACCCCCCCCCCACAGGTATGAAACCCTCACATACACCCTTTTTTGGGGGGGTTATTTTTTATTTTGGGCATGAAACCCAGTGCATCCAAAAATCTGTAAAGTTGTTTTCTGAGAATGTTTGATCCTTAGTCGATTATTTTTCTGAGTATTTATTGGGTTCCTTGGAAAAAAACCCTCACTGCCGCCTTCGTTCCTCCCGAGCCTGTGCATGTGAGGTGAGCCCTCTACCAGCTGAACCACATCCCCAGCCAGGGGCACACACTTCCAGCCAGCACACGGTGGCATGGCATCCAATTCCAGATCTGCCCTCGCTCTGAAAGGCATTCCACAGGGTCCTGTTTCCTTTTCCTGGGGACCCTGTAGAAGTCCTGAGACTGGGGAGAGTCTTCTTCATGTCGAGTCTGGTCCCGACAACCCAAGGCTGAAGGAGAGTATTGATATACCAAACAGTAATGGAGCGGTCGCTGGCACCACACCAGACCCGCCTGTGCCAAGACAGTTCAGGAAGTGAGGCACGCAGACCAGGAAGAAGTTAGGCTGCAATGAGGGATGTTTTCCTAAAAGCAAATAAACACTTGGGAAAAAAAAATAACTCACGAGGCAGAAAAGAACTGAACTTTACAGAGAAGATTCCATGTATCGGGCTTTGGCCGGGACCATGAAGCTCATCAGTACCTGTGAGCTGTGTGTGTTCTTCACCCCGGTCCTGACCATTTAAGGAGGAGAAGAGGCAGTGAGAACTGAATGGAAGAAGGAAAGGAAAGGAAGACCCAGAGGAGGAATGAAAGACGGCCCAGCCCTTGAGAGGGAAAGGCAGGAGGATCAAGAGTTTGGGGCTAGCTTGGGCTACATAGTGAGTTTGAATCCAGCCCGGGCTGGACTAATTAATGGGGTACACACAATGAGACCCTGTCTCCAAATAAAATTCAAGTAAAATAAATAAAAACAAAACAAAAAAACCCTAAAAATGGACGATGGGGTGGTGGCTGGGAAGGTAGGGAAGTTGGTGAAGCCCTTGCCTCACAAGCACGAGGACCTGAGTTGGACCCCAGCGCCGCACAAAGGAACCAGCTACTCTGGATGTTGGTGCCTGTGAGGTGTAGGGACAAGAGAGAACAGCCTGGTTCTCTGTGACACTGGGCGCAGTGAGAGATCCTAGGGCTGCATTTATTTTATTGGCATGTGGCCTGTCCCGGTAGATGACACGTCACGGACAACTGAAGAGTAAAAATCCGTTTTATTTAATACAACTCCCCTCAGGGGCCCTCTAGCCGGGTGGCTGAGGGAAGGCAATGGGGGTTAGGTATGAGATTCCATGGCAAAATGGAGGCAGCTCCCATCCGCCCACTCAAGCCACCCTCGGAAACAGCTCAGACCTCTGGAGACTGTTTCTTTAGCAGGGAATAAATAAAGAAAAATTAGTGAGAAAAGTACACGTTTTCTTTTACTATTAAAAAAAAAAAAAAAAACAAAAAAAACAGAAGGCCACTGTAGCCAACAGTTTCTCTTCCTTGGGCCTTCAGCACGGAGTGGAAAAGAAAGCAGTTTAAGGATGTCTGCCCTCGCTCCAGTCTCGAGTTTTGCCATTGCCGGCTTGAGGCCTGTCTTCAAATGACCATTCCGCGGGCATTGCTCCCAGTCAGCTGCTGCCCCTTTGTGTGTGTGTGTGTGGGGGGGGGAGGCCATGCAGGGGACCAGGCAAACCTGAGAAGCACTGTACACCTCCAAAGATCAAGGTCAGACCAGAAAGAAAAAGAACAAAGAAACATAACAAAACAAAAAACTAACCCAGTATTTGACGGCAGCAGAGCAGAAAGCGGCTTCTGCGCGGGAGGACCCACCAAGAAGCACTCTGTCGATCCGATCCGAGACACAACATCTGAGCCTCAAAACACTCCAGGGCGGATTCTCCTGGAACCTCCTCTCACCTCCCAAAAATGCAAGGATGTTCCAGTTTAGAAGACAGGCTGGGTGGGCTGGCCATTAAACAGCGCCTCCCATTCTCTGCACACCCAACATTAACAAGGCAGGAGGGATTTACAATTGGATGGCTTGGCCTGAAGGAGTGCTACTTTGGGTGGGGACAGGGCTGGTTCATAAATAAGTGTACAGGACTCTTGCAATACAGGAGTCGGCTGCTCTTCTCGGGACACAGGCGACCTTCCGGGTACGTGCATCTGCCTTGGCTGTCTTAAGTTCCATCAAGGGAGCCTTCCGTTCTCTGTAGGACAGAAGACAAGAGTCAGGCCACCCCCTCAGGACTAGAGATCACCCTGGAGGAGAGAGGTATAAGTTGAACCAGTAGAGCGGCGTGAGAACTCCAAATGGGATGAGGGTCCTTGGGTGTGATGCTTGCCTAGCATACAAGAGGTCACCAACGCCACACCCGGTCCATGTCTGGAATCCCAGGACGCAGGAGGATCAAAGTCAAGTTCTAGGTTAGCCTGAACACACGGGAGTCAGGCCACTGTATCAAGTACCCACGTGCACCCAGCGTGGTGACCCATAGGTTCTGCACAGGCATAGAATGGAATCATCAGGTTGGAGAGATCTTACACCTAACAGATACCCTCTCCAGTTTGCCTTTGTTGTGTGTTCGTGTTCTCTCTCTCTCTCTCTCTCTCTCTCTCTCTCTCTCTCTCTCTCTCTCTTTCTCTCTCTCTCTCTCTCACCAGAAACTCACTCTGTAGCCCAGGGCCAGCCTGGGACTCTCAGTGGTCCTCAGGACTTAGCCTTGTCAGAGCTGGGATTGTAGATGTGAGTCACCAGGTCATCTTAGGTCCTTAGATCAGCTTAAAATCTTAGATAGCATAGAAACTCGGCTGGGTGCAGTGCTGCACACCTCTAGTCCCAGCATTCAGTTGACAGAGGCAGATCTTTGTGAGTGTGAGGCTGGCCTGGTTCCAGAGGGCTGGTGAAATGACTCAGTGGGAAGGCACTGCTACCAAGCCTGATAAACTGAGTCCAGTCCCAAGGTCCAGAGGGCTGAAGGTAAGAATCTGCTCCCAGAAGTTGTCCCCTGACTGCTGAATGCCTGTGCGCACGCACAAACACGGGATGAGAATTTAGGGGAAACAAATTCTGGAGTGCAACCTGGTGACAGTTGCAACAGGAATGTGCCTCGTGCAACTGAAGTTTTCTTTTCAAGCGCTAGGCACGGGCGTCACTCAGCAGGACACTGCTCCATTACTGAGCCACACCCCAGCTCTTGAACAATATACTTTACAATAACACAGTGGCTAATTTTAGGCTCCGTATGTTTTACTGTAATAAAAAAAAAATTAAGCGGGGTGAGGGGGGAGAAGCCAGGCATGGAGATAAATGTTTACAACCTAGCACTCGGGACCATCAAGAGTTCAAGATAATCCTCAGCTGTACAGACAGCCCCAGGCTAACCTGGGCTATCTTCATATGTGACCTGTCTCAAAATAGCAACACAGTTTCAAGTGGTAGTTTGAGTCACCCACCACTTCCTGGTTTCTGGACCCTTATCTGACCCAGCTCTGATCTCTGTCCTCAACAGGACAGACGCTGCCCCAAGAATTTCATAGCCCACCAATGAGTTTGCTTTTGTGTGTGAGTGTGTGCGCGTGTGTGTGTACGATGTGTGTATATTCAGTTGTGTGCATATGGACATGTGTATGCTAAGGTGTTCATGTAGAAGTCGGAGAACAGCCTCAAGTATTTTCACCGTCCACTTTGTTTGAGACAAGTTCTCTTTTATTTTTCACTGTTGCTAGCTGGCCCAAGAGCTTCTAGGGGTTCCCCATGCCTGGCTTTTATATGGATTGTGGGGTTGAATTCACGCATGTGACTTACCCAATGAGCCTCCTCCCGGCCCCTTATCAATTACGATCAACATCTGAGGAAGTAGTTTGGAGGCAGTGAGGGTGCCATGTTCTGAGCAGGGTACTCAGAAGTGGCCTGAACAAACTTTGAGGATTTTTGTAAAGTAGAGAGAAATTTGCAAGGCGAAAGGGCTGGGCAGTCCGGGAGATGCCGGAGCAGAGAGCCTGGCGAACGGAGAGCCCCAAAGAACGGGAAACACCAGGGCCGGCTGTTCCAACCCCTCTGCGGACACAGGACACTTGCTGTAAGTAGAGGTGGGAGCAAAAGAAGTTGTAAAGGTTGCCTGGCATCGTAGGTCAGGCTGGCTGGCTTCCAGGAGGGGACCTGGGACAATCTCCATTTTGTTTTGCCGGGTCTGGGGCTTTTAGCACAGGATGCGG
Organism: Rattus norvegicus; assembly: GCF_021556685.1. NCBI lineage: Eukaryota > Metazoa > Chordata > Mammalia > Rodentia > Muridae > Rattus > Rattus norvegicus. The sequence goes on from NC_141543.1 coordinate 97,903,295, forward strand.
ACCTGAGAGGCCCAACTAGAAGACCAAGGGTCTGGCTCCTCCCTTGCCAGGATGGAACAGCACCGACGGCCAAGAAAGCGCTGTGACCCCAGAGCGCTGGAGACTTGGCAGCACTGGCAGCTTGTTGCCTGTCATTTCCTCCATTGCCCCAGAGAAAGGAGACGTGATCCTCGGTCTCGCCTTCCTCGGGCCCCAGACCAAGTCTCTCCCCAGACGCCTGTTCCCCCTCTCTTAAGCCAAACAGCACTCTGGATAACGTTGCAGGGCCAAATTCACAGACAGGAAGGGCTGGTCCGTCAGCAGGGCCCGCGGACTTGAGACTGAAGGTTAGCACACTCTCGGCGCTTAAGCCAGAAGCCAGCTGTCAGCTCTGGAACTGCCCTGCCTCTGCTCAGCATGTGGGGGCCCCAGTAACCCCAAAGGCCCTTCTGACCCCACCCCCTTGCCCGGGTCCCTGACTCCTACTTCTAGAGAGTACTCGGTGTGAGCACTTGCAGTCTACCAGGGCCGAACTGAGTGCTCTCTTGATCCCAGTTTGCAGATGTGGGAATGGGGCCAGGGAAGATGACTCAGCAGGCGAACGTGCTGGGTGCACGAGCCTAAATACATACGTGAGTTCTAACCCTGAAACCCACAGGAGGAGGAGATGGACTCTCAAACGTTATCCTGACTGCATCATCTGTGCCCGCGGGTGCGTGTGCACACACACACACACACACACACACACACCACACACACACACACCACACACACACACCACACACACACACACACCACACATACCACACCACACACACACATATACAACATACACACACACACCACACACACACCACACACACCACACACACACATATACAACATACACACACACACCACACACACACCACACACACACCACACACACACACACACACACATATACAACATACACACACACCACACACACACACCACGCACACACACACACACCACACACACACACCACGCACACACACACACCACACACATATACAACATACACACACACACCACACACACACCACACACACACACCACACACACACATATACAACATACACACACACCACACACACACCACACACACACCACACACCACACACACACACACACACACACACACACACACACACACACCCCTTTTAAAAAAAAACAATTTACTGATGAGAAGACAGAACCTTACCTACAGACTAAGCAACTAGTTAGGATAATTTTGAATATGGTTTTCCTAGGCCTGTGTCAAGCTTTGACTTTGGTTGAATCCTAGGCTTTGATGGCTTGTGTTTGAAAAGTCTCATTTAACCCTTAAGAAAATCCCAGTAGGCAGATGTTACTTCATTTTCATCATCACCACCATCATCACCACCACCATCGCATCTCTACTTTACAGTGGCGCCTAGGTTTGAGGAAGTCACCTGCAGTGAGACTATAGAACCGGGACTGAGCAGGTTCTGTCATCGGGGAGGAGGGAGGGGATCCTGTAACTGACTTCATCTTGTTCCCAACCCCTAAGAGTCAGGAGTTCTTTCCCCACTCTGGAGGCCTTCACGGGTCCAGATTCGAGCTCTTTCTTTTAAGTACAGGGTGTTCTCGTCTACGTTATCTGTCTGCGTGGGCCACAAACACAATTTATAAACAAGGTAAAAATGGCAAGAGGAAAAATGAAGTCAGCGTGTGCTGTGGAAGCGAGTCAAACAATGCCGAGTTAGTAGCTGGCTAAGTGGCCGTCTCATTGTTCAGATATTTCCTCCGATGTTTTCAGAAGCAACGGCTATTAAACAAGAGAGGAATGATTGCCAGTTTTGATTTCAGGAAGGAAGCCCCTCCCATTTCCCTGCTGGGCAATTCAGTCCATTTTCTTCTGACCCATATGGCTGGTTATTAGGGAAGCTCTGCCTGCTTCTTTCATAAACAAAAGATATTTGCTTCAAGATTCGAAATCCATTTCTCAACGGCTGGGAACCCCTGAGTTCCCGCCAAATGGCTTTATTATTTGGGATGGTGGCGGGATAGGATTAGCCCAGATATTCAGAGCACCCTGGGAGCAGAGTGGACTCTGGGGGCTCAGGGAAAGCTACTCTACCACGGGCCTGGAGTTCAGAGCCTTTGTCTGGTGAGCCCCTTTGAGTGGAAGACAGTAACTCGGTTGGTTCGGTAAAGTTCCGACTGCTGGCCTGCAGCCCTGCCTTGGGTGGCCACCGGTACACACAGTCATGGGGAACGGCCAGAGAACTGGTTTTTACCAGGGTCCCACTGTGGATTGAGGTTATCATTATTCTCCAGTCTTGCACAACAGTCCCTCCCCCCCCCCTTTTGAGACAAGGTTTCTCTGTGTAACAGAGCCCTGACTGTCCTGGAACCCGGCGTTAAAGGATTGTAGACCAGACTAGCCTTGAACTCATAGAGATCCCACTGCCTCTGCCTCCTTCTCTCTGTGCACCACCACACCTGGCTCTTGTCACTTCTGAACAGTGATGACAAAGCATAGGCCAGGGCTTTTGTAGACGTGGCCTCTGTTTCTGCTTCTGGGGGGATTTGGGATGAGCTGTTCTACCAAGCCAGGTCTGCATTTCTTCAGCTATGAAATATGCTCCCTTACCCCTTCCGATACAGTAGTGCTTTCAGAAGCCTGGGTGGGTACAGCCGTTCATTTCATTTCTCCTTAAACGGATAGCCTTCCTCCTTACAGCGCCTTCCTGTCTGTCCACAGCATAATGAGCTCTGTTTAACAAGAATTCAGACCCAGCAAAACAAAGGAAGCCAGGGGCCCACTGAAGGCTACAGAAGTCTTGCTGGAAGTTTCTCCCAGACCCAAAAGACCAGTTCAGAGGCCAGTTCCTCATTTTTTGAGGAGAATAGCTGTCCTGTTAACCCCTGTGCTGCTGGGTGCCCACTGACAGGCTGGGAACCAGAAAGCTGTGGGTTATGCATGAGTTGAACTTAAACCTCTTTCCTTCCCTTTTATTGTGTGTTTCTCTGTGTGTGTCCATGCGTGTGTGCATGTGTGTGTGTACACACACATGCCTGTGTATGAATGTTCCTTTGTGAGTATGTCTATGTGGATATAGAGGCCGGATGTCAATCTCAGATGTCTTTCCTTAAGAACCGTTCATTTTTCCCCTTCCCTTCCCTTCTCTTCCCTTCCCTCTCCTTCCTTTCCCTTCCCTTCCCTTTCCTTTCCTCCTTCCCTTCTTTCAACAGGGTCTCCCGTTGGCCACAAGCTCACCAAGTAGGCCAGCAAGTTCCAGGGGTCCACCTGTCCTCACCTCCCCAGGACTGGGATTACACATGTACAAACTGAATATTTCACTTTGAGTTCTAAGATTAACCTCAGATCCTTGTGTAAACACATTACCAACTGCCCTATCTCCCTAGCTGTCCTCTCTTCACCTCTCTTCTCTTCCTCCCTCTTTTTCTCCTCCTCTTCCTTCTCTTACCAAGGACTTAGTATGTAGCCCAAACAGGCCTTGAACTCAAGCTCCTCTTTCAAGCGTGTAACACTCACCATGCCCGGGTCTCTTTCTTACTAAAAGAGAAGAAAGGCTCCCAGCTACTTGGGAGGATTTCCAGGGTTTCCCTCCCTCTATGGGCTGAGCTGTAATGGTATAAAGAAGAAGAGAATCAGTACTGGCTTAGACTGCCAGAGGAGGCCAGGGTTCCCGCTCTCGAACGGGCCAGGTTAGAGCGAGGCGCTGGGGAGAATTCGAGGAAAGCGGACCCTGGACAAGTTGGGAAACAGCTCATTGTTCTATAAGAACACATTTGTAAGGCAACACCAACAAAACCCAGGCACACACCGCAGTCCTGAAAAATAGTTCTGTAGCCAAGGAAGGCCTCAAACTTTCACAACCTTTCACCCTCAGTGTGGTGACTCTCGGATGAGCTACTACTAAACTCCGAGGGACATTTCTAACACAGTGTGTATGAAGTGTGTACTTACAGAGAATCTGTTTTCCACGAAATCTGCAAAACAAAGACGGCAAAGCAGTGAGCATGCGGGGTCTAGGGCAGCTTCAGGCTGGATCTGCTGTTGTAAGGGGGCCCTTGGGGGCGGGTGGGGGTGGGTAGGCAGGAGAACAGGACACTAGTGCATAAGGGGTCTCAGGCCATCTGCTGACAGTAAGCATTCTACCAACGACACCCCCACTTTGGCTTTCTTTTCATTTTTTTAAAGACAGGAACTCACTATGTGGCCCTGGGTGTCTTTGAACTATCTGTTCAAGACTATCCAGGGTATCCTCAAACTCACAGAAATCCACCTGCTTCTGCCTCCGGAGTGCTGGGATTAAAGAAGCGTAGCACTACACCCGGCTTCTCCTTCGGCGTTTTAAAGATTTTTAGTTAGTAGAGAAAAATGGAAAATAACAGGAAATTAGAAAGCTGCAAATCAAAGTGATCTCTGCTCCCAGACTCCACCCACTTTCGGCTCCTCCCACTCTTCCCCTAGCAGTGTTGTGGGTGGACTGTTGGGGAGGGTCAGGGAAGTTAGGGTGACAGGGACCGTGACATGTTCTATTGTATCCTTTGATGCGTTGTGGTTTTATAAGACCATTCAAGACCTTTCTCAAATGCAACTGTCCAAGTAGCTACACAGTCAAGTGGAGTGGCTACACAGCTGATTAGCTTAACCAGTTCCTAACTCTAAAACGTCAGGTTCTGGGGCTGGAAAGATGGCTCAGTGGTTAAGGACACTGGCTACCCTTCCAGAGGACCTGGGTTCAATTTCCAGTACCTACATGGTGGTTCACGTCTGTCTATAATATTAGTCTTGGGGCCTCTGACACCTTCTGGCCTCCTCGGGCACCAGGCACACACATGGTACACAGAAATGCATACAGCCAGAACACCCATACACATAAACTAAACTGAAAAACAAAAGAGGTCCTTTCCAGGTGTTTGTTGTCTTTGGCATCAAACCTATTCCCAGAGTTGATTTTACACTGTCCGTCCAGTGTCCTGGGAGTGAGGCTGGAGGAGGAGGAAGAAGAGGAGGAAGAGGAGGAAGAGGAAGGAGAGGAGGAAGGAAAAGGAGGAGGAGGAAGAGGAGGAGGCATGAGGATGCTCAGGCTCTTGGCATCCATGGCCAAACTGCCTAAGGGCAGGGCCAGCAATTTCCCTTTCCCGGGTGAGGTTCATCTTGACTCATCTTTTGTCAGAATGCACACTGTGCCTGGTTGCCCTGCCGAGCCACCGCTGTGCCCACGGCCTCAGCCAGAAGCCCGGAAGTGGAGAAAGTGAGAGAGCAGAGGGCAGGAAGCTCTGCATGGAAGGATCTCATCACCGCCTGCATCAGTGGAAGACATGCTTCACCACCAGCTGGAAGGCCAGGGTATGATTTGCCTCTCTGTACAGGACCAGGCTCCCGCCCATCCCAGAGACTCTGTGTCGGAGCTGATTCTCCAGACAGCACACAGAGTACGTGGTCTTGTGGAACAGCAGTAATGGGTACCTCATCTGCTCTCTGGGAAAAAGGTTCCCATGTGGTGCTGGGGGTGGGGCAGGGGTGGGGGTAGGGGGTGGGGCAGGGCTTGATGGCTGCTCTTACAGATGGTAAAGGTCATGGTGAGAAAGCCAGGGACAAGGGTGCAGTCCAGCCAGTAAAGTGCTTGCCAGGAATGCATGGAGCCCTGGGTTTGACTCCCAGGATCATATAAATTGGTGTGGTGTGTCACAGCCTTGTAAAGTCTGGTGTTAGGGAGGTGGAGGCAGGAAGATTAGAAGTTCAAGGTCTGGAGAGATGGCTCAGTGGTGGAGAGCACTGACTGCTCTTTCAAAGGTCCTGAGTTCAAATCCCAGCAATCACATGGTGGCTCACAACCATCTGTAATGAGATCCGATGCCCTCTTCCGGTATGACGGTGTACCCACATACATGAAATAAATAAATAACTTTAAAAAAAGGAAGTCATCCTCAGAGACAGAGAGAGACAGAGTCAGAGAGACACAGAGACAGAGACAAAGGAAGAAGAGGTGGGAAAGGAGAAGGAGAAAGATAGAAGGCGTGATGGTTTGTGTGTGCTTGGCCCAGGGAGTGGCACTATTAGGAGGTGTGGCCTTGTTGGAGTAGGTGTGGTCTTGTTGGAGTAGGTGTGGCCTTGTTGGAGTAGGTGTGTCACTGTGGGCGTGGCTTTAAGACCCTCACCCTAGCTGTCTAGGAAATCAGTCTTCCACTAGGAGCCTTCAGATGGAGATGTAGAATGCTCAGCTCCTCCTGCACCATGCCTGCTTGGATGCTGCCATGCTCCCACCTTGACAATGGACTGAACCTCTGAACCTGTGAGCCAGCCCCAATTAAATGTTGTCCTTATAAGAGTTGCCTTGGTCATGGTGTCTGTTCACAGCAGTAAAACCCTAACTAAGACAGAAGGCAAAACCAAAAAAAAAAAATTCTAAGAAACAAAAAAATGTTGAGCTTTGTATGGTGGCTCACTCTGTAAATCCCGCGCTCAAGCTGGGAGGCAGGAGGATTACCAAGAGTTCCAGGCTCTGGCCACAAAACAACAAACAAATAAAAACCTGCTTTCCCCAAGTCTACCTCCCTTTCAAACCCTGTCACATAATAAATATTCCATTGTTCCTAGTTAGAGGGAACAGGAATCACTGTCCCTAAGGGGCTCCCTCTTCTCTTCTAGCTGGGACAAAGGCATTTGGCCTCCCGAAAATCTGTACATAAGCCCAGGCGCACAGCAGGCACTCTGTCAGCTTCCACACACTGAGGGAGGCCATGACAGCACCTCCAGAGGGAGAAGAGCCCCATGCTCGGGCTTCTCTCGTTCCATGCTCTCTGGAACCAAAAAGCGGAACATGAAATGTTAAAACTCTGTATGCTGAGGCAGTACTGATGGGAAGCAAGTGCCCACCGGAGATTGGCACGGTGGGGCTCGGCATAAGGCACTTCTTTTCCCTCCCTGTCTTGCATGTTCAGGCAGGAAATGCCACCCTGGCAGTACCTGCTGGCCTAGCTGGCTTGGGGCCATACAGGATGGGTGGGGACCGACTTTCAAGAGTCCTTCTCTCCCTTCAGAGGGGACTTAGCCAGGCACACCCCTCCTCCTATTTTTTTTCCCTTTTAAATGTAGAAACAACAGAAATTTATTGCTCAGAGTTCTTGGAGCAGAGAAAGGCCAAGAGGAAGCCCAGAGCTCAGTGACCAGAGAGCGTTGTTCCAACTTTAGACATGGTGGCTTCCTGCGGAGAGGCCTCCTCTCCTTAATTTAAATTGATACAGGGTCTAACCCTGGCCCAGTCTGGCCTCAGACTTGTAGCCATCTTCCTGCTCAGCCTCTCAAGTGCCATGACGCCCATATTCGTTCGGTTCTTTCTTGATAATGCTTCCCGTCATGGCTAGCCTCGGCCCAGTCACTCCTGGTGTGGAGCGGTCAGGAATGTGAGGAAGGCTAGGGAGTCTGATGCAAACTGGGCCTGGCAGCACATAACTGTAATCCCACCGTTGGGGGTGGGGGGTTGCCACAGGAGGATTGTGAGTTGGAGGTTAATTTGAACTGTCTTAGAGAAAAGGAAAGGAACGGAGATGGGGTGGAGGTGGGGAGGGACAGGAAAAGAAGATGGCGGGGGGGGGGGAGATACTGGAAGCCTGAATTCCACACAAAGAGAAAGCAGGGGTGAAGGGAGGCAGAGTGGCTGACACTTGTGTGGGGAGTGGGGGTGCCCATCTGACTCAGAGCTAGGGTTGAGAGCAAGACTTGGTTTCTTTTCCAGGACAGAGGTGTAGGTGGGACCAGACGCCCTGGTCAGCTCCTGAGGTAGACAGAGAAAGCTCTGAGGGAGCTCTCCTGGTGCACAGGCACAGAAGATGGTGTCCTCTAAAGCCAGGGCTCCTCCGTGTTGGCCCTGCTGACATCCTGGGCTTAGAACTCTCAGGAGAGACTGACTGTACTGTAAGGTGTTTGGTAGCCTCCCTGACTTCTACCTGACAGACTCATCAGGACTGCCCTCCGTACATCAAGTTGTAAACGTATGCTGGGCTGGGGGTGTGACTCAGTGGGCGGGCATCTGACTGGCATGCCTGAAATCCTGGAGGCCACCTTTCCAGCACTGCAGGCCACCACCATAAAACGAACCCCCTTACAGTTCAGGTGTATCCTGCATGAAGTCTGAGGTCAATGGAGTAAACTTGTCCTAGTTAAGTGACAGACAGAAATGTATCCAGCCTCGGCCTGGTCTACTTTCTCTTACACTTCACCACTGTGCACTAAGAAACACACTAACACTTAACTTTTCCCTTTTCTGGTAAGGTAATTTATTCATAAACCAGAACTAGAGCCACTGACTGAGGCTTTGAATCCTAACCTCGGGCAAGTAATAGAAAAGGAAACAATGCTCAGCAGTTAAGAGCACTGACAGCTCTTACAGAGGACCCAGGTTCCGGTCTCAGCATCCTCCTGGCTACTCACAACCACCTGTATCCAGTCCCAGGGGATCTGACTCAATCTTTCACTCTTCCTGGTACCAGGCACCGGCATGGCTCATATGTGAAGGTCTTTTTTGTTTTTGTTTTTCAGGACAGAGTTTCTTTGTGTAGCCCTGGCTGTCCTGGAACTCACTGTCTTCGAACTCACTGTCTTCAAACTCACAGAGATCCGACTGCCTCTACCTCCGGAGTGGAGTGCTGGGATTAAAGGCATGCACATCACAGCCCAGCTAATATTTTTTTAATTAAAAGGGAAAATAACTTTTAGAACCCTGAAAGGTTAAGTTTGCATCTCAGCTATGAGGAAAGACCAGGAAATGTGGCTCAGGGGCAGAGTGGGAGCTTTGCAGACAAGAGGACTGGCTTCCATCATCCCCAACACCAATCCATCAATTAATCAATAAATCACAGGGGTGTGTGTGTGTGTGTGTGTGTGTGTGTGTGTGTGTGTGTGTGTGTGTGAGAGAGAGAGAGAGAGAGAGAGAGAGAGAGAGAGAGAGAGAGAGAGATCAAAAGCATCAGCCTCACTCCTCCATGAGAACTGGAGTAAATCATAAACATCAAAAAACCCCTCAGATTGCAAAAGGATGGACTGTTTCTTAGCTTGTTCTGGTTGTAACCAATGAATATTCTCTCCTTTCCTTTGGTCTCTAGATTTGGTCTTTCTCTCTCTCTCTCTCTCTCTCTCTCTCTCTCTCTCTCCCCCCCCCCCCCCTCTCATTTGAACAGGGTCTCTAGAGGCCTGGGCTGCACTTGAACTTTCTATCTGAGGATGACCTTGAACTCCTCTTGGGGACAGTTCCCTTATCTCTACTTTGTTAGTTCTGGGAAAGCCTGCTCTCCCCTCACAAACAGCCAGGGGACAAGCTGGCATTAGTAACTCGCGTAGCAACTGGAAAGGACAAAGTTCAAAAAGATCTAGAGGAATTCTTTTTGTTTTGTTATTTGTTGCTGTTTGTATTTTATCCAGACGGGATACTCTGCCCTGGAACTCCCTCTGTAAACCAGCCTGGCCTTGAACTCAGAGATCCACCTGCCTCTGCATAAGAGGTTCTTACCTAAGAGTTCATTGCTGGGGCAAGAAGATGTCAGTGGGCAGCACAGACTTAGCAGACCCCGAGGGGGTTTCTGAATGTTTGAGTTAGAAGATATTTCACAGACACCACCAACCTATCACAGCTCTTACCTTCCCAAGATTCACTCTCTGCCTACTTTATAGATAGTAGTTCCTATGCCAGGGTCACTCTGTCCATCTGTCTGCTGAGACCAGAGCCAGGGAGCCCTGCAGTGGTGCTTTCCATTACAACAGAACAAAGAACGGTCCAGGCTGGAGTCTGGCCAGTGTGAACTCCAGAGAAACCAAGAGAGGCAGACCCTAAGATCCAGGAAGTCCCGAAAATATCTGTAGAGTCTGAGTGTTAGCAGAGAGATGAAGGTGAGTTGAGCATTAGACTCGGGTTAACCCTTAAAGTGACTGTAGCCCACACAAGCAGGTGGCCGGAGCTGGGGCGGGGCAAGACTGAGGAGATGGTCTCCATTTCCAAATGCCAGGAACCTGAAATGATTTTTTTTCTTTTTTTTCCTTTTTTTTTTTTTCTTTTTTTCGGAGCTGGGGACCGAACCCAGGGCCTTGTGCTTGCTAGGCAAGCGCTCTACCACTGTGCTAAATCCCCAACCCCGATTTTTTTTTATTAATTAATTAACTGGCTTGGCTTAGTAGCTCTGACTGGTCTGGAATGTTTTTTTTTTTTTTTTTTTTTGGTTCTTTTTTTCGGAGCTGGGGACCGAACCCAGGGCCTTGCGCTTCCTAGGTAAGCGCTCTACCACTGAGCTAAATCCCCAGCCCCCTGAAATGTTTTTATAGACCCTTTTGGACTTGAACCCACAGAGATCTCCCTCCTGAGTACTGGAATTAAAGGTGAACTCCATCATGCCTGGCTTATTTAATTATTCTTTTAAAAAAAAATTTTTTTTTTTGGTTCTTTTTTTCGGAGCTGGGGACCGAACCCAGGGCCTTGCGCTTCCTAGGTAAGCGCTCTACCACTGAGCTAAATCCCCAGCCCCTAAAATTTTTATCTCTTTGTTTTGCTTTTCAAGATTGGATTTCTCTGTGTGGCTATGGCTGTCTGTATTCCAGGCTGCCCTCTGCCTCGGGAACACTGGCATTAAAGGTGTGGGCCACCACCGCCATTTTTTTTTTGTTTTTTTACTTAATTTGGGTGTCGAGGTGCACTGTGCCACCATGCTCATCTGGAAGTCGGAGGACAACTTTCGGGGTTCAGTTTCTCCTTCCACCACGTGAATCACGGGGTTCAAACTCAGGCTGTCGGGCTTGGTAATGGTGGGTGCCTTGACCCACTGACCACCTTGCCAGTGCAACCCTGGGACTCTTTAAGTGTCGTGCTTATAAGAGAGCTTAAACCGGCTGGTCCAGTCTCTTTGACAGGTGAAAAGGCTCAGCGTGGCCAAACTCACAGACAGGGTATGGTGTGGTGGGGCCAAACTCACAGAATTGGCGGTGACCAAGGGCTGGGGCAGGCAGCACGTGGGGATGGAGTTATTGGTTAAGGAACTGGGAAGACTGAGGGTTGGGAGATGGATGGTGGGAACTCTGCCTGCCCAACAGTCTAAAAGGACAGAAAGGACACTACATTAGCCACCTGACTACTCGGAAACGGTTACCACATTAAGTTTTAGGTCCACTTTATAACCGTACGGGAAAAGAAGGTAAGCATAGAGTCTAACAAGACTTCAACAGTCGCACCTCCCATGGCCTACAAGCTCCCTCCCGCTCCTTTAGGACCCTCCCCCAAATCTCTCCATGGGGTCCCTTCCCAAGGCTGCTCCTGGAGGCTGGCCGGCCCAAGCCCTTCTGCTTATCTAGGGGAGTGGCCTTCCTTTGAACCTCTCAGAGGAAAGGGGGTTTCAGAGCCAAATCTCCTCCCCATGAGCCATTTCCCCAAACAGGCTACTCTGGGGTGCCACTGAAGATAGCAAGGACCGTGAGAGGGGAGCGTCCCTTCCCTACACCCAGTCAGATACCAGCAGCTCACATCCACCTTCCTTCTGCAGCCCTCTGCGCACACAGTGCATTTCTGGATTTTCTCTCTCAGCTGTCCCTGTTAGTCCAGGATGCCTGGGGGGTGAGAGACCCTAGGTGCAGAATCCATGCCAGCCAATCATAGGACCCACAGATTGACTCTTATACCGGAGTCCCCAGGCAGCCTCCACCAACATTGTATGGGTGGTTAGAAATGTAAATTCTGGGCTGGAGAGATGGCTCTTCCCGAGGTCCTGAGTTCAAATCCCGGCAACCACATGGTGGCTCACAACCATCTGTAATGAGATCTGATGCCCTCTTCTGGTGTGTCTGAAGACAGCTACAGTGTACTCATATATAATAAATAAATAAAATATTTAAAAAAAAAAGAAATGTAAATTCTTCCACTGAAGGACTCAGGCATTCAGGGAATCTGAGTTTTAACAGATCTTGAGAACCTGGAATCTAGGCCACCCCCTCATTTCACAAAGATGACTATGCTGGTTTTGGAACCAACGTGGTACAAGCTAGAGTCCTTTGGGAAGAGGGATGCTCGGCTGAAACAATGATCCCATCGGATGGCCAATAGGTAAGTATTTTCTTGATTAATGATTGAGTAAGTGCTCAGTCCACTGTGGGTGGTGTCAACCCTAGGCATGCAGTATGGGTCCTATACGAAAAGAGGCAGAACAAGATATGAGGAGTAAGCCAGTAAGCAGGACTCTTCCATGGCTTCTGCATCAGCTCCTGCCTCTGGGTTCCTGCCCTGTCCTGACTTCCCTCGGTGATGGAACTGTGGTGTGGAAATATAAGCCAAACAAACCCTCCCCAATCCAGTTGCTTTTAGTCATAATGTTTATCCCAGTATTAGAAACCCCAACTAAGACAGTTATGGAAGTCTTGGAATGTTTCATGGCTTGACCAAGACCACCAGGGCCACCACGGTCAAACAAATGCTGATTTTTTTTTTTGGCTCTACCCCAAGAATGCTGATTTTAACGTCTGTAGTAGGTCGAATTGGATTCTCCAATGGGTCTGGTGATGACATGACCCCATATCAAGACAGATGAGCAGTGAAGAACGTGAGAATTACGAGGACAATCTGCCCCATCAGATAGCCACCCTCCCTGCTTTCTTAGGCAGTCAAAGATCTGTTTCATTTTTCTTGTCTGTGTGTCTCTTTTTCTTTCCTCCTCTTTGCAAATTTAAATTTAGGTGTTTTTTTTTTTCCTACTCTATGTGCATGGTTGCTTTGTCTGTGTGTGTGTACATGCATGTGTGCACATGTGTGCGTGCGTGCGTGTGTGTGTGTGTGTGTACTACATGCATTTCTAGTACCTCTGGAGACGAGAAGAGTGTCAGATTCCGTGCAACTGAAGTAAAAAATGGCTGCGAGCCACCATGTAGGAGCTGGCAATTGAACCCCATCCTCTGCAAGAGGATCCCGTGTTCTTAGCCCCTGAGCATTCTCTCCAGCCTCTCTTTTCTCTCTTTCTCTCCCTCCCTCCATCTTTTAAAGACGACCTCTCTCTCTCACGTAGCCAACCTATCCTTGATAAATAGGCAATGGCCGCCAAAGCTTGCTTTTCCAGCTCTACCCCCTGTGCTGGGATTCCAGGCCTGTACCACCAAGTTCAGTATCCTGTCCTTTCTGTACACATTTATTGTTAAGCAGTTACATAACCCTCCCTCCCCCATCTTCTGCCTGAGTCACTCCTCGATGAGATTTCTTCCGCATGTAAATCAACCCAGTCTGCTTTTCCCTTGCTGGTCTGTCTCATTTGCAAGGCCTCAAGCAGGAACCCAGAAGTACAAGAGGAAAAACTGTCCTGTCAGCTTCTTCCCTCTAACCAAAGACAGTGCAGTTGGGAATGTGGAGTCTAGCTCTGTGATCCTGGGCAAGTGGCTTACGCTGTCTGTGCCTCTGTATTCTTAAGGGTGGTAGGATGGACAGAGTCAGACCCTAATATAAGAGCTGATGCTCTGCCAGGAAGTGGTGTCTCACACCTTTAATCCCAGCACTTAGAAGGCAGAACCAGGTGGATCTCTAAGTTTGAGGCCAGCCTGGTCTACAGAGCGAGTTCCAGGACAGCCAGGGCTACACAGAGAAACCCTGTCTCAAAAAACAAAAAGGAAAAAGAGTGAATACCCTTCTTGGCTTTTCCCCAACCCTCTGCCCACTCTCAGGGCCCCACTAGTGGTTCTAGCACGGGCCCTCCCACTCTGAGAATCAGGGGCCCCTCACTCACTAGGGTCGACCTTCCGGATTTCACTGTACACCGTCTCTGTGGCTCTCGTTCCCAGAGCTGGAAAGGGAACCAGGCACAGGTCAGTAGCTGCCTTGGAGCCCCAGGCTAGCCTACTGCTTTATCTACCCGCCACCCAGCACTGCCCTGTCCAGAAGCATCACAGAGCATATCATCCCCCTGCTTCAGAAGTTCAGACCTAACCAAAGGCTGCCTGAGATAGCCTGCAGATAGAGTTTTCTTAGCTGGCTGCCTTTGGTGTCATTGGTGTCAACATTTAGGCTCACTACAGATCCTCAGCAAAGCATGCTGGGATCTGTCCTAGCATTATTTGTTTGATTGCACTGTTTTTTGTTTGTTTGTTTTGTTACTGTTGCTTGAGACAGTTTTATGTAGGCCAGGCTGGCCTTAAAATTTGCCGTATAGGGGTTGGGGATTTAGCTCAGTGGTAGAGCGCTTGCCTAGGAAGCGCAAGGCCCTGGGTTCGATCCCCAGCTCCGAAAAAAAAAGAACCCCCCAAAAAAAATTTTTTTTTTTTTTGCCGTATAGCCCAGGCTGGCCTTGAACTCCTGATCCTCCAGCTTTTACCTCCCAAGTCCTGGGATTACAGACCTGCCTGTACCATTACAACTCAGTACACTGGTGTTTTTAGAGCTCTGCACGGTCTTGAACCTGTAGCCAGTCTCATAATTCTCTGGGCTAGACTTTCAGGAGAGAAGACAAGGCTCTCTGTTTACTTCATATTGAAATTATGTTCAAGGGTGGGCTTATTCCTGTGTTGTGTGCACTCACACAGAGTATGCACACACACTATACATCATGTATCTCATGTATGCACACTTGTGCACAGTATCCAGACTCACTCACACAGGGAATGCATTCATCTATATGCACACATACATCCAGAGACCCCGAGGAAGCAGGACGAAGCCAGAACACATCCTAAATCTCTTTGCACAGCTAGATGGGTTTGGGCTAGCTTCCTCCTCTGCCTGTCTCCCCCAGATAGCCTGAGATGTCCTGCCACATGCTGTCCTCATTGCAGATGCGTGGGGCCCCACATGGGTGTCAACTATACTAAAGATACTTTCTCACTCTGCCGGGACGCCACTCCCACAGTGACCTCTTCCTTTCTCTGGACCCTGAGCCCTTCCATTGCTGACACCTTCCTTCCTCTTATACCCCACTTCCCCAAGACTCTGAGCAAGCATCACTCCCACAGTCACATGCATTTATACCCCCAATATTGCATTCTCTGTGCCCTAAGCACTTACATGGACTCTTGTGACCCCACAGCAGTTTGGTTACATTTACCCAAAGCATCTGTACTTTCTTTGTTCCCACTGTTGTCTGCTCTTGTGGAGTCCCAAGGTCTCGTAGAGCAAAGGCCCAGCTTATGCCCCACCCCACCCCACCCCACCCCACTGCTCAGACTTCAAAGTCTTCCAGGGATCCTAGCAGGGATGACGAAAGAAAGCACCAGTCTATGCCCTGAAGCACCACGAGACCCATTCAACAACTGTACACATCTCCTATGTGTCCTCAACCAAGGAAGAAAATGTGGATCTGGTTCTAGCTTCCAGCTGCTCTAGGGAAGACAGATGTGCAAAGGGTTAATGAGCTGAAGATGTGGTTCAGGGGCACCGCTCTAGCTCAGCATGTGTAAGGCTCTGGGTTCAAGCCCCAGTACAAGCAAACAAACAAACAACAAATACCACAGGGCCGGGACATGGCTCAGTGGCAGAGAGCATTTGATGCACAAACACAAAAACTTGATCTGGAATCCTGAACTCAAACCCCAGACAATCTGGGGCATAGCTGTAGGCACCTCGAACCCCGGCAATATGAGGAGCAGAGATAGGAGGGCTGACTGCTGGGGCTTGCCAGCCTAGATCCAAGATCAGCGGGAGACTGCCTCAAGAGAATAAGGTAGTGAGTGACAGAGCATGCCACCTGACATAGATCAGAGTCTGTGACTTCTGCATGTGCTCAGAGACATGGGTACCCTAACCCCCCCCCCCCCCCACACACACACACGCTCACACACACAGCTAAAAATAATTGTGTGATGACTGCTACAGGATGCGGTCCATAGGAAGCATGGCTAGCTTTTCTTCCCCCCACCCTAACATGGAGAGCTAGAACAGAAAGGGGATGAATTGGGATGTCGGTGAGGCTGCTGGACGGAGGTGATCTGGACATCTTGTGAGCTCCACTGTCCCAGGTATCTCTCTGGTCTCCTCTGCAACACTGTAATATTCTCTGGACCTCAGTAGCTCCACTCTGTGCCTACCTCAAGTCAGGCAGGGCTGGCTTCCACTTCTAGATTGAGCTGTGCCCATGGTCTACGGTTGCCCCGGTTTTGCTCAGCTCAGTAAAGGGGGTGGGGAGCAGGGTGCAGCTGCTCACTGCCCTTCCCCCTCTTGTGTCCCCTTGGCAGCAGCTGCCCCTTAATGACTAGCCCAGGCCAGGAGGCTGTTTGTCTCTGCTGTCAGAGGTGTTTCCTGATGGGTCTCTATTTTGGTTTCTGTTTTTCTCCGGGTAACAGAGAAAGAGATGGCTTCAACGTCATGGGGTTTTCCCAGGAATTAGCCTCAGAGCAAACAGACATCGAATTGGGATTTAATGAGTTCCTTCCCGCCCTGCTCCATCCCCAGTGACCACTTGGTTAGCTGCCAGCCAGAGTTAGATCTGGACACGGTCCCCGTAACCTCCTCCAACTTCGATGGATGAGAGACCTTGAGAACAGGGGACTGGGCTGGCAGGCACCACTTCATGTTTAGTCATCACTGGCCTTGAACCCATGAAGCCCTTCTCTCTTCACCTAGCAATGCCCTTGTCCCCTGCTTAGGGGAGGACAGGGGCCAGCACCAGGGGTCCAGATCTGGTTCCTCAGTGTCCTTCTGCAACGAGGAGGACGCAGGGATAAGTAAACACAACTTGTATCCCCTGAAGTTCCTCTTGCCACCCAAATAACCTTTATTCTCGAATTTTTCCCAGAACCCTGGCTGAGCACCCCACAACTTGTGCAAGCTGGGAAATGTGACCGATAGCGCGGCTGCAAGGGACAGCTGCAGAATCTAGGGAGGGAAGCCAGAGGCAATTGCCACGGCCCCACCCTATTCTAGGAACTGCCACACTTCCTCTATTCAATCCCTCCAAACCCTCAAGAAAGCAAGAGAACAGCAGATACAAGGACACGCTCCCAACGAAAGGGAAATGCGGCCTTTCCCAGGGGCAGCGGTGCTTCCTTCTCTCTTTGGTGTTCTTAAGTCCCAGGGCAAACACGTGTGCTCCCATGCACACCCCTCAGATGTTTGCCTCCCCAGACCCAGGACAGCACCACTGTGGGAGGATCAATACATCTGGGTGTCAGAGCCCAGGGTGACAGGGGATTTGAGGACTTGGTCCCCTGGGCCTTCCTGTTTGTTTTCACCAGTCACAGTAAGGTGCAGCGGGTCCAGAACAGAAAGGAAGATGTGGGCCGCTCTGATCTCGTCATCCTACCCTCATGCTAACACCTTCCCTTCCCTCTAACCTCACTAACATTTAGGAAGAGGGAAACTGTTGCCTGGGTTGCCAAGCCCAGGATGAAGTGATCCGAGGATATCCCAAGCCCAGGCTGGACCAGTGACAGCTGGTACTCAGCACTCTGCAGTATCCTGTCACAGCCTACACAGGCTTGCCTCTGAGCTCCAAACCCCCGTGCTTCCTCCTCTTGGGTGTCTCACCGGCATCTCAGACTTAACCCAGCCAGACCAGATCGCATCCTCAAACACCACAGCCACCCATGAAGTTACTCCAGCAAGACATGTGGGGACTCTGGTTCCCCAATCCTGACCACGGGCTGTGATGAGTCTCAAAAGTACACCTAGACACCATCCATCGCCTGCACACACTGTCTCTTGTACGGTGAGAGCACACCTGTCTGTAGGGCTAGTCTTATTCTTCCTCAGGCCGTTTCCTCGCTGGTCCTGAGTTTGTTTTTATATACTTATACATGTTGGTGCGTGTGTATGTATGTATGTGAGTGTATGTATGTATGTATGTATGTTATCTGTGCATGTGGTTGCATGTGTTGGGAGGATTGTGTATGCACATATATGGAGGTCTAAGAAGACTGGAAGTGTGTGTGTGTGTGCACATTCCTAGGCTTTTCTTTTTTTGTTTGTTTTGCTCTGTTCTGTTTGTTCGTTTTATTGTATTGTGTTTCACCTTTTTTTTTTTTAACAGATGCCTGTTTGTTTCTTTTTCTTTCTTTTTTTTTTTTTTTTGGTTCTTTTTTTCGGAGCTGGGGACCGAACCAGGGCCTTGTGCTTCCTAGGCAAGCGCTCTACCACTGAGCTAAATCTCCAACCCCGCCTGTTTGTTTTCTAATGAGAGAAAGAAGGGGTGTGGATTTGGTTGGTCTAGCTAGCCAGCTTGCTCTGGGAGGCCCGTATCTACTTTCTGAGGAATACTAGAATTACAGGAAGGCCATCACACACACTCAGTATTTACGTGGGTTCTTGAGACCTAAACTCTAGTCCTTACACTGGCAAGATAAGGGCTCTCTATCCACTGGGCTCCCTGCCTAGTCCCTAAGGATTTTTTTTTTAAAAAAGGAACTCAGAACCAGCCCTTTCCCAGTCTGAAGCCTCCGGGAATGTTTCCTTATTCATTTCATAAATAGGACTGCGATCCTTGGGGCCCCATGTGCTCCAGCGTTACCCTGTCTGCCTAACTTCATGCCTTTTCTGTCTCTGCAGACACATAAGTCTCCTTTCAGATACTTGTGACATAGGGTCTCATGTAGCTCAGGATGGCCTTGAACTCTTGGTCCTCCTGTCACACAGCCAAGCTTAGGGATTGAGTGTGGGTATGCACCACACACCCTGCTCTTCTTTTTAAAGATTTATTTATTAATTCTATATAAGTACACTGCCACTGTCTTCAGATACGCCAAGAGAGGGCCTCAGATCCCATTACAGATGGTTATGAGCCACCATGTGGTTGCTGGGATTTGAACTTAGGACTTCTGGAAGAGCAGTCAGTGCTCTTAACCGATCTCCAGCCCCACCTAGCTCCTTTTTTTCCCCAGACGATTCTACTTTCAATCCTGATGCCCATCCCCTCTTTAGTTTTCCCAGCTCCCCTCTTAGACTGCACACACGCCAGGGAGGGAACATCCATGCCCTTGTGTCTCGCACAGTGGCTGGCACCATTATGCCTTTGTCATTGTTAGCTACCAAAATAAGTCAAACACTTCACTATAAAATAAAAAAAGACAAGAGCAGCAGGCCTTCCACGCTCCCCACCCCTCAGGTCCAGTCAGCACACCACCGACGCCCATATAACAAAACACACCTCTGGAGACTGTTCTGACAGACAGCATGGGGACGGGCCAGTGGGGTAGCACAGAACAGCACAGGACATGTCCCCTGACTGGAACGTTTCACACATATAACTGCTGACGTGGTACTTGGAACCATGCTCAGTAAGAGACGGAGGAGAAAACCCAGAACTTGTCCTAAATCACCGAGCAAGAGGTGGCTTCAGGACGCCATCACCGTGTGGTTCCAGCTAATGTTTGGCAGGTTCAGCCTGGAAAACTGCCCGGGGTTGCCTGGCTGAGAACACAGCACACAGCCTCAATGAAGAGGGAGACAGAGGGCGGCAGTCCTAAGGAGCTTCGCCCAAGGGCCAGAAGGCTTGGGATGGCTACTTCCTTTGAAGCATACAGGAGCCTAAAGGTGGGGCCATGGTGGAGAAGGGTTGGGAGATGTGCATGGTTTCTGGTGCTCAAATCGGCTCAGATCCATGTTTAGGTATATGCTGTAACCTACGACTGTGAGTCTGTCTCCCAGCACTGAATCAGATGGGGACTTACAGACAGCTTGCCCGTGCGTGCCCACACACCCAACAAAAAAACTCAGGCACAGATCCCATGGCACGCGGCAAGGAGGACTCTAGTCTTTCCCCTAACATCCCTCTAATGAGGAAAGTCCTCTGTGATGGGTAATCTCCAATTTGACTGGATTTAGAATTGCCGAGGAAGATTTACCTCTAGGCATGTCCGTGAGGGGGCGCAAAACTGGGTTAACTGAGGTGAAAAGTGCCACCCTAGAGGTGGTTGGCCACCGTGTCATGGGCTGCAGTTCCGGGCTGCTTAAACAGGACAAATGTAGCTGAGTCCCAGAATCCATTGCTTTCCCTGGACCCGGTATCTAAAAGCCTGTCTTAGTTATCATACTTCCCGTGCCACTAAGAAGTAACTGCATTGCCTCCAATGGTAAAGCAAATGAACATCTCCTCCCTTAAATGGAAGTCTTGTCAGGCATCTGGTCACAGCAATAAAGTAAGTAGCATATACATCATCCACCACCATCCTCACCACCACCAGCACCACCACTACCACCATCACCACCACCATCCTCACCACCAGCACCACCACCAGCACCACCACCATCACCACCACCACCACCATCATCATCACCACCACCACCAGCAGCACCATCATCATCATCACCACCACCACCACCACCATCATCATCACCACCACCACCAGCAGCACCATCATCATCACCACCACCACCACCACCACCACCACCACCATCATCATCATCACCACCACCACCAGCAGCACCATCATCATCATCACCACCACCAGCAGCACCACCATCATCATCACCACCACCACCATCATCATTGTTTGTGTGTGGTAGTGGTAGGTGCTCTGTGCAAACGTGAGTGCAATCCCTGCAGATACCAGAAGAGTATGCTGGACGCCTCTGGAGCTAGAGTTACAGGTGGTTGTGAACCACCCAATATGGATGCTGGGAACAGAACTCAGGTTCTCTGGTAAAACTGGGCTCTTAGCCACTGAGCCAGCTCTCCAGCCCCATGTTCCCTACTTTAAACATGCATTGGATTGACACATGTTTGGGCCCACACTGGCAACTGTTCTAGGAACACAGTGCATCTGGGCAGGGGCTGGCCTTTGAAAGAAGGCCTGGACACTGGGCGGGGGATGGGGAGAGGCGGCTCCCAAAGACTCTTCCAGAAATGACACCTCCGCTTTTGGTCCCTGCCTGGCCCTCAGAGAGCGCTCAGGATACAGTCACAATTTTATAGCTCCAGACTTAGGCGTATCTAGTAGGTCTGCAGACCACCTCTCCTCTGTGAGACCATTCTGACTGTACACGCGTCTCCTGCGGTGTCTACACCCAAGCCCAGAGCCTAACGTGGGCTCTGCTCACTGGTGAGGGCTGCTTACCTTGGTGAGGCTCAAGGGAGGACACTTCCACTTCTGTGTACTCCACATCCATGTTCTGGGAGTCTGTTAAAGGAATCACAGCGCCCGCCGTGAGTTTAGATAGCACCTCCTCTGAAGGCATCGAACTGCACTGAAGACCTTTATTCCAGTCAGCGGACACCGAGCATACCCTCTCTGACTTGTACAGTGTGGGAGGACTTTCTTTCTTTCTTTAAAGATTTATTTATTTTATGTATGAGTACACTGTAGCTGTCTTCAGACACACCAGAAGAAGGCATCGGATCCCATTACAGATGGTTGTGAGCCACCATGTGGTTGCTGGGATTTGAACTCAGGACCTCTTGAAGAGCAGTCAGTGCTCTTAACCACTGAGCTATCTTTCCAGTCCCAGCCTCTTAGTGTTTCAAGAAAATGAGGCATTCTGAGTAACAAAATCTCCAGGCTCTGTGGAGACACCCAGGAAGCTATTTTGTTATCAACTCTGGCCTTTGCTGCTGCTGCTGTTCTCCGTGTCTGGGGTCCCAGGAGAACAGGAGAGGGTGTCAGATCCTCTGGGACTAGCATTACAGATAATTGTGAGCCATTCACTGTACGGGAGCTGAAGCTGTATCCTCTGACAGCGCAGTCAATGCTTAATAACCGAGCTTTCTCTCCAGCCCTATTGCTGTTTCTTGAGACAGGGCTGTGGAGAGCTTTTGGGGCTGCCTTCTAGGAATCTGGCAGGAATTTGACATTGGGCTAGGACAGGAAACAGGCTCATGGTGAATTCAGCTAAGGAACGTGTTCTTTGTATCTTGATGTGTCTTGTTAAGACTCTGAATACAGTAATCATAGAACCTTTGTTTATGCTTTCTGTGTTCCTTAACTACTCTATTTATGCCTTAGGATCAATCATATTCTTTGTATGTTCCTAGAATAATATAAAGTCAGACTGAAAAAAAAAAAACCTGCTACAGCCTCAGCACTGGCTGAGTCTTGTTACAATGTTGTCTAATTGTCTTTTTCTTTTCAATCCTTATTCCCTCTCTTGAGATCCTGTTGACTGACTGAACTGGCTTGGTCACAGGGTCACACATATGCCAGGGCAGCCTGGAACTTGCTACACAGCCAAGGGTAGCCTTGAATATGGTCTTCCTGCCTCAGCCTCCTGAGTGCTGAGATTACAGATGTGTTTGTGTCTGCATTGTTTTAAGACCTCACAGAATCAGGGGTTCTTGCTTGCAGCTAAAACAGATGGTGTAGCCAAAGAGACTTCAGGAGCAGGCTGGGAGTTTCAGTTCTCAAGAGGGCAGCACAGAATAGAAAAGACCTTTAAGAAAGGATTTAAGCCAATTCCTCTGAGCTTTAGGCAGAAGTAAACTGTCTGTTGTCTTAAAAAAAACATTCTTAAAAATCTCCATGTCAGCTACCCAAGAGAAACTTCTCCTACAGCATTCTGAATGCCAAGAAAGCTTTTGTTGTTTGTTTGTTTTTTTAGGTATGACAGCTCATTTCTACTTAGTTAGGAGGCGTGGCCATTCGGATCACGGCTAACATCTTTGGAGAAAAAAACCCAGCCACCTACACTTTACCATTAGGCACATGTAGACAGGGCCTCTAAGAGGGGCTGGAAATTATCCAGCCACCTCAGAGTTTACGTTTTCTTTTTTTCTGTGGCTATTTATGTATGTATTTATTTATTTTGGAAGACAGGATCTTACTACTTATGATGTAGTTCTAGCTAGCCTAGACTCTATGTAAGCCACCTGCCTCTGGCTTCTGAGTGTTGGGATTAAAGGTGTGTGTCACCACGCATAGCTGCCTGCGATTTTTCTTTTAATGTCAAAGTTTCTGGTACAATATTTAAATAATTACCTTTATTTTGATTTATGGGTTTTACTGCATCAATTCCAGAAACATCATCATAACCTGGTTGAAAAATAACAGGATGAGTGACAATAAGAATTAGTTTCTTGTAAGTGTGTGTATGTGTGTGTGTGTTCTCACCCATGCATGTGAGTGAGTGCATGTGTGTAAATGTGTTCTCACCCATGCATGTATATATGTGTTCTCACCCAAGCATGTGAGTGTGAGTGCATGTGTGTAAATGTGTTCTCACCCATGCATGTATATATGTGTTCTCACCCATGCATGTGAGCGTGAGTGCATGTGTGTAAATGTGTTCTCACCCATGCATGTGTGTGTTCTCACCTATGTGTGAGTGTGTGAATGCATGAGAGCATGTGTGTGCTCTAACCCATGCATGTGTGTATGCACATGCATGTGTTCTCACCCATGCATGTGTGTGCTCTCACTTATGTGTGAGTGCATGAGAGCATGTGTGTGTATTCTCACCCATGCATGTATGTGTGTTCTCACCTATGTGTGAGTGCATGAGAGCATGTGTGTGCATTCTCACCCATGCTTGTGTGTGAGTGCATGAGAGCTTGTGTGTGCATTCTCACCCATGCACGTGTGTGCTCTTACCCATGCATATGTGTGTGAGTGCATGAGTGAGTGCTTGTGTATGTGCTTTCACTCATGCACATGTGCATGTGCAGGAGTGTTCGTGTGCTCGAGTGCCAGAGGCTGATGTGATAGCTGGTGTCACATGTCTTCCTCTCTCACTCTCCACTGTAGTTTTGGAGGCGGAGTCTCTGTGAACCTGGAACTTGCTGACTCAGCTGGACTAGCTCATGATGGAGCCCACAGGGTATGATCATTCCTTCCACCTCCCCCAGCACTGGGGTTATAGGTGCTTGCTGCCACATATGACGTTTACATGGGTGCCGGGGAATCAGACCCAAGTCCTCATGCTCACACAGCAAACACTTTACCATCTCCCAGCCCTCCTATAACTTCTAAAACCTCGAGCACTGCTAAGAAGGCAAAGTCTGATTTCTTCAGTCCAGGTGACAAACACCTTTGCCTCTGGCCCTGGGTCTCCTCCTTCGTCTCACTGTGCTGTGTGTGAGCTTTTCCTGCCTAGAAAGCACGGCTTCAGAGGGGCACTTTCATTTCAGAGTTATTCGGAATTCAGAATGGCTTGATGTGAGTGAACTGATTAAAAATTAAGCTTCTTTCTAGAAGGGACCAGTCACTAAAAACACTTTTTAGTGAAGTCAGCTTTCACTAAAAGCTGGTGGTTAGCTGACACTCTCTGGTTAGGGAAGTGGGTTGATGAGATATGGTTTAAAGAATAACAGTGTCTCTGAACTATGGCGTGAGTGTCCATATGGAGAATGAAGTGTGGGGCTCGCTCGCCCTTGCCCTGAATGTGTGAGGCCTTGGATCAACCCCAAGACTATAAAACAAACAAACATTTTAGCATATTCTTTGCCTTAAGAAACTGTTATATATATATATATATATATATATATATATATATATATATATATATGTAAGATATTATAACTACTATTCTTCAGGAACACATGATTCTCTAATGTGTGTCTGAGGTAATTAGCATTATTATTCAAATTGTTTGTTTTTAATTGCTTGCTTTGAGACAAGGTATTTGAGATGTAGCCTTAACTGGCCTTGGAACTCACTATATAGACCAAGATGGACTCCAGTTTGTGGTGATCCTTCTGTATCCACCCTGAGTGCTGAGATGTTAGGCATGAACCACCATACCTGCCTCTGAGTGACTTTCTTACAGACTCAAGGGTCCTGAGACTCACTGGGCAGCCTCACTCCACTGAGGCCTGCACTAGAGTGACATCTCACGCCTTTAATCCCAGCATTCGGGAGGCAGAGGCAGGTAGATCTCTGTGAGTTCTAGACCAGCCTGGTTTACAGAGTGAGTTCCAGGACAGCCAGGGGTAAACAGAGAAATCCCGTCTCTGGGATTAAAAAAAAAAAAAGAAAAAGAAAAAGAGAAAGAAAGGATATCTTAGCACTTCTCAAAATTCTCTCTGCCAAGAGCAGAATGCCCCCCCCCCCTCTCTGTGGCAAGGTTAAGTGAAGTGGTGGAAATCCCATCCGAGATGTGTTACTGAAGATTTAATTTGATTGAATTTAATATCTGGTTTCCATCTCCCAAGCCACCTAGTTATTTTGGCAACAAGCAGTAGGGTCAGTCTCTATTTATCATCCCAAAGCAGGGAAGGGAGAAGCGGAAAAGGTCCCACCTTTCCTTTCTGTTTGGTTGTGTATCAACTTACCTCCCCATGATTGGTTAGCTACGTACCACTGCCGAAGCCAGGGCTTCCCTTCTACCTCAACCCTACCTTATACTTTGAGCTGGTAAAACCTTTTTTTTTTAATTGTTTTTTATGATTTTTTTTATTTATTATTATATATGAGTACACTGTAGCTGTCTTCAGACACACCAGAAGAGGGCATTGGATACCTTTACAGGTGGCTGTGAGCCACCATGTGGTTGCTGGGAATTGAACTCAGGACGTGTGGAAGAGCAGTCGTCGCTCTTAACCGCTGAGCCATCTCTCCAGCCCAAAACCTTCTGTAATTAAAGGAAGCCTTGGCTTTACTTACCGTAATGGCTGTTGGTTTCCACACTGGGCTCAGAAACCTTCTCACTGTTGGAGTTCAGAAGTGGGACTGCTGGCCTTCACGTGTAAATTAAAAAGGAAAGAGAAAAATATGTAATAATATTCTTCCCCCAAGCCAACAAAACCGTCAAAGGAAGATCCCCGAGAAAACAAGAAATACGCCCATTACACACTTGGAATCACAGCCCTGGGGAGGCTGGGGCAGGAGAATGGCTGTGAATTTGAGACCAGCCAGGGCTACACAATAAGACCCAAAAAGCTAGTCATGGTACCACGTGCCTGTCATCCCAGCCCTTGGGAGGTAGAGGCAAGAGGATCAGGAATTTAAGGCTACCCTGAGCAAAAACGAGGTTTTTAAATTTCAGGGGTGTGTGGGTGTCCATAATGTACGGTACCTGAGGAGGTTGGGCCATCTCTCTAGCTTGGTAAAAGCATTTCTTTAAAAAAAAAGGGGGGGGGGCTGGGGATTTAGCTCAGTGGTAGAGCGCTTGCCTAGGAAGCGCAAGGGTTCGGTCCCCAGCTCCGGGGAAAAAAAAAAAAAAGAAAGAAAAAAAAACTCTATTATTCTAAGTATGTAATGTAGTTGGCAATCTTCCACTGAGACAGACAGACAGACAGAAACAACACACACACACACACACACACACACACACACACACACACACCCATTATACCCAAGGCCCTTATTCTTTAGGAGTTTGCTAAGAATCTCCAACAACTTCCTAACAGCCGCTCTCGGCTTACAGACAAACCCATCCCTGCCCTCAGAGAATCTACCCTCTCTTACAGGGACACTGACCTGGACATCTCCACGGGCTTCTGCTTGGCTTTAAAAAAGAAAGGAAAATCCAGGTCATATAAGTATACAGGACAGTGACGATCTTTCCCTTGACTCTCCTAAAACCTAAATACCCAATAAAGGAGAGAAGAGGAACTGGGGTGTAGCTCAGGCTAGACCCTCTTCCCACAAATGTATATGGCATATGGTACAAGATCATGGCACAAGTGCACACAGTATGTGCGTGCGTGCGTGCGTGCGTGCGTGCGTGCGTGCGTGCGTGCGTGCGCGCGCGCGCGTCCCACATGGGATGCACACCAAGAAATAGCTTCTTCTGACTAGACCGAGTATAAGGTCACCCAGATCCCCCTGGTTGGCTTGCCCAATTAGTCAAGTACCCGTGTTCATGAGCAGCAAAAGCTTCGCACCCACCAAAGCCAGGACCTTGAGTTGCCAACTGACATCCCATAAGGAGAACTCATGGTGCTCCCTCAGTCTCCTCGGGGATGCCTCACAGACATGGCCGGTTTCCGGGAAGAGCAATCTGCAGATAGGCACTCACCCTTGGCTTTCCTCAGGAAGTAGTATTTGGCTGCAACTATCAAGGCGGCAATGACCACTCCAATGACAACGACTGCAATGAGCCCTTTCTTCCACGGAGCAAGAAAGACTGGAAGTCGGGGAGAAAACAAAAGGAAGCACACATTTTCCCCCCTCCTAGCAAGAAGTAACAGCAGACTGAAGCAGCAGTTCTGACCTCCTTGTAAGTGGTATCTTGCTTTGGTGTCTGCCTGTGAGAGCTTCTGTAGCCAGCCTGTGAGGTGGTGGTGGCTTCTGCTAGAAGCCAAGGTCAGCTATGGTCTTCAAGGAGGTACCAAACCAATTTTGCTGAGGCCTTGCTCCATTTAGGGTGGCCTCTCCATCCTCCTCCTTCTCTACAGGACTCTCCCATTCAAGGGCACAGTTAAGACTCCCGTCAACGTGTCTGTGTTTGGGTATAGGTCCCTCATGGATAGATATTTAACCCACGGTATGAGTCAGCTGATAGCTCTCTATCCGATACTTAGAATTGGAACTGGATAAAATATTTTCAGTCCTTTTCCACTCAAGTTAGTAGGTTTCTGCCAATTGTAACTAATCAGACACCGGTCCCTTAGCTCTCTCAAATGAGCTAGTCTCCACTCCTCTCCCTTTTACCAGGAATGCATGCTTTTTGCCCCTTGGAAGCCCCCATACCCGGCCTCTGGTGGGGCCTGGACTCACCTCTGACTGTTAGAGGGCCGCTTCGGAGACTGGTCACAATGCTGGCTCTGTTGAACGCTGTACAATAGTACTGGCCTTCCTGCTCCTTGCTAGTTTGTTCATGGTGCCAAAACACTTGGGTGTCATTCACGGTTTCTTCGTGGAAGGGTCTGCCCTCCTTTTCTTTGTAAAACTGAAACGTGACAGGGCCAGTCCCCTCTTTCACAGAGCACCGAAGCACCATTTCATCTCCAGACTGTACATCGTTACCCGACAGGATGGAGATCGTAACTTCATCCACCGGGGCTGGAAAGCAAGCCATGGATTAG
Organism: Rattus norvegicus; assembly: GCF_021556685.1. Taxonomy (NCBI): domain Eukaryota; kingdom Metazoa; phylum Chordata; class Mammalia; order Rodentia; family Muridae; genus Rattus; species Rattus norvegicus. The sequence goes on from NC_141543.1 coordinate 97,931,129, forward strand.
CCCGGAGAAGAGAAGGACGAAGCAAGTTAGAGGTGCACACCCGTAATCCCGGCACTCGGGGGTTGCATGCCGAAGGATCTCGTGTTCCAAGCCAGAATGCAACATAGAGACTCGGTCACAAAGAACCCAAGAGGAAGAGGGAGGGAGAGAAGAAACATAGAATGGCCACTTTTTCTCGTCAGCTTCTCTTCCAGCCTAAGATTTCAACCCTCTTCTCCCCACTTCCACTGATTAGACCAGAAGGGCAGTAACAGACACCGCCTGTCCCCATTCACTGATGAAAGGCAAGATGCTAGGGGCACGCACCTCCCACCTTGAGCATGACTGGCCACTCCCCAGAACAGCAAGACTGACTTGTATTCTCTCTTGGGAGTTTTGAGTACATGGGCATATATGTATGTATGTATGCATGTGTGTGTGTGTGTGTGTGTGTGTGTGTGTGTGTGTGTGTGTGTGTGTATTTGAACGATTTCTCTCTGCCTTTCTGCTTACAACGCTGTGTGGCACATGGGCTGGAGAGAAGGCTCAGTGGTTAGGAGCTCTGGCTGCTCTTCCAGAGAACCCCGCCGAGGTTCAATTCCTAGCAACCACATGGCTGTTCACAACCATCTGTAACTCCAGTTCCAGAGGACAGGACACCCTCAGGCAGATATATATGCAGGGAAAACACCAATGCACATGAAATAAAGAAGAATTTTTAAAAAGGTGTGTGGCACTTACCCCTGGTTTTCTTTTTCCTGTGTGCTTTTAAAGCCTCATCTCCCATTTCTTTGCTCTCCCTCAAGTCTGCCTTCCAACCCCCTGGGTTTGTTACCGTTTACGGTTACCATTGTTCATCATGTCTTTTGAGACAAGATCTCACTATGTATCTCTGGCTGGCCTCGAACTCACAGAGATCTGCCTGCCTCACCCTCTTAAGGGCTGGGAATTAAAGGTGTGCATAACCATGTTTGTTTTGTTTTGAGACAGGGTCTCATCGAGCTGGCCATGAACGCCAGATGTTAGCCTCCAAAATCCTGGGATGACAGGATGTGGCACCATCCACAGATACCCATCTGCTTCTGAAACTCCATTGCTACTTCTAGTTTCAAAGAAGCTGGAAAAGTCCCTTGATCCTCAGACCATGATCCTAAAGAGGAATTTCAGTGGAAAAGGTCATTCCTTCTTAACACGGTTTTCCAGTCTCGGCCCCGTCTAGCCTGAGCATTGCCCGGCTTCACCGCTGCTGACACGGCTTCACTACCTGTGCTGTCTCTGAGGCTGATTCTCCTCCCTTGCTAGCTGCTGCCTTCTCTTTCTCTACTTATTTTGACAGTGAAATATGGGTCTGGGCTTTCTGGAAAGTTGGTCCTCAGTCTTCCAACTCCACTCTTTTTTTTTTTTAAATAACATTTTGACTTATTTATTCTGTGTGTACATGGAACTCTGAGAACAATTTATGGAAGTCTGTCTTTCCACCAAGTAGGATCCAGGGGATTGAACTCAGGTCATTAGTCTGAGCCGGCACCTCTCTACCTGCTAAGCCATCTCACTAGCTCCTCCATTGACTTAAAGACTTTACCTCTATGCTCAGTTTTTATTTCTGAGCATTGAACCCTAAACAGAAGTTTCCTGTCCAGACAGCTTCCAGGAAGCTCACAGCTCCTTTCCCACCTGGAAGTTCAGAGAGACAAATTCTTTTTTTTTTTTTTTTTTTTGGTTCTTTTTTTCGGAGCTGGGGACCGAACCCAGGGCCTTGCGCTTCCTAGGTAAGCGCTCTACCACTGTGCTAAATCCCCAGCCCCCAGAGAGACAAATTCTGACTCCCACTGTGCCACCATTTATTCAGCAACACTCTTCTTTTAAGATTTCTTTATTTATTAATTATGTATGAGTACACTATCGCTGTCTTCAGGCACATGAGAAGAGGGCATCAGATCCCATTACAGATGGTTGTGAGACACCATGTGGTTGCTGGAATTGAACTCAGGACCTCTGGAAGAGCAGTCAGTGCTCTTAACCCCAGAGGCATCTCTCCAGCCCCTATAAACTACGTGTTGACGACACAGAGTTGTTAAGCAAAAGTTGCCAAAGGACAGAGGAGAAGGTGGATTGAGAGTTATAGTGGGATTCAGAGCAGCAGAAGCCACCCAAAGGTACAAGTCAGATGCTTGAGAAAAGATTTCCAACCCCAAGACTGTGGTGAGAAACCCAGGCTAACGTCAGCGGTTTCCACGAGCCCGTGGTCTGTAGCAAGGCCTGTGGCAGGTTTCATGTTGACTCGGATGTTCCACCAAGGCCAACAGGAGGAAATACTTGTGGCCTGCATGTCTTGGAAGTGCTTTTCTCTTCATCTGAAAAGGCCCCCAAACCAAAGAAGCCCAACTACACAATACCAGTAGTTCCTTAAGTCCAGCCACCTTCCCTTTTCAGGGGGTTCGACTGTCACTTGAAAGGTAAAAGGGGTTACAATGGCCACAGCAAGAACCCCCAGATATTCCCCAGACCCACTGTCTGGGGCTCGGTCTTGCTTTGATACGTATCTGCTCTGGGACGCACAGGTAGCACGCATCCCTGTTATCCCCACAGTCCTTAACCTTGAGCCCCGCCTTTACCTCTCACAATATAGCCACTTACCTATTACCTTGACCCTCAGGATCTCGCTGCGCACCTCGGGGTGAGAGTGGCAATTATCCACTATACACTGGTATTCCATGTCTCTGGTGGGCTTGTCTGTGAATGTCACTGGGTCATTGGAGTTCTTCTGGACGGTCTGGAAGTTGCTCTTTGCTCTTAGGAGGCGGTAAGTGATGGGCGCAGTCCCATTTACTGACTGGCAGCTGATACCTATGATTTGTCCTTTTATGATCTCAAATTTGGCATCATGAAAAATCCGGGGTTTGGAGAGCATTTCTAGAACAACAGAGAAAAATCCAAATGAAGTGGAAGCAACCACCCAACCCAGGACCTTCCTTCTGAAAACTCTGAGCTTGGCTTTCCCCATTGAGATTATGATTTCAAATGCCTGCCTGTCTGCCCGTCTTATCCGTCTCATAAGATAAGACTCATTTGACCTGAGTGTCAAATGAGTGTCTATAGGTATGTGCATGTGATAACAAGGGAGAAAAAGAACTGCTGTAGATAGATGGGGATGTAGCCCAGTGGTAGAGCACTTGCCCTAGCATGTATAAAGTCTTGAGTTCAATTCCCAGCACGAGAAAAGTGGAGGCAGGAAGAATTTTGTATATTTGTACATATATATTTTTTTAAAATGTAACTTTTTGGTTTTGGCTTTTTTTTTTTTAAAGACAGGGTTTCTTTGTAGAACCCTCAACGTCCTGGAACTAGCTCTGTATACCAGGCTAGCCACGAACTCACGGAGATCTGCCTGCCTCTGTAGCCCGAGTGCTGGGATTAAAGGAGTTTGCCACTATGGCCCGGCTTAAAACATCTAATTTTTATAAGAAAAATAACGATATAATATCTGGGTGTCGTGGAGCATGCCTTCAGTTCCACACCTGGGAGGGCAGGCGGAAAAACGGCAAGTTTGGGGCTAGCCTGAGCTACATGGTATAACCCTGTCCTGTCTCCAAAGGAGGAGAGAAACAGGAGAAGAGTGTGGGAAAGGAAGAGGAGGAAGTGATGAAAGAAGAAAGGAGGTGGAAGACCCAGGAATGGTGGTTCATGCCGGCCTGTAGGTCCACCATCCAGGTATGGTGGCTTGTGCATGACGTGGGTGCTGGGAACTGAACCCAGGTCCTTTGCAAGAGCAGCCAGTGCCTGTAACCACGGAGCCATCTCTTTAGATGCCTTGTGCATTTGTTTTTTGAGATAGGGCCCTGCCCTATAACCCAGGTTGGTCTTGAGCTCGCAACAATCCTCCAGCCTCACTCACTGGTGGGATTAATGGCATGTACCACCAACACCTAACTAGAGTCTTCTTTTTTTTTTTTTTTTTGGTTCTTTTTTTCGGGGCTGGGGACCGAACCCAGGGCCTTGCGCTTCCTAGGCAAGCGCTCTACCACTGAGCTAAATCCCCAACCCCTAGAGTCTTCTTTTTTTAATAATTTTTTTTTTTAATGTCAGGAGTCAGGGAGGATTGAGAGAGGCTATCACTATGTATCCCAGGCTAGTCTTGATCTCAGGACAATCCCTGTCTCAGCTTCCTGGGTGTCAGGATTATGGGTATGCCGCATGCCTTCTAAACAGGTCTTGGATAAACACAGACGTCTTTGTGCACACATACACACACACAGACAGATTAAATATGGAAGTCAGAGGACAACCTGTAGGAGGTGTTTCTCTGCTTCCACCCTGTGGATCACAGGGATTGAACTCAGGTTGTCTGTCTTGGCAGCAAGCACTGTTACTCAGCACGCCATTTTCCTGGTCCTCCCTGGAGTTCTCAACCTGTCTGAATCCCATCAGCCTTTGAGACTGCAGCGGGGACAGCTGACCGGCATACCCCTCCCCTCCTTCCTGCTCGACCTTTGTGAGCTGAGCAGCTGAGAGCATTACTCACCGCACACCTGGACGGGTACCAAATTGCTTCTCTTGACCACTTTGCCGATGCCTGCTGTACAGCTGTACAGCCCGCTGTCCCTCTCCTCGGCAATCTTGCTGAAATTCTGATACTGTGACAACACCGTCTCTTCCTTCTGGATGGTGAAGTTAGCTACAGGCGCACCCGAGACAGAGCAGGACAGGTCCAGCATTTCCCCTTGGTCCAGACGGCTGGAGGAGAGTTCTAGCTTCGGCCTGGGAAACAGTTCTGAAGAACAGCAGGTGGGAAGGGAGGGAGATGTGTCTGGGTACCACCTCAATCCTCTACTGGAGAGGACTGTGGCCCAGTTACTTTCAGCAAAATCAACCCTTAGGAGCCTGCAAAAAATCTTCCTCTGCTTCTCATATACCAGAGGGTGTGGCTTTAAAGAGCCAGGACTCCCTCTGAACTTGAGATCTCACTGTAGGCTCTTCCTTCATTTCATCCTGTGATGATTCACTCGTCCATCCATTCATTTATTGAGAGGGGATCTCAAGTAACCTAGGTTGGCCTTGAACTAGTAGCCAGGGGAATGGCCTTGAACTTCTGACCCTCCGATATCAGGTGAGCACCGCTATGCCTGGCTTCCACAAGTGCCTACTGTGAGGAAGACCCTTTGCTGGGCTTCGAGGAGATAACTGCATATGAGATAGTCCAACCTCAAGGAACTTATATCTAGTGCCTAATGCAGGAATACTGTTTGCAGAAGAGCCCACAGAGAGGAAACTAAACATCACCCTGGGGGCATTAAGGGAACAGACCTTGGAAAGAAGTTGTTCTAGGTGGTTCTCTGGAGAAAGTATATTTAACAATATTTGCAAGTTCATTAAGGCTAGAAGAAACCGCCATTGACAGGCCTGTTTGTATCTGAAGTCCTCAATTCTTAGTAAGCAGCCCAGTATACAGAAGAATATGTCATCTCATATATATATGTCTTCTCTAATAAGAGAATGTATACCTTGTCAAGAACACTCCAAATGTTTGTCATTATCAATAATCCACGCTGAGTATGATGGGGCATGCATGCCTTTGATCCCAGTGCTCAGGAGGCAGTCTCTCTGAGTTCTATATAGGGACCAGCCTGGTCTACATAGGAGAGTTCTAAGGCTACATTATGAGAATGTCTCAAAAATTATAATAAATAAATAAACAAACAAACAAACAAATAAATAAATAGCTCACTAAATTGCACATGAAGTCACACCCTACACCAGGAGGATCTGATGTGCTAATCCCTTAATTGGTGAATTGGCCCCCTACCTACCCCCTGTATATAAACCTGGGAGTGGTGGCTGTGATCGCATGTTCAGAGCTTGACTCTTGGGGGTTTGGGGGAACTGCTGAATGAACAGATGAATGCTTGTATGAATGAAGACTTTCAAGGGAAGAGAGGAGCTGACTCTGCTCTTGGAAACATTGTAACACAGGCTCAACCCAATCCTCCCTCTAACCATAGCACAAGCTAAGGACACAGTATCTGCGCAGAGGAGTTTAAGGTCTCCACAGTTTACATTCTAAAGCTGAATATACACAGGGAAACAAGAAAATGCACAGTATCCTTTTAAGCAATAAGTATCTTAGGGAAATAAAGCCAGGCACAGGGGTTAGGAGAACTAGTACTGGGCAACGCCTGCTATGGTGGAGCATGCCTGGGGTCCTAGTACTGGCATGGAGGCAGCAGGATCAAGAGTTCAAGGCCAGGGGGTTGGGGATTTAGCTCAGTGGTAGAGCACTTGCCTAGCAAGCTCAAGGCCCTGGGTTCGGTTCCCAGCTCCGGAAAAAAAAAAAAAAAGAAATAAAAAAAAGTGGAAGAAGGTAGTGAGATAGTTCAATAGTTCAGAGCACTTACTGCTCTTGCAAAGGACCTGGATTAGGTTCCCAGTGCCTGCATCAGACAGTGCACAGCCGCCTGCAACTCCAGTTCCAAGAGCTCTGATATCCTCTGATCTTAACCACACACACACACACACACACACACACACACACACACACACACACACACACACGGTATATATAAATGCACACAGACATACATAAATTCCTTTTTCAAAATCTTTTTGGTTTTTTTTTTTTGGTTTTGTTTTTTGAGACAGGGTCTCACTATGCAGCCCTAGCTGTCCTGGAACTCACTATGTAGACCAGGCTGACCCTGGTCATAGAGATCTACCTGCCTCTGCTTCCCAGCTGCTGGGATTAAAGGTGTGTGCCACCATACCTGTTAAAGTCTTTTACGGGCTGGGTTACAGGTTCATGCCTTTAATCCTAGCCTTTGGGAGATAGAAGCAGGTAGATTTCTATGAGTTTGAGGCCAGCCTGGTCTACAATGGGAGTTCCAGGGCAGCCAGGGCTGTTAGTTACATAGAGAAACCCTGTTTTGAAAAACTGAAAGGAAGAAAGAAAAAAAGAAAGGAAAAGACAAAAAAGAATACCTTTTGTCAAAACCTACTCCCCTAGCCTAGCTGCACCCATCTTGCTCCATGTCCACTGGCTATTTTATACTGTTGCTGTAATCTGTCTGCCACTCATTGATGCAGAAAAATTATTCAGAGCAGAATCGTGCTGACCACAAATCCTGTTATATTCTATATGTTATGAGGTTTGTTGACCTTAAAAAAATTCCACAACCATAAGCCTCACATAGGACCCATCAAATTAAAGGACAATATGAACTGCTATGTCTAAAATGGCTTGAGTCAGGGCTAACCACTGGGCAGCACGTCCAGCATCTGCCTATGTACTCATGGTGAGTTTTGTGGGGTTTAGCCTTTTATATGCTGACGTAGAAAAATGTTCAGGGTCGTAGCCTCAGCCCCCGAACTCTGAACTATGGCCCTGATTGATCAATCTTAGCCTGTGTGTTCAATAAACTAGCCCTGTCTGACTGAGATCAGTGTTTGTGTGGGTTGTGGGGTGACTCCTAGACCCCAACACCTTTTAGAAAAAGAGTCGGGGCTGGAGTTTGGGCTCAGCCCTTAAGAGCACTGGCTATTCCTGCAGAGGACCCAGGTTCAATTCCCAATAGCAATATGGTGACTCCCAACTGTAACTCCAGTTTCAGGACAGCCTATACCCTATTCTGGCCTTCATAGACACCAAGCCTACGAGTGGTGCAGGCAAAACACATTCACACATAAAATAAAATTAAAAACACTGAAAGAGGTCATAAAGAAGAGTTGGGGACAGAGGAAAGACAGAGACACCTGCAGAGATATTAGCCAACACTCACTTGAATGCAGACCACAGTGATGTCATTTAAACATTGTGACAGTTCCCACAGACTCTCATTTAAACAGACATTGTGACTGACAGTCCTATAAGGTGAGTATCATTACATCCTCGGGTTCAAGAGCACAGGAAGTAGCAAGCAGTAGGATTGAGTCAGTACCACCACCTAAACATTCAGCTGGCACAGCCGGTGGCTGTACACGGACCCTTTCCCACAAGCCCCAGCACCCAAGACAACCTGGAAAAGAAAAGGCATCATCGGCATTGGCCAGGGTCTCACTAGATAGCCCAGACTGGCCTTGAACTTGTGATCCTCCTACCTCAGCGCCCCAAATGCTGTCATGAGAGACACGTGGAGCTATGCCTAGCCACAGTTGCCTCTTGAGCACCCGTCACCTGCCAGCCTTGCCCCGCAGTACGCCTACCTGTTATGTTGACCAGGATGCTACTGGCCTTGGAGATGCGGTTCGATTCCACTTTGCACGTGTAGTGTCCACTGTGCTCTACCAAGGCCATGACTGAGTAGACAGCTTCTTTGCTTTGCTTGGAGGTGGCCACGATCGCCTTGTCTTTCTGGATTATAATTTCTGGAAATTCCTGGGCCAAGTGTGCCACCTGCACGCTGCACTTGATGTGCAGCTGGTTTCCTTCTATGATCATCTCAGGAGGCTGGATTTGAAACTTGGGTGTAGAGAAGAACTCTGCAAGAAAGACAACAAGCTAGCTGGACTCAAGTTCCAAAACTGGGCACTTTTACTCTATTACCTGAGTGGGAGGAACCCTGTGCGTGTACAGGGGCGTGGTGTTCCAGTGTGTGTGTGTGTGTGTGTGTGTGTGTGTGTGTGTGTGTGTGTACAGGGGTGTTGTGTTCCAGTGCATGTGTGTGTATATGTGTATGTATGTGTGTATGTGTATGTGTGTATGTATATGTATGTATGTGCATCGTGTGTGTGTGTGTGTGTGTGTGTGTGTGTACAGGGGTGTGGTGTTCCAGTGCATGTGTGTGTGTATATATGTATGTATGTGTGTGTATGTGTGTATGTATGTGTGTATGTGCATGTCTGTGTGCGTCATGTGTGTGTGTGTATGTGTGTGTATAGGGGTGTGGTGTTCCAGTGTGTGTGTGTGTGTGTGTGTGTGTGTGTACAGGGGTGTTGTGTTCCAGTGCATGTGTGTGTATATGTGTATGTGTGTGTATGTGTGTATGTATGTGTGTATGTGCATGTCTGTGTGCGTCATGTGTGTGTGTGTATGTGTGTGTATAGGGGTGTGGTGTTCCAGTGTGTGTGTGTGTGTGTGTGTGTGTGTGTACAGGGGTGTTGTGTTCCAGTGCATGTGTGTGTATATGTGTATGTATGTGTGTATGTGTATGTGTGTATGTATGTGTATGTATGTGTGTATGTGCATCATGTGTGTGTGTGTGTGTGTGTGTGTGTACAGGGGTGTGGTGTTCCAGTGCGTGTGTGTGTATATATGTATGTATGTGTGTGTATGTGTGTATGTATGTGTGTATGTGCATGTCTGTGTGCATCATGTGTGTGTGTGTGTATGTGTGTGTACAGGGGTGTGGTGTTCCAGTGTGTGTGTGTGTGTGTGTGTGGGTGTGTGTGTGTACAGGGGTGTTGTGTTCCAGTGCATGTGTGTGTATATGTGTATGTATGTGTGTATGTGTATGTGTGTATGTATGTGTATGTATGTGTGTATGTGCATGTCTGTGTGCATCATGTGTGTGTGTGTATGTGTGTGTACAGGGGTGTGGTGTTCCAGTGTGTGTGTGTGTGTGTGTGTGTGTGTGTGTGTACAGGGGTGTTGTGTTCCAGTGCATGTGTGTATGTGTATATGTGTATGTGTGTGTATGTGTGTATGTATGTGTGTATGTGCATGTGTGTGTGCATCATGTGTGTGTGTATGTGTATGTGTGTGTGTACAGGGGCGTGGTGTTCTAGTGCATGTGTGTATGTGTATATGTGTATGTATGCATGTGTATCTATATGTGTGTGTATGTATGTGGGTGTATGTGTGTATGTGCATGTATGTGTGCGTGCGTTGTGTGTGCATGCATGTATGTATGTGCATGTGTGTGTGTGCGCGCACGTGTGTGTGTGTGTGTATGTATGTATGTGCATGTGTGTGTATAAAGGCTGGAAGAAGAGCAAGCGTGCTAACCACTGAGCAATCTTGCTAGCCCTGTTTGCCCTGGGTTTTGTTTCGTTTTGTTTTTTGAGACAGAATCTCTTATTGGCTTGGGGATCAATAACTAGGCTGAGGCTGACTAGCCAGTAAGCCTCAGGAATCTGTCGGTCTCCAGCTCTCTAGGGCTGGGATTACAAACATGGAACCACCATACCCAGTTTTACATGGGTTTGGGGCATCAAACTCGCTTTACTTTCTGAGCTCTCTCCCTAGTTTGTTTGTTTGTTTTGCTCTTTTGGCTCCTCTTCCTCGTGCCTTTCCCTCCCCACCCCAATCCCCAGCATGGATTTAGGTTGTCCCAAATGCTGGTCAACGTTTCACCCATATTTGTGTCTCTAGTCCTCTTTCATTTTTACACTGAGAGATGGTCTCACCAAATTGCCCAGACTTCCCTTGAACTTGTTCTATAGCCGAGGCTAGCCTTGGACTTTCAATCCCCCTGCCTCAGCATCCTGAGTAAGTGGGATTGTAGGCCTGCACCATCACACCCAGTCATTCCCGTCCCCTACTTATTCTTTCCAATTAATGACATTTATTTATTTGGCTCATGGGGAGAAAAGAATCTCATAGCTGAAGGTTAGTCTTGAATCCCCGGTCCCCCTGCCGGAACCTCACCAGGGCTGGGATTAGTCTGTGCTACCAAACTTATAATTATGAGAGCAGGCACCCCAAAAGGAGGCCAGCTTCTCTAATTCCGGGCTCCTTTTTGCTACATGCAACCTGTCATCACAAAGGAGGGTAGAGAGGGCAGGATTCTGACCCTGCACAGTGACGTATTCACTCCGGATGAATTCTGAGGTCTGCATTTTGATTCCGGACAGGACGCCAGCTTGGCAGCGAAACACTAACAGGTGGTCTTGCTCCTCGATGGGGAATTCTATGAGCACAAAGTTCATGTTGGAGGTCTTCTCTCTACTTAGCTTGACGTTCTTTGTCCCCAGTTCCACTTTTTCAATTTTAAAATATATTGGTGGCTTTTCTTCTTGCATGGAGCAATTGACTGTCACAATCCCACCTTCTGTCACCTCCTTTTTGTCCACGGTCACCTCAGGCATGGGTACACCTTTGGAAAATGAGAAAGTGCAGTTAGGATAAGTTCCTCTTTTTTTTTTTTTAAGATTTATTTATTTTAGTTATATAAGTACACTGTTGCTATCTTGAAGAGGGCATCAGATCCCATTACAGATGGTTGGGAGCCACCATGTGGTTGCTGGGATTTGAACTCAGGACCTCTGGAAGAGCAGTCAGTGCTCTTAACCACTGAGCCATCTCTCCAGCCCAGGATCAGTTCCTCTTAATGGCCCATCTCCCTCATCTGTCACTGTGGCTGAACGATATTAGGACCCTTTAAAGTCAGCCCTACCTACCTCAGGTGATCACTGGGCATCCGTGTGCCTGGCACTGTACGGTATGGTTTAAAAATATAACACAATGGTGTTCTCAAGGATTTGCAATCCCCTTCAGAAAAGCCCAGGTGTGGTGATGCACACCTTTCATCCTTGTTCTTAGAAACAGGCAGATCTGAGTTCAAGGCCAGCCTGTTCTACCTGGTGAGCTCCAGGACAACCAGGGCTACGGAGTGAGACTCTGTCTCAAAAGTAAAAAAAAAAAGTGTCATGAATCTTTCACTGCCCCCCCCCCCCGTGTGTGTGTGTGTGTGTGTGTGTGTGTGTGTGCGCGCACGCACCTCCATGTGGAGGTCACAGGCCAATATTGGGCATCTTCCTCAGATAGATCTCTCACTGAACTGAACTTGTATTTCACTAATTCAATCAAGCTGAATGGCCAAAACCCCAAGCATCCTCCTGTTTGTCTGCATCCCCAGTTGTAGGATTGCAGGCATCCCAGGACATGGGTACTGGGGATCTGCACACTCATGTCTTCTGTTAGAATGGAAAGCCTTTTACAGATTGAGCTATCCCTGGCCTCTGTTGTAATTTATTTAATGCCCACTACAAGCCTCAGTCTTCACCCAAAATATAAAAAATAGGCCAGTTGTTGTTCTTTGTTTTGAGACAGGGTTTCTCTGTGTAGCCCTGGCTGCCCTGGGGCCTTGATTTGTAGACCAGGCTGGCCTCAGACTCACAAAGACCCACCTGCTTCTGCCTCCTGAGTGCTGGGTTTAAAGGCGCGTGTTTTTCAACAACCTCTGCCCATCTGGAAATAGGCCGAATTTAATCTCTGAGATTTTATAGCCCAAAAGAGCAGATGGGTGTTTGGGGAAACATGTTTCATAACAACTAAGACACAGCCTGGGAAATGCTCTGTGGGGTGACTCATCCCGGGAAGAGAGTAAGTTTACCCAGACTAAGATAGCATAACGTCTCTAGGTTACCTAGTGGCTTGCCCCATGGCCTACTATGGTCTGTATTGTTCACCACTGACTGAAGTCTTTACCTCATGCAGTTGTACACCAATGGGCCAGAAGCTGTTTAAGCACTCCAAATCCCCGACTGACTACTTCACTCCACTCATGAGGATTCCAGAACTTAATGTTCTTGCTACATTTTACTTAATATTTGTTTGGTGTTGTGTGTGGTCCCAAGAGTACTATGGTGTAGGTGTGTAGGTCACAGGACACTCACTATACGAGTCAGTCCTCTCCTTCTACCACGGGGGTCCAGGGGATTGAACGCCACTCCTCGGGTTTGACCGCAATAACTTTAACCTCCCAGGTACCTCTGTGGGTCCTGAAGTTTAGAGCGGCTACCGGACTTGTCCAGATGGTGACTCAGGCAGAGAGACTGCAGTCTAGTGGGGTTTCTTCTGTTTTTCCAGACTGGGTTTTTCTGTGTAGCCTGGTTATCCTAGAACTCACTCGGTAGACCAGGTTATCTTGAACTCACAGAGTTCTACCTGCCTCTGCCTTTGGAGTGCTGGGATTAAAGGTGTGCGCCACCGAGGCCTGCCTCATGTGGCACAGCCTGCGGTCTGTCATTGTCACAGAGGGGCATAAACACTGTAAGGGTTGGTGCCTTGGAAGAAATCAACTCTGTTGAGAAAGTGCTAGAAGAAACCCAGTAGCGAGTCGTGGAGCCGCTCGCCCTTAACACTAGCGCATGCGCAGGAGACTGAAGCCAGCCCGGGCGGGCGGTGGGGAGACTGTTTCAGAGACGGTGTTGGGAGAATAAAGTGTAGTCTGTTAAGGAGGATGGGGAAAGGTGTTCCCAAGGCCCGGACACCATCCCTAAGGAGGATGTTCTGCCCTCACACAGAGGGAGTTTCTAAAGCCTGCAGTTCCAGGTCCTGATGGCAGGTAGTGAGCAGGAAAGGTGGAGCGTAAGGGAGAGGGAAACCAGTGTGACTGGCGTCACTGTGACAGCATGACTGGCTCGCACCGTCCAAGCCTCCGGACTCACCGTTCACCGTCAGCTGGTACTCAATTGTGGTTTTTTCCTTGCTGTTCAGTATCACGGTGCATTTGTACTTCCCGGCGTGGAAGACCCGAGCCTGAGGAATGACGAAGCTCTCTGTGTGCTCACTGGAGGAGACGTTGTACACCAGCGCATCGTCCTTATAGAATAGCACCTGGTGCTGAGGCCTAGATTTCGAGGTGGTGCTGATATCGACAAGGCACTGCAGGGTCAGTTTCTGCCCATTCGATACCTCCCAGGAGGGCCGACTTTCCATATGGATGCTGTTAATGGTGAAAGCTGAGGCAAAGCAGAAGGATGGCAGACACCGTTACCTCAGAAACAGCATGGTCTAGAGGGATACAAACCCACGCACACAACACACACACCACACCACACACACATCCACACACCCTACACATATACATACTACACACACGTCCACACACAGCACACACATACACCACACACGTCCACACACATATATACACACATACCACATACACATACTATACCATACATAACACATACATATATATACCACACCACACATATACATACACACACCACACACACACATACATACACACCACATACATACACACACACCACATACACATACCATACCATACACAACACGTACACATATATACCACATATATATACCATACCATACACAACACATACATATATGCACCATACACCACACACACACACACACACACACACACACACACACACACAGACCATACCACACACATATACACATACACCCATACACCCTATACATATACACATACAACACATGGCACACACATTCACCACACACATTACATATACATACATACACCACACCACACACACCCCCACATACATACATACCACATACACATACCATACCACACGCAACATATACATATATACACCAAACACCACATACATACACACAACACATAAACATACCACACATACATACACACACCACACACATACTACATACACACAAATAAGTCTTTTTAAAGAAGGAGTTATTTCTTAAGTTGTTGTGATGCATATATAGGAAGGTAGCCAGAAAGTATACAATACTTGTGGTACACAGTAGTTGCTTAATAAACAGTGACTCTGTCCTAAAGTCAGACATGCCCAAGAATGTTCACCCATGGTTCTATTGTCCCTGTCTCTCCCCACTTCTTTACCTCTTTCTCTTTCCCTCCCTCCTCTTTTCCTTCTCTCTTCCTTCTTTGTCCCCCCTCCTTCCCACCACCCTAGTTCTGTCCTAGTTCTCATTCTGGAGACCAGGCTGGCCATGAACTCAGAGACGCCATGCCTCTGCTTCCCGAGTGCTGGGATTAAAGATGTGTGCACCACACTAGACTGCTTCCTCTGCCTTATTTTCTCTCTCTCTCTCTCTCTCTCTCTCTCTCTCTCTCTCTCTCTCTCTTTTAACATTTAAAATGCTATCTCCAGTAAATGTTTTCAAGACCCTGTGGGAAAATACAGATCGAAGCACACAAAAATTAAGGCACAGTATTGGTCAGATGTGGGGCTAACATCTGTTAAGTCCCAGCATTTGGAAGGCTAAGGCAGGAAAATTGCTATGAGCTCAAGGTCAGTCCAGGTCCCAGAGAGAGACTGTGTCTCAAGTTTAAAAAAATTAACTGAGATAGGGCTGTAGGATTATAGAAAATCCAAGGCCAACCTAGGCTACACAGTGCATCTCAGGCAAGCCAGGAAAGTTGTGAAATCTCAGATAAATAGGTAGATAGAGGATAGATAAAGTCAGACAGACAGAGAGATGGACAGATGGATAGATGTGTTAAGGGAGGGCCGGGGATGCATTTCAGGGGTTGGGTGCTTGCCTAACATGTGAAATGGCCTGGGTTCAATCCCCAGTACCACAAACGAAAATGTATATTGAGGTGAGACATATATCTGGTTTTGGAAAGTACCTTATATAAAAAAAAAAAATAGAAGAGGCTTTAAAAAGACACTCGTTGCCTGAAATGGATGTAGGTAGGTAGAAACAATAAAACTCTATGTTGTGACCAGCAAGTGTTTGTCATTTAGTGGCCTCAGAGTGTGAGGCACAAAACCACGTCAGGAAGTTTGATAAGGTAGAACACGTCAGGTAGAGCACGTTGAGCCTGGGAGACACAGCCCCTGAGACTTAGGTGACTCCCCCCTCCCTGCCACATTCCTGGCCCAGCTCCTCACATAAAAGAAATGTGTCTTAAGGTCACGTAAGCCCAGACTAGAGTTCTCCATGCTAATGAGGTACCTAGAGGCCTGGCGGGCTTAGCCAATAAGCTTTCCTTCTCAGACACTCCTCCCTGTAAAAGATGGTTAATCTCAGGTCCACCTGAGAAGTAGGTAGGGTGCTTTAAGCATCCATTTTCCTACTGTTTAGAACCATAGACTGTCTCTTCCATCAAGATCTGCCACGGGGAGCCATGGAGAAGACCTTAATTATAGAAACATAATTCTCCAGTAGAAGGCCTCTCTGTGCTCCCGGTCACTGCCTCTTGCCAAGCTAAGGACAATCACTGCTGGTACAAGCCGGAACTCCCCCTGTCCCTCACCTGATAGATGCTGCCCCCAGCCCTTGGGCCCCCAACTCCATTCTTGGCTTTTCCACAACTCCCAGCGGCACCTAGATGTCCAAGAGTCAGAAAACCCTCCCAGCCTGGGGCCTCATTGCAGGCACGGGGAACCCCGAATCAGCTCTGGCTTTCCCATATCTCAGACTGCACTTTCTCACCGCCCCCCTACATACATGCATACCACATACACATACCATACCACATGCAACATATACATAGCTCGGCACCCACCCTGGTGGTAGTGGTGGCATGGGATAAGTGCAGTCAAACTCCCCATGTTCCACCTCCCCAAAAAACTGCACCCAAAGGCAGGGAGGACACAGACCCATGTCAGAGGTGTCACCAGATGGGGAAGACGTGAAACCAGTTTTATTGTATTTTTCAGGCAGAGTTTGATGTAGCCTAGCACTTCTTCTAGCTCATTAGACAGCTGAGGATAACAACTTCTGGCCTTCCGGCCTCCACCTCCTAAGCCAGTGGTTCTCATCCTTCCTAATACTGTTCTTCATGCTGTGGTGATCCCTCCCCCACCATGAAATTACTTTTGTTATTACTTTATAACAGAAATCTTGCTACTGTTATGAATCTTTTTTTTTTTCCCCCGGAGCTGGGGACCGAACCCAGGGCCTTGCGCTTGCTAGGCAAATGCTCTACCTGTGAGCTAAATCCCCAACCCCACTGTTATGAATCTTAATGTAAACATCTGATACTCAGGACATCTGAAAAGCGGCCTCCATGGGGGTCTCTCTCGACCCCGGGGTTGAGAACCGGTGTCCTATATAATGGGTTGCGTCACTAGGCCAGGATTACAGTGACATAGATGAAGGCTTACACACCCTTACACATAAAACAAGCAAACCTAAAAAGAAAAATCTATAGGCGATCTTATTTTTCAATAATCTAAAACTGAACACAGTGACTGACTCACGCCTGAAATCCCACAGCAGGAAACTGAGGCAGGAGGCGCCCTGTGAGCAACAGAGCATACACACACACACACACACACACACACACACACACACACACACACACACACACACACACACACACACACAAGGAAACGAATGGCAGTGCCTCTGGCCTGTATGCGCAAGAGATAGCCTGCTACATACCACATAGGGTGACACCTTCAAGCCTAGCAGTTGGCCAGGGTAAACCCAAAATGCGTATATGCGTATGGCTATGAGAAATTCAAAGACCCCGAGGGGATGGTGGAAGATATCAGTTATCACGTACCAGGTACCGGGCACATAGTGGTTTGAAGGAAAATGGCCCCCATAGGCCATTAGGAAGTGGCACCATCAAGAAGTGAAGATTTGGGCTGGAGAGATGGCTCAGAGGTTAAGAGCACTGACTGTTCTTCCAGAGGTCCTGAGTTCAAATCCCAGCAACCACATGGTGGCTCACAACCATCCGTAATGAGATCTGATGCCCTCTTCTGGTGTGTCTGAAGACAGTTACAGTGTACTTATAATAAATAAATAAATAAATAAATAAATAAATCTTTAAAAAAAAAGTGAAGACTTGCTACAGTAGGTTGTGGGGGTCACAAGGCTACGCCGCCTGGACATGCAGGCCCAGAGCAGGGAAGAAGCAATTCTACTCCTGATGGTCTCTTTACTTTACCAGTCTGTGGTGTCTGCTCTGTCAGCCTAAACAGACTAACGAGGATGGAGATACCCAGGGTGGCTAGTGCACATGAACGTAGCACTCAGGAGACTGAGGCGAGATTATTACTGTGAACTCAAGGACTCGAGCTACAAAGTAAAACCCTGCCTGGCCAGGGCCAGAGTTAACAGAATGTTAACAGAATGCCTCCCCGGCATGCACGATGAAGCCCTGGGTACAATCCCCAGCACCATGTTTTTAAAAAGACAAAGGCCAGTGAGAAGGTCATTGGGTAAAGGCATCTGCCACCAAGCCTGATGACCTGAGTTCAGTCCCTGGAACCCACGTGGTGGAAGGAGAGGTCATACCCCAGCAAACTATCCTCTGACCTTCATATGTGTGGAATGGCTGTCCCTCCTCCTAATGAATTTTTAAAACATGTAAAGGAGAAATACCCTGTCCACACACACAGACACATAGACACACACACAGACACATAGACACACATACACATAGACACACAGAGTGACACACAGACACATAGACACACATACAGACTCATAGACACACATACACATAGACATACACACAGACACATAGACACACATACACACATAGACACACACAATATGGCAGTACATATCCTTAACGCCTGTACTCAGTTGACCAGTCTGGTCTACATAGCAAGTTCTGGGCCCTTCAGAGGCTACATAGTAAGACCCTGTCTAAAACAGTGCCCCCCTCCCCAAAAAAACAAAACCCAATACTCACAAAATTGTCTTACGGAGGGGCAGAGAGTATGATTCTATTTGCTTGGCACGTGTGAGCCGTGGGTTCGGCGCCAGCACCAGGAAAAGAGATAGAAAAAAATAAAACCTGACAGCTGGTACCCCAGTGCTAGGCAAGCCAGGCCAGGGAGCACAGCTGATTCATTTCTAGACTCTGGACCTTCAGACGCCACCAACGGGTTTTGTTTCCCTTTGGGATCTAAAAGTTCTTTCATTTCAATGGACTACTAGTGAGGTAGAGGGAGGAAGATCCGAAGTTCAAGTTCAAGGTCAACGGCGGGCTATGTAGCAAGTCTGAGGCTACCCTGGCCTATATATTGAGACCCTGTCTCAAAAAAAAAAACCAAAAACAAAAAACAAAAACAAAAAAGCAAAAAACCAATCAACCAACAAATAAATCAAACAAACAAAAAAAACCCAAACAAACAAAAAACCAACAACAAAACCCCACATAGAGCAGGGCCTAGGGCTCCGTGGGAGAACTGATAGGCCAGTCAGGGCTATATAGTGAGATCCTGCTTTTTACAAAAATCGGGTGTAACAAAACTGGAGGTTCCCACATGTACCAACGTCTCAGAGCAGAGATGGCTGTCCACAGCCTGCTTGCTTCTTCATGAAGGTTTTGGGGGTTTATGTCCTCCAAAAGGTAACATGAATATAAACAGGGAAAAGATGAAATTATACTACTATTCATAGTGAATTTCCACACACACATAAAATAGAGAAATTCAGAAACGACCCAGTAAAAAAATGTAAAGTGAGACATTCTCAGAATTTGACTTCTTACCAGGAAATGAGCAGGCACAGGCCACCTCTGAGGTGGGCAGGGCAGTTAGTGACTTCAACCCAAGGTTGTTAGCAGTGGGTCCCAGTCAGCCCAGGTTCGCCTCCCACTCTGGAGTGGAGGATGACTCAGAGATTTTTATCTTCCTGCCGGCCACCCAGGCAGGGGCCACCACGCTTGGCGTATGATCTGCTGAGGAATCAGTCTGTCCATCACAGAATAAATGGGAGGGTTTTTTTTAATGTTTATTTATTTATTTATTGTATATGAGTACACTATAGCTGTCTTCAGACACACCAGAAGAGGGCATTACAGACGGTTGCAAGCCACCATGTGGTTGCTGGGATTTGAACTCAGGACCTCTGGAAGAGCAGTCAGTGTTCTTAACCGCGGAGCCATCTCTCCAGCCAACGGGAGTTTTAAAGCTTCATCTCTTCTCTGTTTCTAGAAATGTATTTCACGCAGAACTTTGTAACATCCTAGTGCCCAAACCGGGGGTGTAGATTAGCAGTAGACCACACGCCTAGCATGTATAAAGTCCTCGACTGGATTCCCCGGACTGCCAGAAATAAACCAAAGAGTTCTTTAGACTCCCAGATCTATTCACACTGCCTGGTCTCCACCCTAGTTACTGTACAGACAGCATTCTGAACAGGCAGCCTTTAGCTAGGTAGGGTTGAGAGTTATTATTGTTATTATTATTATTACTATTGGGGTTTTTTGTTTGTTTGTTTTGTTTCTCTGTGTATATCTGGCTGTGCTGGAACTCACTCTGTAGACCAGACCAGCGTCTAATTCAGAGATCCACCCTCCTTTGCCTCCCGAGTGCTGGGATTAACGCTGTGCACCACTAAGCCTGACTATTTGGAGGCTGTTTTGTTTGTAACAAACTTGCGGTCTTTCTGCTTCTCTATGTTGAAACTGGAATGCTAACACATCTGCATGCCTTGGGAATTTTTTCTTGGTGTTAGGAAATTGAAGCTCGTTGTGCCCTTTGAATGCCACTGAGCCACACCTTGCCCAGTCCCACTCCCCTACCTCCATATTTTTACCTTGGTTAGTGACTGAGGCAAGGGGCCTGTGGTAATAAAGAGGCCTAGACCTGATGGGTAATCCCTTCTTTTCTCCTTCACACTACAGGACAACTATAGGAAACACTACAGGGGCCTCGGCACTTGGCCCAGTACGGAGTGGGTCAGTGGACCCCATCCCACCCCGCCCCCTCCGCTTCATTCCACTAAAAAACTAAGTTCACACAAAGCATTGCATTCTGTTCACACTACTGTTCATTTCATTGATCGTTTTCACCACATGTACGTGTGTGTTCTCCATATGGGTTTATATACATTCAGACAGTGTCCAAGGAGGTTAAGAAAGGGGTGTCCGGTTCCCGAGAGCTGCCCAACACGGATGCAAAAGGCTAAGAACTCTTAACCCCTATGCCATCCCTATTCTCCCTTCCCTCTTCCCTTACTGCCTTTTAAGAGTCAATCCGAGCCAGTTGTGGTGACACACGCAGGTAGGGTTTGCTGAAGGAGGCAGAGGCAGGAGGATGATGAGTTTGAGGGCAGCCTGGGCTACAGTTTTGGGGCTGGAGAGATGGCTCAGCGGTTAAGAGCACTGACTGCTCTTCCAGAGGTCCTGAGTTCAAATCCCAGCAACCACAACCACCTGCAATGGGATCTGATGCCCTCTTCTGGTGTGTCTGAAGACAGGGAACAGTGTACTCGTATGCATAAAATAAATAAATAACCCTTAAAAAAAAAAGTCCATCCAACCAGGCCAGTTAGTCAGCAGGAATCCTAGGAATGCCTCCCCAAAGGGGAATTCTGTTCCACCTAAGTAAAGACTACCTAGAAGGAACTTTTCTTTCTTCAAAAGTAAGTCTCCCACCTCCAGGCAGCTTCCAACAGCTATTTGAAGCATCCCACCCCGTGGCCCTCATAATTTCCCTTCTCTTCCACTTCCTCTTCCCGACCATTGTGATCAAAATCTGAGCGGGGATACCCTGAGCATTCGGTCTCTGAGGCCCACCTCACACACTCTGCCACACTGTCCTCTACTGCAAAAGGCATGACTTTTTCATGTCCCTGAAGTTTTATAACTTAGCTGCTCTGTTGTTTTTCTCAAACTCTGTCTACAACGTTTTATTTTTTAAATTTATTTATTTATTATATATATATATATGTACACTAGCTGTCTTCAGACACACAGAAGAGGACATCAGATCCCATTACAGATGGTTGTGAGCTACCATGTGGTTGTGGGATTTGAACTCAGGACCTCTGGAAGGGCAGTCAGCGCTCTGAACCGCTGAGCCATCTCTCCAGGCCTGTCTACAAGGTTAAAGAAAAAAATTTCAACGCTGAGCATAGTGGTTCAGGACATTGAGAAGTACACAGAGAATGTCTGCCTCAAAAACTCAATTAAAGCATCGGGTATGGCTTTTGTAAGGAGGGTGGTGTCGACACGGTGAGTTCTCGAACACACGTCCACTTGTGTGATGTGCACCTGGATCACTGGAAGGGACCTCCTGCCACCATTCAGCCAGCAGGAGGATCACAGGACAGAAGAACTGGAAACAGTGCAGAAACCTTAAGGTACCAGGTGCCTGGCACACACTTCTAATCCTAGTGCCCAGGAAGCAAAGGGAACAGCCAAGAGTTCGAGGCCAATCTGGTCTAGAGTGCAAACTCTAGGCCAGGCAGTGAAACCTTGCCTCAAGGGGAGATGGGGCAGGGGCAAGAGAGATGTCTTAGTGATTAAGAGCACTTGTCCAGGGGCTGGGGATTTAGCTCAGCGGTAGAGCCCTTACCTAGGAAGCGCAAGGCCCTGGGTTCGGTCCCCAGCTCCGAAAAAAAAAAGAACCAAAAAAAAAAAGAAAAAGATAAATAAAAACTGTCGAGATGGATGAGCAGGCCAAGTTCTTTGAATTTGGGGATCCCAGGACCCACGTGGTCGGAGAGAATTACTTTCAGAGTCGTCCTCTGACCTCTAAAACCACATCAGGGAGTGCACGCCAAGCTCGGGTACACACACTAAATAAAAAGGCATTAAAGATTTAAAATAAGGAGGGGTTGGGGATTTAGCTCAGTGGTAGAGCGCTTGCCTAGGAAGCGCAAGGCCCTGGGTTCGGTCCCCAGCTCCAAAAAAAAAGAAAAAAGGAAAAAAAAAAGATTTAAAATAAGGAAAATTCCCAAAGCGAGCCAGGCCAGCTTCTCACCCTAAACAGAGATAATAACCAACTTCGATATCATGGTGGCCACTCTGCTCTAGACAACCTCCAAAGCGACCCTCGGCCCTGTTTGTCACATTCCCCACGTTCCACCGGGGATCACAGCACTCTCTACCCCAGTGGAGCCAGGACGCTCCTTCTGATGTTAGTTCCAGACGTGCATAGCCTCCATCTAGACAAGCTCTCTCCTCCAGGACCTCGGGCCAGCAGTCACGTCCCATGAGGGGGTGTCTCACAGGATGAAGAAAGAACTGAGGCCTTCGGTGCGGCCCCAAGAGTCAGCTCCGAAGCAGATGCCTAGGCTTAGTCAGCCTTCATGGAGTAACTCTGACCTTGACCAAAAGGGTCTTTCATCACATGAGCTCCTGAGCCAGAGTTACCCACAAGACTGGTGAGCTACTCAATGCATACTATTTTCAGTCAGAACCTTGGAATAATTCAAGGTTGGTTTTTTTTTAAATATATATATATATTTTTTAAAGACAGTCTTATGGGCTGGAGAGATGGCCCAGTGGTTAAGAGCACTGGCTGCTCTTCCACAGGTCCTGAGTTCAATTCCCAGTAACCACGTGGCGGCTCACAACCATCTGTAATGAGATCTGATGCCCTCTTCTGCTGTGTCTGAAGACAGCTACAGTGTACTCAATATACATAAAATAAATAAGTCAAAAAAATTTTCAAAAAAAGACAATCATGCTATGTAGCTCAGGCTAGCCTTAAACTCTTCCCAATCCTGCCTTAGTTTCCCAAGTACTGGGACTGCAGCGTGATCCGGCACACCCCTCTTCCAGCTCCTTTCCTGTTCTGTTAACACAAAGTTTGGCTGGGCACTCCCTCTGTAACCTAGGCAGCCTTAGAAAATCCAACCGCCCGGATTCAGCTCTCAGAGTAAGTATGGCAATGGGGGTGTGGTTTGTTTGTTTGAGTTTCTCTGTGTAGCCCTGGCTATCCTGGAATAGTTGCAGACTGGCCATGAGCTAGCCGAGGATTAGCTTGAGTTTTGAACTTTGTGATTTTCCTGTCTCTACCTCCCAAGTCCTAGGGTTATAGGCAGGACCCACCATGTATGGTTTAGGCAGTCTTAGGGATCAAAAACCGGGCTCCACCCATGCCAGATGAACTCCGAGGAATATCCCCAGTCTTGTTCATTGGTCTTTGATTTTGCAAAATCAAGCACACACACACACACACACACACACACACACACACACACACATATATCTGGCAGATCTTGAGAATTCTCCATGTCTATAAGACAGAATTTTTACTCCTCTCCATAAGTAAATTCCCCCACCCCCTACCCCCAGCAGAAGCACACTGCAGTGTTGCACAGCGGTCTCACCGCTATAAATCTCACCGCTATAAAGGACTGTAACTATTCACGGCCTGGGGGAACTAGGAGTGTATGTGGTGTTGGAAATATCCCACAGTCCTCCTGTTACGCACAACTGTATTTTCCAGAGGGCCCTGGACTTTTTTCCACGATCCTCATTAAGCCTCAAACTGTTCAGAACAGATCATGGAGAACGGGGTACAGAACAGCCTAAAGAGAGAGCCTAGACAGAGACAGGTCTACAAAGGGAGTTCTGGGACATCCAGGGCTACACAGAGGACATCCAGGGCTACACAGAGCATCCCTGTCTGCGGGGGAGGAGGGGTAGGCACAACACTAAACACCGATGGCTTAGTAGTAGGGCTTTCTTCCCAAATCAGGTCCCCTTAGCAAGATGAGCCCACATCCCCAGCCCCTCCAGCCACCTGGCTCACAACCTGGAAATGACTCAGAGTTGTGGGGAGGGGAGGAGGAACTGCCCACAATTGTCAGGAAAATTACAATGCTTCTCGTTCTGTTCCTCGTTCCTCGTTCCTCGGAAGCAGGAGTCCCTGAGGCACTTCCTTGTTATCACAGGACGTGCTAGCCCATCTGCCCCAGGGACTCTCAAGCATCTCTGTGTTCACTTCAAGTTCCTTAGCTATGTGACATTTATCCAACAACTGTGCCCGGTACTGGGTGTCAGGGGGAATAAGAAATTACCTCTGCTCTATGAGAGTGCAGACCGGGGGAGAATTGGATATAGCTCAGTCATGTCGGTGATGCAGAGAGGAAAGGATTGCTCAGGAGAGGACAAGGATATGTGCTGGATGTGCCCAGATTGAGTCTGCTGGGCCAGAGGCTGGCCAGCTGTTGGGTTCTCCAGAACAGTATATATCAGAACAGCAGTATAAGACACCTATGCATTCTGGGTATGGCCAGTTCTGGGAGCAGAGTATAGGAAAGAGGGGTCAGATGGCTCAGGATGGTAATGCCAAAATGAACGGGAGTTCTAGAATGTTCTAGCTCACCATGGCTTCAGACTCCGTGCAAGTGAGTGACCAGGGGTGGTTCAACGGAAGTGGAAGAAGCTGGGAAAACAGACGGGCATACAGGACTCTCAAAAGAACCCAAAGGACTTCATTTCACCCTAGAACTATATACAAGGCTCGAGGAGCTCTAAATGTCACTCACAATACATTTTAAAGGCAGGCAAAGTGGCACAAACCTTTAATCCCAGCACTGAGGAGACAAAGGCAGACAGATCTGAGTTCAAGGGCAGCCTGGTCTGCAGAGTGAGTTCCACGATAGCCAGGGCTACATAGCAAGACCCTGCCTCAAAAATAAATAAATGAAAATAAAAAAAAATTTAGACTACATTTTACCACAAGTGTTTAATGCCTAGTTTGATTGACTATAGGACCTGGAAAACAGAAGTTCCCTAGTTACAGATAATGCCAGGTAAAAGAGAGAAAAACAAAGGCTTGCTTCTGAGGGGAAATCTGAAGGCCTGGCAGATACTATACTGTAGGCCCGGGACTAAAGCCTGAGGTTCCGGGGAGAGACCACTATGGAACAGAGAACCAGGCAGCATGCTGAGGAGGGAGACTGGCTATGGAGAGACTGTAATCAGGAGGCTCCAGAGACAGGAATGGGCTGCACAGAACCAGGCTCCCTTGAGGGCAAGGAAAGCGGGTTTACGAGGGAGATTAAAAACCGGAAGGAAATCCTAGGTCAAGAGAAGCTGGATCCTGGTATGATCAGGGGCAGCAAAAGTTACGGGATGGAAAAGGCTTGGTATCAGGTAGTCTTTGGTGGAACTGAGATTCCAGGGAGGGAGGCCATAACCAGAGGAAGCAGAGGCTTGGCCATTCTAAACTAGCCTCAAAGGTCCACTGAGAACGGAAGCAAGTGGGGTGTGGGGGTCCTTGTGGTGAAGGAGGGATAGGCTCTGGCCCAGGTGGCCCAGTAGGGACCTGGTCAGCCTGAGGGAATATGCCCGCGCTCTAAACCCAGGAGGGAGCCAGCAGGATGGGTGGGAAGGCAGATTAGCCAGCAGCCAGCACTAGGCCGGAAGTCCAGGGAGTTCCCTGCAGGGAGACGCAGGCTGAGGTGAACCAGAGGCCTGAGAGAAGGGTCAAGTTTGGCCAGAACATGACTTGAAGAGTTGGGGAAGAAAACTAGAAAAACAATAAAACCCACGTTTCACACACTCCACTTGTGTGGCTTGGGGAGCAGGGCACTAGCCTGCTTATCCCTAGGGTTGACCCTGCAGAGTTGAGTCTCAGTTTCCTGGATGGTAGCAGGGATCCGAGGGGTCAGCAGGCACGTCATTAGGCCTACCTTATGCTGCTCATGCGAGAAGGAAATGGTTCTCGAGACTAATCAAGAGGCCATTCCCATCTCAAAGACAACTCGCAGACTGCAATTCTTTCGTTCTGGTCTGGATAGGGACATCAGCACCTTCCCTTAAAGGTAGAAAGTGATCACCAAAGCACTACAGACTAGGTTTTTGTCCTTTTGGTTTCCTTCCTTCCTTCCTTCCTTCCTTCCTTCCTTCCTTCCTTCCTTCCTTCCTTCCTTCCTTCTCCTTCCCTCCCACCCCCTTCTTTTGAGATAGGGTTTCTCTGTGTGACCCTGGCTATCCTAGAACTTACTCTGTAGACCAGGCTGGCCCTGCCTCTGCCTTCCAAGAGCTGGAATTACAGGAGGGCACGGGCA
Source organism: Rattus norvegicus (assembly GCF_021556685.1). Classification (NCBI taxonomy): domain Eukaryota; kingdom Metazoa; phylum Chordata; class Mammalia; order Rodentia; family Muridae; genus Rattus; species Rattus norvegicus. The sequence goes on from NC_141543.1 coordinate 97,957,470, forward strand.
CCACCACTACCACCACCACCACCACCACCATCCTGTGGTTGTTTTGTTTCTTGAGACAAGATCTCATGTACCAAAATTTGACCTCCTGCCTCCACTTCCTGAGTTCAGGGATAATAAGACCCATGCCACCATGTCTGGCATGAGCAGTGCCAGGGAAGAAACCAGTTTTGTGAACATTTTCCTTCTACTGCCTTTCCTGGAGAGATAGTGAGTCTTCTCTGGGAACCCAAGAAAGGGACTGGGTAGTGTGAACTTTTGCCTGCTAATGTTCCCTACAGGGCTGTATAGTATTCCCTCCTGATTTTGTTCTGGATCTTTGCCATCTGTTGAGTTTTACTGCGGTCCCTTGGGCAGACCCTCCTCTAAAGCACACTAGTTGATGTCTCTTATACTATCCTTTTGTCAGCTCAAAGAGAAATCTGCACCCTATACCCTTAAAAGCAGGTCAGGTAGTCTCTGAAGAGAAACCCAAAAGCCTTAGAGAGATTTCGGGATCAGCAGAACATCCTTCAGGACCAACTCAATTCTTTGCAGAGCTGTATGACTAAATCTGACTCCCGATAAGGATGGGATCTGTACCCTCAGAACAAGGCCACTTCCACACCAACAAATCCTAACTGGTTTGAGATGGGGCCCAAAGAAACAGAGCCCAGACCAAAATCTGACTACAGGCCTCACCCTAAGTATGGGCTTTTGGTTCCCTCCCACTCCGGCTCCTCCCTGAGGACCCCTCCTTGTTATCCTCATACTCACACTTTTGCTCTGTCTTTAAAGCATTTTACTGGGCTGGAGAGATGGCTCAGTGGAGCACTGACTGCTCCTCCAGAGGTCCTGAGTTCAACTCCTAACACCACATGGTGGCTCACAACCATCTGTAATAAGATCTGATGCTGCCCTCTTCTGGTGTGTCTGAAGACAGCTACGGTGTATTCACATACATAAAATAAAGTATTTTAAACTCAGAATCAAACCAAGGTTCCCCCTATACCAAAACAAGGGGTTCTAGGTAAGCCCTCCCAGTGGGTCACACCCTATGGCAGGCGATAGGGCTCTGACAGGTACAACATTAACAACCAATCAGATTAAGGAAGACCTAATCTGGGCACAGCAAACCACAGTCACCCTACAAAATCAAATAGATTCCCTGGCTGCAGTGTCCTCCAAAACAGAAGACTAGGCCTGATGATGCCCCCCAAAGAGAGGCATCTCTGCCTCCCTAGGGATGAGGGCTGTTTCTAAGTAAACCAACATGGCCTACTATGGGAGAATGGTAAACAGTTCTGAGAAAGACTCAGAGAGAAAGGGTTGGCATGGATACGTGGACTTCTTGGGGCCATGGATCACCCCTTGGCAGACCCATTCACTGTTATACTAACTTTGCTCTTTGGTCTCTGCCTTTTCAACTGTGTCACCAAGTTCTTTCAAAAAGGGTCACTCAGTTAGTTCTTCACAGCTAAAAGCTACTAGCCACTCTCCCGCCTGGAAGGGACATCAGCATGCTCCTTCTACCATTGGACTGTCACCTCACTCTAGCTGGAAGATGCACTTCCTCCCAAAACTGCAACCACCCACCCCTTTGCTTTTGTTTCTTTTCTCTTTCCCCTGAGACAGGGTTTCTCTGTGTAACAGTCCTGGATGACCTGGAACTTGCTCTGTAGACCAGGCTGGCCTCCAACTCACAGAGATCTACCTGCTTCTGCTCCCAGGTGCTAGGATCAAAGGCCTTCGCCACCAGGCCCAGTTCCATCCCCTTCTTTTTCCCCATTCATATCTGGGAATATATTATCTAACAGCCTCGGGCCGTGAGGAATGGTACTGGGCAACAGCCCTAGCCATAAAGAATGGCTCAGCCCCAGCCGGACTGGTCAGCTCCATCTGCAGAAACAAAGTGCCTGGGTATCAAAAAGAACCCATCCTGTTTCCAGTCCACTGAGTTTCCAGTAACTTCCTGGTAGTTACGCGCACGCACACACACACACACACACACACACACACACACACACACACACTCCCAGCCCCTCATCCTTCATCCCTGGGAAAGGTTGGGGCCCCTCCCAGTTTCAACAAAGCAGCTTCGATCTGTTGCCTGCTTCTCTGCCTCCTGTTTCTTATAGCTGGTGTCTTGTGAAGCAGAAAAAGAGAGAGGGGGGGGGGGGAGGGAGGGAGGGAGAGAGAGAGAGAGAGAATGAGTAAGTTACAAGCTACAAGCTGTGGGGCTCTTGAGAAGCAAGAACCCTCTAGGGCTGGCAGGGCAGAATCCAGACAGGAGGTAGGGAATGCTGGGATGTAGTTCAGTCAGTAGAGTTCTTGCCTAGCACACTTAAAGCCCTGGGTTTGACTCCCAGCACTGCGTAAACCTGGTGTGGTGTGTGCCAATATAACCTCAGCCCTTGGGAAGGGAAAGTAGGAGGGCTAGAAAATCAATGTCACCCTGAGCTACACAGTGAGGTTCAGGTATATGACACCCTGTGTTCGAAAGAGATACGAAGCGGGGGGGGGGGGGGGATGGGGGGGCAGGGGAGACAGACAGACAGCTCAAGTGAGTTGCCGCCCTACTCCAATCTCAACTTTCCCCTACTCCATGCCACCGGGCACCAGGCTGGTGGCACACAGCTGTGAACCCAGCACTGGAGAGGCTGAGGCAAAAGGACTTAGAGTTCATAGGCAGCCTGGGCTACACCGTGGGTTCAAGACTACCTTCGGGTACAGAGTAAGACTCCTGACTCAAACCAGACCAAGCCAAGCATAGCCAAGCACAAGCCCCAGACAGATGTCTGGGTTCCGGGTTGTGGATTTCTAGGCTGAGTCACGTCTTTGTGAGGCTCACCGATTCCACCCTTAAGTGAGGATGACTTGAAGATAACAAGTCTGTCTCCAGGTGTGGCCAAGGGAGCTGGAAGCTTAAGGAAGTACAGACACAGACTCACAGACCCCAGTCCTCTCCACCCTGGGGCCATCCCTCCTCCCTGACTCAACTCAGCCCTCCATTTAAAAAAGCTGTAGGGGTCAGCCTTTATCCCAGGATCCCTAGTCTTCACACACCGAAATAGCTTTTGACTAACCAGAGAGTGTAACCTGTGGCCTTCTTGCTGACTGACCCACAGCCCCTGGGCTGGGCTGAGCCTCTTCCTTCGAAGTCTCCGACAAGGCAAGACAAATCCCCTCAATCCGAAAAATTCGGAGGTTCCGAACCTGCTCTCAAGTGGACAATAGGCCTGGCTGAAAGACAGACAGACTCCTTCCCCATGTGTAAGTTCAGAAGAGCTCAGATAGGAATGGTGCTTCCTAGGTGGGTAGGAGACGGGTTCTGGAGGGTCCTTATATTTAACCTCTCAGGAGAGAGGGAGTCCTGATACCCATTTACTGTCTGTTCCTTCAACCTCCACAGTCTATATGTCAGTCATATCTCACTTGTACATTAAAACAATCGAAAGAAAACCATTTTTTTTAGGTTTTTTTTGGGGGTGGGGATTTGGTTTTGTACTGTTTCAGACAGGGTCCCTCATGTAGCCCTCACACTTCTATGTAGGCGAAGCTGGACTTCACTACTGATCTTTCTGGATCTGCCTTCCAAGTACACCAAACACGAGCGAATAAAGAGAGGGGTTTGAAAGTAAACAATCAGATGGGTAAATAGGATGCAAAAAAGACACAGCTTATGACAGAAAGGCCGCAAACAAATAAGGAATCGCAGGGGTTTTAAAGAGAAAGGCATCTCTCCAATTCCGACAAAGAGAAAGCCACCCAGATCTAAGACTGCAGGAGTCTTCCAGGATTCAGCTGAGGTGGGCCACCAAGATCTAAGACGGCCTACGACTCTGTCTCTAAAACACACTCTGAACCCAAGAACAAGGTTTTGTTCTAAATGCATGCGTGTGCGTGTGTGTACATAAAGACAGAATCCACGTTAGATTTTTCATTTGTAAAACAGCAACCCTAAGCAGTCTGACCCCCCCCCCCCCCTCAGTTAAGAATTTCAGAAAAGACACAAAGGAATCCATGTAAAAATACCGGGACTTACAGTTTTCCTGAGCCTGGAGGCTTGCATCTAGAAGAGAAAGAAAAAGAAAACCAATCTGTTGGTTTCACTAATTCAAGTCTCATGAAAACAAAAGAGAGAAGTGGGCTAAAAAACTCACAGAGCAGCATGGTGAGCAGCAGAGCCAGGAGCATCTTGTCAGCCGACTGAGGCCCACCTCAGCTGAATCCTGAAAGACTCCTGCAGACTGAGGCAAGCAGCTAGTGCTGCCTTCCGGCCATGCCTCAGGGGCAGAATTCTTTTCCCTGCCACAGACCAGAAGCTTGCTGTGTGAAAAGCAGAAACAACTCTGACAATCTCTCCAGGCGCGCAGAGACCAGCTCTGGTACTTGTCAGGTAATGGCGGCCATAGCTGGAAACCAAGAACAATGAGGTCTGGGAGGACCTGATATCTCCTCAGGAAATGACTGGCCTTCCGGAGGGACCACTGAAACCAGTGGCTTTGTCTAGAAGAGGAGAAAACAACAACAACCAAAAAAAAAAAAAAAACACAAAAAAACAAAAACAAAAAACAAAAATCCAGAAGTGACATTTGCCTCAAAGTTCTTGAGCCTCTTGCCTCATCTGGGTTTGGGGACTTCTTCCTCCTGACAGGGTGAGGGTTTCTTATTTCCCTCCCTTCAGCTTCCACCCAAAAGTGCTTCTGTGGGATACCTAGTAAGGCCTGTCTGTCTTTCCTGTGGCCTCCCTGAGGGGGCTGTGTCCTTTCAGAGTAAATCTGGGCCTCCTCTCCTTCACTGGCTAGCTTCTCTGACAACATGAGGAGTACTACTCCCCAGTATCACTGCTGGTGACTCAGTAGAAAGAGGGATTTTCTTAAGCCTCTGCAGCGGGCCCTGGCCACTGACTTAGTCACCAAAGGTGCTCCTTTGGCCCCAGATATGTGTGTGTGTGTGTGTGTGTGTGTGTGTGTGTGTGTGTGTGTGTGTGTGGTGTGTGGTGTGTGGTGTGTGTGTGTGGTGTGTATGTATCTATAGTACACAATAGACCACAGGGAGTTTTTCTCTCCCCCATGGAACTCCCATAATTTTTTTTAACATTTATTTATTTGTGTATGTAGGGCGGAATGCATGTGTACCACACTATGTGTTTGATGGGGGTTTGGAAGTCAACTTGGAGGAATTTTCCCCTTCCACTCCATGAGTCCCAGGATCAAACTTAGATCACCAGCCATGGAAGCTGGAACCTTTACCCAGTGAGCCACTTGGTCCTCCTCTCAAATGCTTACGTATCTTCACGAGAATATGAATACATCGTGAGACTATGTCCCCAAACAATACAAAAGCAAACAAATAGACTCAAGGAGTGGTACTTTGATGTCTGTCCAGTCTAGTGATGGCAATTACTGTATTGTCAGAATTTGACTATCTCTGCCTTAATGATATCTGTCTACCTGCCTGTTTGCCTGCCTGCCTGCCTTTCTCCCTTCCTTCTTCCTTCCCTCCCTCCCTCCTTTCCTTCTTTGTTTTAGGAACAGGATTTCTTATTGCTTTGGCTGTCCTTGAACTCACTATGTAGAGAACTTGCTCCCTGACCCTGTTGCTTGCACCCAACACACAGCAAGAAGTCCAGCCTGCCATTTTGTTTCTGAAGCACCATCCATTAGAGCTTTCAGGGGTCACGGAAGGCACATTTTGGTTGAGGACTAGTCTCTTGTCTCACGGCAAGAGCCAAAAAGTGATGGTTTCAACCTAGAAAACCTCCTTGCTCTGACTGGTTTGAAGAGACCGTCTTTCCTTCCTTCCTTCCTCTCTCCCTCCCTCCTTGCTTCTTTCTTCATCTTCCTTCTCTCTTTTTGTTTCCTCCTCTTCTCTCTTTCATTCTGGTTTTTTTGTTTTTTGGGGTTTTTGTTTTTTGTTTTTTCAAGACAAGGTCTCTCTGAGTACCCCTGGCTGTCCTGGAACTCACTCTGTAGACCAGGCTGGCCTCAAACTCATAATAGAGATCCACCTGCCTCTGCCTCCTGAGTGCTGGGATTGAAGGTGTGTGTCCCACACTGCCCAGTTTGTTGTTGTTGTTCTTACTGAGACAAGTCACCTGGCTCTGTGGCGCAATGGATAGCACATTGGACTTACTGAGACAAGTCTTCACTATTTCTCCCAATTATATAGCCTTGGCTATCCTAGAACTCCCTATGTAGACCAGGATAGCTCAAATTCAGAGATCCGCCTGCCTCTGCCTCCTGAGTGCTGGGATTAAATTCTGTTCCATCATGACCATCCATGACCAGCTGTGGCCACATGTTAAAAAATAATACATTTAGGGCTGGAGAGATGGCTCAGTGGTTAAGAGCACTGACTGCTCTTCCAGAGGTCCTGAGTTCAATTCCCAGCAACCACATGGTGGCTCACAACCATCTGTAATGAGATCTGATGCCCTCTTCTGGTGCATCTGAAGACAATTAAAGTGTACTTATATATAATAAATAAATAAATAGGCTGGGGATTTAGCTCAGTGGTAGAGCGCTTACCTAGGAAGCGCAAGGCCCTGGGTTCGGTCCCCAGCTCCGAAAAAAAGAACCACAAAATAAATAAATAAATAAATAAATAAATAAATAAATAAATAAATAAATCTTTAAAAAAATAATAATAAATTTAAGAGGGGTCAGCGGGTAAGAACCTTTGTTCCTCTTGCAAACAGAACCCTGGTTTGATCCCTAACCCCTACATAACCAAGAGCTGACACCCTCTCTGACCTCTGTGATCACCAGACATTCAGGGGACACACATACACACATGGGGGTAACATACTCATACACGTTACAAACAAAAAACATTTAAAAATAATCAATTAAGGGCCAGAGAGATATCAGTAGAGGTGCTTGCCACCCAAGCCAGATAACCGGGGTCTGAGTACACAACAGGAGACAGTTGACTTCGACAAGCTGTCCCCTGATCGCCACACAAGCACGGTGACGTGCACGCCCTTTCCATAACAAACAAGTAAAATTTTTAAATTAATAATTGAGTTGCTTTTTGGTTGTGTGTAATCTTTTTCCACCTTCTTTCCCTCCCTTGTTCTTAGTGAAGCCTTTGATGGGAAGACAGGCAGGGAAGGCTGCTTCCAACTGTGTTGACTCCTTGGTAACGGATCAAGGGTCTGATTCCTACACGGCCAAGAGTGAGTGCCCTGATGATGTCGTCGTCGTCTTCTTCTTCCTCCTTCTCCTCCTCGTCCTCCTTCTTCTTCTTTTTTTTTTAAAGATCTATTTATTTATTTTGTATATGAGTACACTGTCACCATCTTCAGACACACCAGAAGAGGGCATCAGATCCCATTACAGATGGTTGTGAGCCACCATGTGGTTTGCTGGGATTTGAACTCATGACCTCTGGAAGAGCAGTCAGTGCTCTTAACCACTAAGCCACCTCTCCAGCCCCTCCTTCTTCTTCCTTCCCCTCCTCCTCCTCCTCCATCTCCTTCTCATTCTTCTCCTCCTCTTCCTTTTTTCTTCTTCCTTCTTTTCTTCTTCCTCCTTTTCCTCTTTCTTTTCTTCCTCCTCCTCTCTCTCCTCTTCTTTCTTCTCTTCCTCTCCTTTTTCTCTTCCTCCTCCCCCTCCTCTTCTTCCTCTTCCTCCTCCCGCTCCTCCCTCATCCACCTGAAGAAGTACACATGGTCATCTCTGTGTGTTGGGCTCCTGCCTACAAGTGACACGGGCCCATGTCATACCTAGAAAGCTGCCTACAGGCCTAAACTTCTGGAGGCAGCCTTTCTGAGGAGCTGCAGTGGGTGGACTGGGGGAAAGAGGAGGATGGGGCAGGTGGCAGACCCCTTGTACAGGCACCCAGCGAGGCAAACTTTCATCCACTTCTAGGCTGAGGTGACAGTAAATATGACTCAGAGCTATGTGCCCCCAGCCTTGTTCAAGGCTCTACTGAACCTTGAAATGAGGCTGTGGAGGACTAATCCCCTATCCACAGGCATCAGACATAGCCCAGCCAGGGTTTACGCCCACAAGAGTGTGCAGTACAGAGAGTTCTAGTCTCTGGTCTGAGGTTTAAGGATGAGCTCATTCCTCACCTAGAATGGAGCTAACATGACCATCTACCCATTTTGGGGATGTGTCAGCAAGCTCCGATGAGAACTAGCATTCGTAAGCCACTTAACCTCAGAGGACACTGTCAGTCAGCTGGACATTGGAAACCATGGAAGGATTTCAAGAGTAGATAGGACTCTGTATGGCTCTCATGCAACATCCCAAAGAAGGCAGGGGAAGTGGGCAGAGGTACTAGGTGATACACATTGCTACAAGTTTTAAAAACCGTGAGACTTCCTCTGTAGAAATTGCAGACTGAGAAAGAACAGGTGTCCTGTGACCTAGAGGAAGAAGAGAGGTTATCTGACCTGGTTAAAAATGCCCAGGGGCAGGCATCTGCTTGCCTGTGTTTACACTAGAGGGCTCAGACACTGTATCTATTGCAGATCCCTGCAGTCCAGGCAAGCAAAGTTCATGCCCAAAGGGTGGGTTGTCCTGCTTCCTAATGGCTTCCGGCCTCCTCTGCAAATATTTATTCTCCAATGTATGTGTGCGTGTGCGTGTGTGTGTGTGTGTGTGTGTGTGTGTGTGTGTGTGTGTATGTAATTTTTCCTCTTATTTTCACAATAATAAATCTAGGAGGAAGGGATATTGCTGCCTGGGGACTCTTCTCACTCTTAAGAGTTTATCTCACTTTCTCTTAATAAATCTGGCATCACCTTACTTAAAAAGATGGAGGCTGGAGAGTTGGTTCTGCGGTTAAAGAGTACTTGTTCTTGCAGCGGATCCAGGTTCAGTTCCCAGCACCCACATGGAGGCTCACAACTGTGACTTCAGTTCCAGGGGACCCTATGCTATCTTTTGACTTCCATGAGAGCACATGCTGTGCATACATATATGCAGGCATACACTCATACACTTTTTTTTAAGTAAGTCTAAAAAAAAACCCAGGTGGTGGTGGTACACACCTTTAAACCCAACAATGGGAGGCAGGAGGAGGACCGTCATGAGTTCAAGGCCACCCTTGGCTACATTGTGAGTTCTAAGTTAGCCCGAGCTTAGAGGGAGAGACTGCCTCAACAGTAAAGTGAGAAACTACTGCAAGTTAGAGTTTAAATACGTGAAGGAAGCCAGGCAACGATGAGGGGAGGGGGAGGGGCAAGGGAGAGAGATGGCTCAATAGTTAAGAGCACTGGCTGCTCTTCTGAGGACCTGGGTTCAATTCCCAGCAACCAATGGTGGCTCACAACTGTCTAGCTCTAATTCTAAGGGATCCAATACCCCACACAGACATACATACAGGCAAAACACCAATAAATATTAAATAAAAACAAGTTAATTTTTAAAATAGGAAGAGAGGTAGAAGTGGTTTTTTGAGATATATATATATATATATATGTATATATATATATATATATATATATATATATATATATATATATATAACAAATATATATATTGGTTCTTTTTTTCGGAGCTGGGGACTGAACCCAGGGCCTTGCGCTTCCTAGGCAAGCGCTCTACCACTGAGCTAAATCCCCAACCCTTTATATTATTTTTTTTAAAATGTTTTTGAGACTGGGTCACACCACACAGCCCAGGCTAGTGTTATCTGTCCCCCAGTGTTGGCTTTTATTTTTTTTAAGACAGGGGTTCATCTATCTCAAGTTGGCCTTGAACTTGTCATTAACCAAAAGAACTTTGAACTCCTAACTTTTCTTTGTTTTAGAAAAAAAGATTTGTTTATGTATGTATATGAATACACTGTCACTCTCTTCAGACACACCAGAATGGGGCACCACCAGATCTCATTACAGATGGTTGTGAGCCACAAGGTGGGTGCTGGGAATTGAACTCAGGACCTCTGGGAGAACAAGTCAGTTCTTAACTGCTCTTAACTGCTGAACCATCTCCCCAAACTTCTGATTTTTCTACCCCTACCTCCAAAGTGACGCCAGAAGGTCTTAAAATCCCTAGATTAGAATTACAGATAGTTGTCAGCTGCCCTGTGGGAGCTGGGTCCTCAGAAAAAAATATTTTTTAAAATTTATTTATTTTATGTATATTGAATACACAGTCGCTGTCTTCAGACACACCAGAAGAGGGCATCCGATCCCATTACAGATGGTTGTGAGTCACCATGTGGTTGCTGGGAATTGAACTCAGGACCTCTAGAAGAGCAGTCAGTGCTCTTTAACTGCAGAGCCATCTCTCTAGACCCACAGCAATTATTTTTAAACGCTCTCTAGGCCTTTCCACCAGCATTTTTGTTTCGAATAACTCTGTGGTATTCCATATGGTAGCCCAAGGGGCTGACTCCCCATCCCCCACCCTCCCTCACCCCACCCCACCACCACCATAGAGTAACATCCCACAGGGTGTGAATCAGGACTTCATACTTCATGGGCGACTCTCAGCCTCCCACAGAGTCCTGATCCATATTATAGATGGAGCTATCAAGGGAAAGGATGATTGATTACAAATGGCTCCTTAGTCCTGTCTTAAAAGCCAACTAATGGGGTTGGGGATTTAGCTCAGTGGTAGAGCGCTTGCCTAGCAACCGCAAAGCCCTGGGTTCAGTCCCGAGCTCCGAAAAAAAGAAAAAAAAAAAAAAGCCAACTAATTTGAACTCAATAGTAACTGAACATCCTGGATAATGTCAGCCCTCCTTAGGACCTCTCAGGGGTGAACCCTGTCTCCAGGACACATTTACACAGAAACACCAGTCTTTCCCAGGCAGGGCTGATGAAGTAATCTGTTTCCCGATTATCCTTTCTCTCTCAAGTCAAACAGCACTGGGTGAGGCTGGAGACTTGGAAGAGCCAGGATGCCTCTCCATGACAGGCAGGAGCCAGAGATGTAGGGAGGAAGCGATGGGACAGGGAGTGGCTCTAGGCTGGACCCTGGGAAAGAGATAAGTGGCTGCCTTGCCCACCAGAGCTTTGTGGGAGGTTGGTTCTTCTTTACCTGCTGAGTCATAGGTTACAGATTGAGTTCTGCTGGGAAGTTAGACATAGGGAGGCCCATGCGAGAGGTTCATTCTCTAGCTCTCTCTCTGTCTCTCTGTCTGTCTCTGTCTGTCTCTGTTGCCCTTCACTTCTGCACTAGACAATGACATCTGCTACAGGACATTGCCTCTGCCACTCATTGCCTGTTTGGTCAGTTGCTGTTGTATTTATCTCGGCAGGGATTCCTAGAGTCCTAGTTAACCACTACAGAGCATCTTCTGCTCCTCCTGCCTGCGCTTTCAGTGTCATGCCTGGCTCCTGGTGACGTTTTTGTTGTTGTTGTTTGTTTTTTTTGACAATTGGTTCTATCTCTGTTTTCTCCCTTCTGGCGTTAAATCATCCTTGAATCTAATCTTAATGCCATCAGAACCCTCATCAGAGCTACTCAACGGGAGCATAAAGAAACCTCAGTGACACTCTACCAGAGACTTGTGTCAGGTAAACTTAAAAATTCTTTAGTCCCACAGTATCTAAAGACAGTGCTTCGTGTACACGAAGCTGGTCTCAAAGTCACTATGTAGAGGAAGATGATCTCAAAGGTCTGACTCCACAAGAGCTGAGACTACACGGGTGAAACACCAAGCCAGTTTACAGGATGTTTTGGATGGATCGTGGGACGCTGTGCATGCTAGGGTTTTTTTTTTGTTGGTTTTTTTTTTTTGCGCATGCGTGGAGCTTCATACACGTTAGGAACAACAGAGCTACGTCTTTCAAAATGCTACTGAAACAGAGTTAGGCTGTGGCATGGCTTCAATTTCCACACACTTCTCCAGAATAGGATTCCTCAGGAGGGTGTGCTACATAGCGTGTGGTGTGTGTGTGTGTGTGTGTGTGTGTGTGTGTGTGTGTGTGTGCGCGCGCGCGCGCGCGCGCGCGCGCATTGCATGTAGTGTATGCACACAGGTAGACTCATATACACAGGCACACGTGGAGTCCAGAGCTTGACTTCGAGATGCCTTTCTCCACCCTCATGTTTTGAGACAGGCTCTCTCATGGAACCTAAAGTTTGCCATTTTGGCTACATTGTCTGGCGAGTGGACCCCCTGGGATTTGCCCGGCTCTGCTTCACAAAACCCGGGATTACAAACCGGTGACGCCGCAGAACAACCAATTTATGTTTATCCCTGACTAGCTTACAAACGAGACTCAGACTCTGGTTATTTTGTCCTTGACAACTACTGGAGGATCACCCCTAATCTACTTTCCTAACTTTGCTGGCCTGGCTGCATCTCCAGAGGTCTTCCCCAAATACTTGCGGTTTTTCCTAGCCACGTGCTCACTGTACCTCTCCTCTCGTGTGCCTTGTCCTCTCCTCGGCGGTCTCTCCTCCTCTTCCCCTTTGCTTCTCCAACCACCAACCAGGTAACTCAAAAACCCGCCTACCTCTAATCCCTCCAGTAATTGGCTGCAGTCAATTTTATTTAGCCAATGGTTTTAAATCAGGGAACAAGGTTTGCACAACAAAAGCTGGTAACCCTGAGACTTCACTTAGCAGGCCTAGACCTTTGGGTACAGAAATTAGCATTGGGTACAGAAATTATGTATTACAGTACATAGCAACAGATAAGATCTCCTCTGGACGCCATACTAGCTTTTACCTTAGTTCTGAGGATCTGAACTCAGATCCTGAAGCAAGCGGTTTGCCTGATGAGACCAGAGTAACTCCAAGTGTTGCTCTGCCGGCCGCCCCCATTTTACTGTGAACCCTCGAGCCCTATACTCTTTTCATTTACAATAAAACCACCGGGTTTTAACCCCATACAAGTTGAGATTAGCCTGCTGCCTTAGAGTAGCCTTGGGCCTATATTGTAAAAAGTCACATAATATTGTAAAAAGTCCCATCCCAGGACTAATACTCAGTTTATAATTTTTTTTCTTGATTGTCCCCTGAACATCTGCTTGTGATTTAATGCTTCAAAGGGAGACTTGCTCTGGCTTTTTCAGGGTTGTTGCTATGAGCTCGGAGCCTGACCTCGACCCTAACTGATTAGCATTTTCCCTGCGGTGAATAAAGTTGCTTTTGATTTGATTGGGGGGTGGGGGGGAAGGCTGGAGAGATGGCTCAGTGGTTAAGAGCACTGACTGCTCTTCCTTGAGTTCAATTCTCAGCAACCACATGGTGGCTCACAACCATCTGTAATGGGATCCAATGCCCTCTTCTGGTGTGTCTGAAGATGCTACAGTGTACTCACATCATTAAATAAATAAATAGATTTGATTTATTTCTGACTTTGGTGGTCTTTTCTTATTATTTGCCCCCATGACTGCAACATTGCCCACTGAACTGTCTCCCGGCCTGAGTCCTGATGCCTAAAGATGGAGGCCGCTCTTGCTACTATAGCAACCATGAAGCTATTACCAGTCGAACCAACTCCAGTTTGTGTCCTCTGTCTCCCTTCTCGCTCTTTTCTGTCTCATACATAGGGAAATTTGGTAAAATAAGAGGAAGTTTAGAGAGTAGTTTACCCTGCCAGGAACAGCGTGGGAGAAAATAGCTGTGGTTATCTAGAGGTCAGCTGGGGATTCTTGGGTACAAACAGTAACTCTGGTGGGAGGGACGGGCAGTCACTAGCTTATCACCTGGTTTTGCTCCAGATGTTTAAGTTGGCTGCTGAGCAAATGCTAAACCTATCAAGAAAGACAAGCTGGCAAACACGGATTACTGTCTCCAGCCACGCCTCTCCTCAACCTCGGGGTGGAGGTGGGTGGTGGGGTGGGTGTAGTTCAGGGACCCTTTAATGGAAGATACAAGGACACTCCTGGGAGAGGAAAGAAAGGAGGGAGGGGGAAAGTAAAAGAAAGGAAGAGAAGAGGAAGGAAGAAAGGGAGGGAGGGGGAGGGGAGGGACAGAGGGACAGAGGGACAGAGGGAGGAAGGAAGGAAAAGAAGGAACAAAAAGAAAAGAAACCAAGCCATAAGGGGTTGGGGATTTAGCTCAGTGGTAGAGCGCTTGCCTAGCAAGCGCAAGGTCCTGGGTTCGGTCCTCAGCTCCCCCCCCCAAAAAAGAAAGAAAGAAAGGAAGAAAGAAAGAAAGAAAGAAAGAAAGAAAGAAAGAAAGAAACCAAACCATTAGCCTAAGCCCAGAGTCTCTTCAAGCTTCTAGCTTTGAACCCACTGTCCTCAGGGGAGTAGGGCTTGAGAAGACTGAAGAGTTTTCCTTCCCAGTGAGAAAGCCCCAGCAGCTGCTTGTGCATAGGGACTAAGTCCCAAATCTGCAACTTTTACTTAAGGTAGGGGCAGGAGGATCAGAAGGATCTACTACATGGCACTTTTGAGGCTGGCCTGACCTACAGGAGACCCTATCTCCGCACACTCCACACCTCTAGCAGTGGCTAGTGTCTTGCTAATGGCCCAGGAAGAGCTGAAAGCCATTTCTCAAACCTGGGCTGCTGAACTGTGATAATGACTGGGGAAAGAAGGAAGCAGAATTCAAGAGGTCAGGGTGCAAACGTAGCCCTGTTTCTGCAAACAGCTCTGAGAAGTTAAGAGGGGGGAAAATGGTCCATTAAAGTATCAAGAAACATGTTAGGCTGGCCTAGGACATATAAGCACACCCTGTCACCAAAAATAAAATCAAGGCTAGTGGCTCAGCTGGCAGAAATCGGGCCTTGCAAACACAAAGCCATCCCTGACCCTGTGTAAACTGGGCACGGTGGTTCCAACCTGTGACATCAACATTCAGCTTGAGTTTGATTCCCAGCACTCACATTAAAAAAAAAAAAAATGGAGCAGAACAAGGGAGGTAGAGACACATTGTGTGACTTCTCCTGGGAGAACTGGGAGTCTCGAAACACTCATCTACTCACTCCGAATAGGGAGCCCACAACAGACCAAAGTGAACCATGGGGTTTTCCTGGATTTGTTTACAGGAATATGGGTGAAGGAGTTACTTAAAAGAGCAGAAATGATTCCAAGACAGCTACATGGTCAAAGCCCACTCCAGGATGGGTGACAGCTCACAAAAGTTTGGAACCTGGAGCACAGTGCACAGCTTGCAGGTGGTTCAACAGCCTAGAGATTGTCCTTTCCCAGTGACTTAGTTGGTCTAAACCTTTTCCAGGCAGCTTGGCTGGTTTCTGCTAGCTCTGGGCAGCTGCTCTGGCCTCAGTGTCTTTTTTGAAGCTTGGCTTGTCTAAGGTAACTCTCAGCAGCCTTCATTGTTTATTCTGACACACAAGGTCCAGGTAAGTCTGATCAGTTTCAGGACCTTCCTGAAGCTATTTTGTGTCTGTTTATCTTCCTGACTAAAGAGCTTCCTCTACAGGACAGAGGAACAGCTCAATGGAAGGAAACTATTACACATCGGACAGGAAGAGCCTTGGGGCTTGGTCCTAGCCTACCTAGCTGTTGTCTCTGTCTCATTCAACATATTTTTTGATGGCTCACATGAAGAATTTTTGCGGTTGTTTTTGTTTGTTTGTTTGTTTGTTTGTTTGTAGTCCAGGCTAGACTCAATCTCACAGCAACCCTCCTGCCTAATCCTTTTAAGTGCCGGGATTGCAAGCCTGTTCCTCCATGCCAACTTACAGAAGACTTCATTGCTGCAGTTCAGGCATAATGTCTGCCCAGTGTACACACAGCCCTGGGTTTGATTTCCAGCGTCAGAAAGGAGGAAAAGAATTGCAGATCTGGGGACTGGAGAGATGGCTCAGTGGTTAAGAGCACTGACTGCTCTTCCAGAAGTCCTGAGTTCAATTCCCAGCAACCACATGGTGACTTACAACCATCTGTAATGGGATCCGATGCCCTCTTCTGCTGTGTCTGAAGACAGCTACAGTGTACTCAAAAAAAAAGCCTCTTTGAGAGTCTCATTTCCAAAAAAGAAAAAATTGCAGATCTGATGGCTCTCTACAAGACTTCCCCAGAGAACATAGCGCCCTTTTTCTCACATCCCCCAACCCATGACCTTAGCAAAGACTGCGTTCTATCCTGATTGACTACAGCATGAGGCTTCCATCAACTCTAACAGCGGCCATCCCTGCCCCCATGCTGCCTAGATCACCCAGCATGGGCTACATATTTACAGCTCACTCTCACGGGTTTAGGATGTGCAGTGGACAGTTTGGAACCCTTGTACACAGTGGGCCCTTCCCCTGGCCCCAGGTCCTTCATCCTCTGTGCGTGTCCCCTTTGCTGGGTCATTTTAGTTCTGAGTCTGTAGCAATTCTTACAGTGTCAGAGCACCACCGGGGCAGGGTGGAGATCTCAGACCCTGTGTGCACAGGGCAGAAGGAATTTCCTGGTCTTCTGTGTCAAGTGTAATGTGGGGCTACAAACAGGCAGGGGAGAAAGCTTCACTTTTTAAGTGGATCTATAAATAACCTACATTACACATCTACTTGCCACTTAGAGTCTGAAGATTTATCTTTCTCCATCTGAGGAGTATGGCAAGGAGCCAAGCTCCCCGACCCACGTCTTCCTCATGCCCCAGCTCACTGGGGCAAAGACTGCTCTTCACAAGGCCAGCATGGGTAAGAAAAGTCATCAAGGGAAGCCGGGAATGAAACTCGGCTGATCAATTGTGGGTCTGGTATTCTTGAAGCCCAGGGTTCGATCCCCAAACAAATGGAGCAGTGACTGGTAATTCTAGCACTCAGGCGTCAGAGGTAAGAGGATCAGAAGTTCAAGGTCATCCTCTATTCCTATTAACTCTAGGCTAGCCCAGACTACAGGAGCCTGTCAGAGACAGAGAGAGGGTTGGGGGAGAAGTCTTCAGAGAGCTAGGCAATTTCAAGTGTTATCCTTTTTGACTTAACTTTATGTCAGATCGACAAGTATCAGAAAAGGTTGTGGAAAAAAAATTTGTATTAGATCAATAACACTCTTGGACATCTCCAATAAAAGCTGGGCATTGTCAAGCACTGAGTAGTGGGGGAGGTGGGGCGCGTGCCCTTGCCATGTACAATGTATATGGAGAGGTCAGAGGTCGACCTGAAAGATTTGGTTCTTTCCTATCGTGTGGGGCCTGGGGACTGAACTCAGATTGTTGGTCTTGGTGGTAAAGCACCTTCCCACGGAGCTGTCTCACCAGCCCTCCGGTGCTCTCTCGTACAGTGAGTCTACAGGTTATCCGTGCCTCCCTGCTATCTTTGAATACTTTACGTCTCCCTAGATTGTAGACTCTGCCATCCACACGGATGACTGACATCAGAAAAACATGATTTGTCTGAGATGAGGATGGTGCGGCCGCCCTATTCATGTGCAAGGACTTGACATCCATTAAGAGAAGTCGTCTCCATGTCGTTCATGGAGAATCTGTAACTTCAGATGATTAGTCTGCTAGTCTGTCATCTCCCTAGTCATATATGCATATGGATTAGTTTGTTGTCTGTTTTGTTTGGGAGACAGGGTTTCACTCTGTAGCCCAGGTGAACCCAAAAGTCTCTGTGTAGCTCAGGATAGCTTTGCAGTTAGGGTAATCCTCCTGCCTCATTTAGCTGGTGCTAGGATCATATATATGTATGACATATGTCACATATATAACATATATATGTGGATTATATAAATGGATAATATACATGGAATATATGTGTGTATAATTTTATATATATGTATATATACATATGTATATGTTCTTCTGAGTCTCCTTCTGGGCAGATGTAGAACATCACTGATTGCATCAGTTAGTAAGAAAATAAAATATATGATAATTATTTATTTCACATGTGTTTGAGGTTGTGACTTCCGAGACTTAGCCTTCAACACAAGGCGACTGTGGACCTTTCGTCTCACACATAATAACTAATATTTATTTATTGAGACAGGGTCTAGAGGTATAGCACAGGCTGGCCACAGACATTCCGGAGCATTCTGCCTCTTCTTCCGGAGCATTGCCATTACGGGTGTGCCCACCTCGAGCATTATGGTTACCATTATTTCCCATCTTCCCTCCCTCTCCTTCTCCCTGCCCAGTGCACTGACACCTCTTCTCACAGATCCCACCAGGCACCCTGAGACACTGTGTGTCCCTGGTACCAGGGAACACCTCTTAGCCAGGAAGTGAGTTACTGTCAAAGGCCGGATCGGTGCCACTCCCTGCTCCCACTCCCTTGCCCTGTCTCCTGGCTGCAAGCTTACGCCCTGAAAGGAGGGTGAGATGCCACTTCTGCACTGGAGGCTCCGAGAGACCCCTAAAATGATGTTGCCTCTCTGTCTGTGAACTCAGTCACCAGCAATCCGTCTCAGGGTCTTGAACCACCTGACCCTCCCTCCCCTCTCCAACACCTAACTGTTTGGAGCTCTCAATCCCCTGGCCTCAGACACCTGTCCCTGGGAATTACAGGTGTGCTCCCCCGCCCCATCACCTCACGCTTTCACAAGAGAAAGGAACCTCTCAGAGAGACCAGTGCAGGGGCACCCACCGTTGACCCACAGTTGATGGTCTTGGATGGTGGAGTTCGTTGGAACTCCTGCTGGCTGACTCCAGTCCTGAGCCCTCTGTGGGCCTGGGAAAGAAAATCATTTCGGACATCTTGAAATGCCACACAATAGGAAAAACATTGGCCTAGGACATAGCTGAAGGGGTCAAAGTCTGAAAATGTCCAAACACACTAAATATGAAATACTTAGTTCGCGGGGTTACTCTCGGATGTAATTCTTCACTCCGTTCTATACAGCTGTCTCGCGGCTTCCTGTTTCTTCACAGTTTCATTGCCCGATTAAACACAATCAAAATAAATAGATACATTAAAAAAATTTTTTAAAGGGCAGCCAAGTTGGGATTTGAGAATATGCACAGGAAATGGTGCTTGTGGACGGCGGAGCAAGTCATGTGACTCCGGACGAAGCCAGGAGCCACACGAACATGGCTAAAACTGGGGTGGAAAAGACTAGCAGGTCTCAGGCAGGACCCTCCTGGATGTTCAGTGCCTACTCAGTTAGAGCTCTTTAAAAATAGAACAGCTGATGGGCTGGCAGGCACCTGCTGCTGACATTAAGAATCTGAGGTCGGGGGGGGGGGGGGGGGGGGTGTGGGGGAGGGGTTGGGGATTTAGCTCAGCCGTAGAGCGCTTGCCTAGCAAGCGCAAGGGCCTGGGTTCCGTCCCCAGCTCCGAAAAAAAAGAAAAAAAAAAAAAGAATCTGAGGTCGGTCGACCCCTGGGACCCCCATGATGGACAAAACAAACTCAAACAAGGTGTCCTCTGACCCATATGTGTGTGCGTGTCTATTTGTGTGTACATGTGTGCGCGTGTGTGCACGCACACACATACACAGACAAAGATAAGACTTTTTTAATTAAAAAAAATGGACCAGTTGAGATAGCTGAGAGGGATAGCCTTGGTGATATAAACCTTTAATCCCAGCACTCTAGAGGTAGAGGTAGGTGGATCTCTGTGAGTTCAAGGCCAGCCTGGTCTATCGAGACCCTGTCTCAAAAACAAAGCAAAACAAAGCAGAGAGAGAGCAAGAGATGGCTGGGAGGGTTGAGGCTCTTGCCGACCAAAGATGTCACCTTGGTGTCCTAAACTCAATTCCTGGAACCCCACCTAAGGGTAGAAAGGGGAAAGCAGACTGTGACCTCCACTCTTCCTGTGGCACATGCTTACACACACGCGCGCACACACACACACACACACACACACACACACACACACACACACTACAGGAATGGTCACAGCAAGGAGATTTTCAATTCCAGATTTCTTAAGAAAGTAAATGTTCCTCAGTGGGTGAACGACTAGTAAATGTCAGTACACCCAGACCACAAGTTATTATTCTATGATGAAAAGGGACCGAGTTTAGATACACCCAACTTGGGTGAATTTCCAGGAATTATTCAGAGAAAAATAAAAAACCAAACAAACAAAAAAGCTAATCTCTCGCCCCTGATATGATCCAATTTTTAAAACATCAAAAATAAGTCTGTAGAGAGAAGACAGGTTACAGGTTGAACACCCCAATCCAAAAGGTAGAAACCCAAAATGCTCCAAAATCAGAAATTCTTTTCCCATGGTGTGGAATCCACAATGTGAATCTTTGTTCCCTGCACAAAAGTACTCAAGATATGGTATAAAATTATCTTTGGGTTAAATATATAACTATAGAGTGGATGAATGACCTTTGTCTGGTCTTGGCAATATCTCATCTCTATATATTATCCGTGAAACAATAACCCAAGATCTGAACAAATGAATTGGAAAATCTAAAGTACTTTGGGTCCTAAGCATTTTGGATATGGAATATACAGCTCATGATAGCAGCAGATGTTAGGAATGGGAGCCAGGGGGGCTGGAGAGATGGCTCAGAGGTTAAGAGCACTGTCTGCTCTTCCAGAGGTCCTGAGTTCAATTCCCAGCAACCACATGGTGGTTCACAACCACCTATAGCCAGGTCTGGTGCCCTCTTCTGGCCTGTAGTTGCATACATGCAGGCAGAAAGCTGTATGATGTATACATAATAAATAAATAAATGTAAAAAAAAAAAAAAGAAAGAAAGAAAGAAAAAAAAAGGAATGGGAGCCAGGAGGAAGTGGGATGATTCCCAGGGACAGATGAGGAACCCTTGTGTTACTAGAATGGTTCAATGTCCCCCAGCTCCAGTATTTTTTTTAAGGTATTATCCAGGCTGGAGAGATGGCTCAGTAGTTAAGAGCACTGACTGCAGGGGTTGGGGATTTAGCTCAGTGGTAGAGCGCTTGCCTAGCAAGCGCAAGGCCCTGAGTTTGGTCCCCAGCTCCGAAAAAAAAAAAAAAAAAAAAAAAAAGAGCGCTGACTGCTCTTCCAGAGGTCCTGAGCTCAAGTCTCAACAATCACATGGTGGCTCACAACCATCTGTAATGGGATCTGATGCCCTCTTCTGGTATGGCTGAAGACAGCTACAGTGCACTCATATATAATAAATAAAAATTTAAAAAAGGTATTATCAGTCAGGTATGATGGTAAATACCTTTGATCCCAGCACTGAGGAGACTGAGCTATGTGGTTCTCTGTGAGTTCGAGGCCAGTGTGCTCTCCATAGCAAGTTCTAGGCCAGCCAAGTCTATACGGTAAGACCCTGTCTCAGAAATATATAAAATAATATTTTTAGCCTTGTATGTGCATATGTTTGGGCATATGAATGCCACATCATATATGGGGAGGTCAAGGACAACTTTGTGGAGATAAGTCTCTCCTTCTACCTTTATGGGCATTATGGCGGTCAAATTCCAGTTGCCAGGTTTCCACAGAAAGCATTTCCACCCCCAAGCCGTCTCGCTGCACCCTATGCGGGGTGTTGACTGGTTTTCTGGCACACGAATCTGCACAGGTAACAAAGCTACACAGAGTATCACCCACAAGCAGACACAAAGAACACACGTAATACCAAGAAGAGTCTGATCTCTGGGTGGACTCCAAGGGAATTCCCACCCTCGAGGTGTTTAAGACAGGGTCCTGTGTGGGGCTGGCTGGTCTTGAGTTCACATCCATCTTCCTCCTCCTGCTTAGTTCATGTGTTACCATGACTACCGACACCGAATATTACCATTGAGGGAGCAGGACGAAGGGTTAGCCCATACCGTTCACTACACATGAACATGAACATTTTATTGTCGAGATTTAAAATACCTTCTTTTGAAAGGGGAGGGAGGCAGTCTCCTGTCCTTGGAGGATATAAGGGCTGAGGCCACTGTTGTCGGGGTATCACAGCATCTCTGGGACTCCCAGAGTCTTAGGCTCTGTCGGACTTTGTGAGACCCTTTAGGCTGTAGAGCGTAGTGTGGAAGTCCCCTATTTCTGCTGGTTCCCAAGCACTCAGAGGAGCATCCTCTGGGCCAGAAGAGGCGAAGTGAGCTGTGCTAAAGGCCTTACCACCAAGGACTAGCATTGTCCTTAGCACCTGGTGATATGATTGGCCAGTGACTGCCAGGCCTGGCAGTGAGTTGAAACATCCTAAGGGGCTTCCTTCATTGTCTCTGGGACCCTCTTAGTGCTTGCCCAGTGACCTTTTGATCCCCAAATCTGGCATAGGTATATGAAGCCCTCACCTGCAGCTTTAATCGGAGAACAGATTCCTACTGAGGTCTCCCAAGCTGGTAGCACCCATAGTGAGACTTTGACCACACAAAGGGCCTTGACATTTCGGTTCTCGGCTACCTGAGAACTATAGATCCATTTTTAACCCCCTGACTCCAGAGGCCCCTGAAGGAAGGAGAAGGCTGGGCCACTGAGGCTGTATTGTTCTGTGCCAGCATTGTTCAGGTCCTCGCTGACCCAGAAGGCCCCTGGAGCCCAGGGGAATCCAGCCTGATTGTTTTTCCCAAGCCCCGGTCCTTCAGGTGTGAGTGGCAGTGCTGAGGCCACGTAGGTTACTGTGGCATTTCTGCGGCAGGAAAGAGGAAGGAACTGTGACCTGCGCTGCTGTGGCATCAACAATGCGTCCCCAACAGCAGTGGCAGGGACAGCGGAAGAGAGCTCCGTTTCCATAGCGATAAATCACTGGGAAGGGAGCTAGCTCCAGGATTTTTCCCTTCTCTGGGTTCCCTGCAAACCCACACCAGGCGCCAGGGTGGTTGGAAGCCCCAGCCTCTAAGTAGTGTGTCTGGGTCTTCAGAAACACAAGTCCAACATGGCCTGGTAGGGAAGCACGTACAACCCCAGAATTCCTGACACTGAGGCAGGAGAATTAGCTGGTTTTGACTGGGCCACATAAGGAGTTCCAATCCAGCCAAGATTACAGAGAACAAGGAAGACCTTATCTCAAGACAACAAAAAGCAGGTAGGGTGGCTCAGTGGATAAAGAGTAGCTGCAGCCAAGTCTGATGATCTGAGTTCAATTCCTGGTACCCACATGGTGGAAAGTGGGAAGGAGAGACCCAATGCCAGCAAGCTGTCCTGTGTCCTATGTGCACTATGTCAGAAATAGTCAGACAGACAGACATACATGCACGCGTACGCGTGCGCACACACACACACACACGCACACACGCGCGCGCGCGCGCACACATGCGCACATATGGACACACATTTTGGGTATTTTGTTTGTTTGGTTGGTTTGGTTTTTTTCAGGCAGGGTTTCACTACATAGCTGTGGCTGTCCCGGGACTCACTCTGTAGACCACGCTCGCTAACCTCAAACTCACAGAGATCAGCCTGGCTTTCCCTCCCAAGTTCTGGGATTAAAGGCATGCGCCACCACTGCCCAACTTCAAACATACAATTTTTAATGCCAAAAAGGAAAGAAAAAGTTCCTATCCCAGCCCTCTCTCCTTTTTTGTTTGGTTTTATGTTTGAGCCAGGCTCTCCCTGGCTGTCCCGGAACTCACCAGGCCGGCCTCAAACTCACAGAGCTCTGCCTGCCTCTTCCTCTTCACCAGCCACAGTGCCGAGATGAAAGGAGTACACGCCTTGGGCAGCTTGTTGATCTCTGCTGTGGTTTTAAAGTAGAAGTCAAGGGTCTGAGAGATGCTTCAGCTGCTGGAGATGTGAGCCTTGGAACCTGCATTCCACCTCAGAATCCAACCAAAGGTAGAAGCCGAGAGCCAGTTCCACAAAGCTGCCCTCTGACCTCCATGCACACCGTGGCACGCGTGCCTGTGTACACACTCCACGCACTCACACACGGGACAAAAATTTTAAAAGACAAAAAGGCAAGAGTCAGGCGTGTGGCGTGGTGTATGTTCACAGTCCTACCGCTTGAGAGACTGAGGCAGGAGGGCGGAGAGACGGCTCATCAGTGAACACTTCTGCTCTCCCAGAGGGTTTGTGACTCCATAGGACACCTGGGATGCATAGGACCCATGGACATACATACAGGCAAAATGACACACAGATTAAATAAGTGGATAAGTACTAAAGGGGCCATCTTTATGAGTACTCCCTGGTCGAAATGCTTTGACATTCTTTTTCTTCTTTTGACATAGGTGTTCTCTGTGTAGTCTTGGCTGACCTGGAGCTTACTCTATAGACCAGGCTGTCATGCTGTGACTATAACGGGTGTTTAGCAAAGGTGTCTCATGACTGGTTATGCTTTAGCCCCTGAGCACACTGCTAGGCACATTATCCTGAATATTTCCTTTGGTTATACGTCCCTTTCAGACTGGCCCAGACAACAAAGGACCAACATTTTGTCAGAATAGCATGTGGTAGGCTCAAATGGCCTTTCTGAATGTCTGCCATCCCCTCCCTTCCTGCCTGTCCTGGCTGGAACTGGGAGAGATCCCACCTTCAGTTCTAGGCCACCAGGTTCAGCCTGGCCACAGCTGTAAATTGCTAAGAGATCCAATTAACCCGCCCACCTGCAACCCAGAGGCTACAGGCAAACTCCACCGAGGGCTGCTTTCCCTCTGGCCTCACTTGAAAATGAAATCAAATCCTACATGCAAATGATTTAGCACTAACTAAAATGTGCAACAGGCAGTTCTCGACACATAGGAATAGTTATCTCCTCTGGGCATGGTGGCATTCAAGAGGAAGAAGCAGGAGGATCTCTGTGAGTTCCAGGACAGCCAGAGCTACACAGAGAAACCCCGTCTCCAAAACAAACAAACAAACAAACAAACAAACAAACAAATATAACAAAACAAAACAAACCTGGGCTTGGGGCATGGTGGAAAACGGGCAAAGGGGAACTTCTGGGGTGATGGAAAGTTTCTGAGACTGAATCGGGATGCAAGCCGCATATATTTACAACATAGAGTCCTTAGACTTAGTAAAAAAAAAAAATGAAGGTTGCTCAGCTAAACTTCAGATAACAAGATGTAGTTTATTTGTTTTTTTGTTTTTTTCGGAGCTGAGGACCAAACCCAGGGCCTTGCGCTTGCTAGGCAAGTGCTCTACCACTGAGCTAAATCCCCAACCCCAACAAGATGTAGTTTTAAGCCACTGCTATAGACACACACAGGCCTGTGATCCAAGCTACTGGAGTGGCTGACACAGGAAAAGCCCAAGTCGGGGGCTGATGGGCTTCAGAGTCCGAATCAATTGTAGATAACTACCGATTGAAATGGGGAACAGGCTGTAGTGACGCTGGACTTGCAAGGCATCCCCCCCACCCGCCCACCCGCCCCCGCCCGCCCCGGGAGCTGGGGACCGAACCCAGGGCCTTGCGCTTTCTAGGCAAGCACTCTACCACTGAGCTAAATCCCCAGCCCCTTGCAAGGCATTCTTGAGGCTCTGGGTTCAATCTTCAGTTGTAGAGGTGGGGGACAGGAAATATTTTTGTAAGTGTACCCCAGAATAGGAAAGTCAGCTCTGGAGAGCTGGCTGGGTGCTTAAGAGCACTTGCTACTCTCTATCCGTTCCCAGCACCTACAAGCGGTGCCTGCCATTCCGATTCCAGGGCATCCAACGCCCTCTTCTGACCCCCAAGGCACTTGTATGAATGTGGCTCGCTTGCAGGCACTCCCCGTTAAACAAAGACGCAAGCTTTAAAAAAATATATATAGAAAAATGGGGTTGGGGATTTGGCTCAGTGGTAGAGTGCTTACCTAGGAAGCGCAAGGCCCTGGGTTCAGTCCCCAGCTCCGGAAAAAAAAAAAAAAGAACCAAAAAAAATATATATATAGAAAAATACAAGCCAAGTGGTGGTGGCTCACGCCTTTAATCCCCAATACATGGGAGGCAGAGGCAGGTAGATCTCTATGAATTTGAGAAAGCTTCGTTAGCATTAGAAACGGCTTTACAGCCAGCCTCCAATCCAGCCATGACCTCCTCCCTAGGCGGCAAGGGCTCTCGTCTTTGGCCACGTCAACCGCCACACATTCCCGGCTTACGCCTCACCTGTGCGTGTCAGTACCTGGCATCTACATTAAGGCACGAATAAAAGACTGAGGCCCTGACTCCTCGACTTCTTTTCCTCTTTTTTTCCTCTTTTCTTCCTCGCTTCCCCTTCCCACCCCCATGCAATAAGAAAAAAAAAATCTCTTCTCATGGGACTGTGCTGGCCTGTTGTGATCTGTCCAGAAACAAGCTGCCTTTCTAACAAGCTTGGTCTTCAGGGCGAGTTCCAGGACAGCCAAAGCTACACAGAGAAACCCTATCTAGGAAGGAAGGAAGGAAGGAAGGAAGGAAGGAAGGAAGGAAGGAAGGAAGGAAGACAAAAGAAGGGAGAGAGGGAGGGAGGGAGGAAGGAAGGAAAGGAAAGAAGGAAGGAAGAAGTCTTTTATTTTATTTTATTTATTTATTTATTTTTTTGGTTCTTTTTTTCGGAGCTGGGGACCGAACCCAGGGCCTTGCGCTTCCTAGGTAAGCGCTCTACCACTGAGCTAAATCCCCAGCCCCCGAAGTCTTTTATATATAACCTAAGCTGGTCTTGAATTCTGGATCCTCCCATAGCTGTCCTCCAAATGCTGGGGTCTCAGTCATCTACCACTATGACAATGGCATTTTGGATAAAATCTTTTAATAATGAGGTTTATGAAGTAAAGGTCGAACAGGAGCTGCCGATGAAGAGGTAACAAAAGACCTCAGTTTGCTCCAAATTCAAGATGGCTGAAGAATAGCTGACAATGTCCCCACCAGAGACAAGCAGGAACTTGCTCTATGTGGCAGTCTTCCAGGTACTTTTCAACCCAGGACTAGATGGCTTTAGTTTATCCTCCTCCGCCCCCCCACCCCCATTCCTTCCCAGTGACTCCAGAGAAAAACAAGACAAACTCCAAACAAGACAATAAAAGGCAAAGGTGTGGTTCCATCCCGGAACTTTTAAAATTACAGAAATTTGACAATGGCGCCATCTAATGGACGATTAGAAAAATTGGACACGCAGCCCTCCCTAAATCTTTTTCTCACAGCTATAAACTGTGGTTTAGCAGGGTGTGACAGCATTTGCCTGTGTTTCGAGCTTTTGAGGAGGCTCAGGCATAAGGACAAAAAAAATTCAAGTCCTGCCTTGGATATACTGTGAGTCCAAGGCCAGCCTCAGCAATTTAGCAAAATAATGTCTCAAAACAAAAATAGGTAAAGGTTGAGGTGTTTGTCTGGTACATTACAAGGTCCTAGGTTCAATCCTGGTTTCTCTTTGTCTCTCTGTCTCTCTGTCTCTGTCTGTCTCTGTCTCTGTCTCTCTCGTCTTTACCTCTGTCTCTCTTTCTCTCTCTCTCTCTCTCTCTCTCTCTCTCTCTCTCTCTCACACACACACACACACACACACGCACACACACATACACACCATAGCTTATCTTAAATACTTCTCCTTTTTTGACACTTAGTTCTCGTTTCAGGGTTTTGGTTTTCTTGGGGCGGTTGTTGTGATTATTTTTCTTTATCTCAAACAGGGTCTCATATAACTCAGTATCTCAAACCTGTTATACAGCTGAAGCAGGTCTTTTTTTTTTTTTTAACACCATCAAAAATATTTAACAGAACTGTTAGAAAACAAACCAAAGTGAAGATTGGTGGGTGGGGAGGACAGTGGAGGGGCGCTCCAACCACAGGAGGGACCCATACCCACCCCTCCTGCCCATCCTGTCAGCCAAGGCTCTCACTCCCCATCTCATATCCACGTGCATTCGGCCAGGGTGCTGGTACTACCTTCTAAAAAGGGACTGTTTCTCCAGCCCATCCATGGCTGTCAGTCTGTCTCCCTCTCCCAGTAAATAAGCTGCTTGGGTCTCAGCTCCTTTTGGGTAGGGGACCCTGCCCTTGGTTCAGAGAACAAGGAGTTGGGGTGTCAGCCCCACATCCCCCCACTCTTTTGGAGCAGGTCTTGAATTCCTGATCCTTCTGCCTCTATTCCTGGCAGCTATGACACAGGGAGGTACCACTCTGGTATTATGTTATGATGATGATGATGATGATGATGATGATGATGATGATGATGATGATGATGATGATTATTATTAATTTAGGTTTTTGAGATACTGTCTTGTGTAACCGAGTCTGGTCTCAAAGTCACTATGTAACTGAAGAAGACCTTGAATTTCTGACCCTCTTACCCCCTACATCCCTAGTGTGCACACATAACTTTTTACAGTGGTAGCGGTTGAACCTGGGCTTCATGCATGCTAGGCAAGCACTCAACTGAGATGCAGCTCTCAGGTCTCTCACCCTCTGAGAGCCTGAGGATTTTTTTCTATGTAATGTAGCATATCTCATACTCCCTTTGCAGCCCTGGCTGGTCTCAAATTCACAGCTGAACTGTTAATTATAGGTGTGTGTTCCACATCTGGCTCTTTTTTTTTTTTTCCAGAGCTGGGGACCGAACCCAGGGCCTTGCACTTGCTAGGCAAGCGCTCTACCACTGAGCTAAATCCCCAACCCCCCCCCCCTTTTTAAGTGATTTCAAAATATCTCATTGAGCGTGGGTTTCATTAGGAAGTTAGTTATGCAAATATTCTAAAATTAGATTGTGGTGATATTTGTGTAGCTTTAATTAGATAGATCTAATTAAAGATAGACCTTAGGGGTTTTTGTTTGTTTTAGTTTTTCAAGACAGATTTCCCTGTGTAGCCTTGGCTGACCATGAACTCACAGAGTCCTGCCTGCCTCTGCCACTGCCAGAATTAAAAGTGTTCTCTGTCTGTCTGTCTTTCGGCCTGTCTGTCTCTCTGTCTCTCTCTGTCTCTTTGTCTCTCTCTGTCTCTTTGTCTCTCTCTGTCTCTCTCTCTCTCTTTCACATACACAGACACACCACACACACACACAGACACACACACACACACACACACACACACACACACACACACACACACACTGTAGTGCCTCACATAGCCCAGGCTGGCTCAAACTAACTGTGTAGCCAAGGATGATTTTGAACCTCTGAAGCCCCTGCCTCCACTTCCCGAGTGCGGAGATTATAAGCATGTACCTTCATGACTGTTTAATGCAGTGTCAGAGATTAAGCTTGGGGCTTTGCACACGCTAGGCAAGCACTTTACCAACTTGGCTACATCTCCAGTGTCTAGACCCCCAGTTTGTTGTTGGTTCTGAGGCTGTCAGAGGCTACTTGGTCCAGGTTGGGTTGAGGACAGGTGACCTTGTCTTAAGGAGCCTGGGAAGTCCACACACATCCCCATCAAGGCCTGAGACCAATGTCTGAATAGTGGGACAGGAATAAAGCCAGCTCTCATGCTGCAGAATGACACAAACCCAGGGCCCCTGACATCAAGAAGTGTAAAACTCAGCTGAAATCCCTGTCTTTGCTTAAGGCCTGTCTCAGCCTGTCTTCCTAGTCTCTGCCTTGGCCACTCCTTCAATAGATCACATTCAGAAGAATACATTGCAAGCTATGCTGCCCGGGACCTGACCTCAAACAGCTGGCTGCGAACTCCGCAGATGTGATGTCTCCATCCGATGTAATTAAAGACGTGAATTACACATCTCTGAAAGTGTTTTCCCGATAACCTTTTATTTTTCTCAAAAATATTTACTAACTTTTATTTTATACATAATGGTATTGGTTTTTTGCCTGTGTGTGTGTTTATGTATCACAATCATGCAGAACCTATGGAGGCCAGAAGAGGGGGTAAAAGTCCCTGGATTTGGAGTTACGATGGTTTCAAGCTGTTTTGTGAGTGCTAGGAATTGAATCTAGGTCCTTTGGAAGAACAGTCAATGCTTTTATCCATTAAGGCACCTCGCCACTTAACCATTAAGACCACCTCTTTTTCTTCGCAACAAAACTACATCTTTAAACAAATTTATCTGATGGTCGGTGGAGGCCTCTGGGGGCCCCAAGAGCTGCTACCAGCTTGAAACCCTGTCAGCCTAGGGCATAGCCGGAAGTGGTGAGTTGCGAGCATGGTACCTTGATTTCTGTTGTCTGGCTATGGGTTCTCCCTTTGGTCCTGAGGAGCCCTGTGGAACCACAAGAGCATCCTGCTTCCCTGTGAAGGACTGTGGAGACCCGCAAGAACTACCAGCTAGGAGCATTGTCCAACCAATTCCTTGCTGGTAGGGTCCCCCGGAAGCATGGGCTCCAAAGTCAGGTCTCCTGACCTTCATTGTCTGTCCCATGGCTTCCTCCACCTTCCCGAGAAGTCCTGCTGTCTTCTGGATCATCCAGCCAACACCAGGGAAAACGAGGTGCTTAAAGGACAACATAAGAACATAATCAACAAGACCCAGCTATCCTGCTATAGCCAGCCTTGGATATCGGAATAAAAAGGAAGCATGAGAAGATGATCTTAGATCTAATCTTATAAAGATGATAGAGGCCTTGAAAGAGGAAGTGAATAAACTCCTTAAAGAAATACAGAAAAGGGGCTGGGGATTTAGCTCAGTAGTAGAGCGCTTACCTAGGAAGCGCAAGGCCCTGGGTTCGGTCCCCAGCTCCGAAAAAAAGAACCAAAAAAAAAAAAAAAAAGAAATACAGAAAAATTCATTCAAACGGGTAGAGGCATTAAAAGAGGAAGCAAATAAATATAAAGAAATACAGGAAAATACAATCAAGCAGTTGAGGGATGTGAAGAAGACTGTCCAAGAGCTGGAAAGGGAAAAGGAAGCAATAAAGAAAACACAAACTTAGACAATTCTGGAGAAGGAAAACCTAGGAAAGAGAACAGGAACTACGGACACAGGCATCACCAACAGAATACAAGAGATGGAAGAGAGAATCTCAGATGCAGAAGATACCATAGAAGGAATTGACACCTCAGTCGAAAACGCAAAATTTTGGGCTAGAGAGGTGGCTCAGTGGTTAAGAGCACTGACTGCTCCTCCAGAGGTCCTGAGTTCAGTTCCCAGCAACCACATGGTGGCTCGCATCCACCTGTAATGGGATCTGATGCCCTCTTCTGGTGTGTCTGAAGGCAGCCACAGTGTACTCATACACATAAAATAAATATTAAAAAAAAGAAAATGCAAAATTTTTAAATTGCATGACACAAAACATCCAGGAAATTTGGGACACTATGAAATGACCAAACCTAAGAATAATAGGAATAGGGGTTGGGGATTTAGCTCAGTGGTAAAGCACTTGCCTAGCAAGCGCAAGGCCCTAGGTTGGGTCCTCATCTCCGAAAAAAAAAAAAAAAGAATAATAGGAATAGAAGAAGGAAAAGATTTCCAGCTCAAAGGCCCAGAAAATATCTTCAACAAGAAAATTTCCTAATCTAAAGAAAGAGATGCCTATAAATGTACATGAAGCTTACATAACACCAAACAGATTGGACCAGAAAAGAAAATCCTCCTGCCACATAATATTCAAAACTCTAAATGTACAGAACAAAGAAAGAATATTAAAAGCTGAAAGGGGAAAAGGCCAACTAACAAATAAAGGCAGACCTATCAGACTTACAACCAACTTCTCACCAGAGACTCTTAAGAGCTAGAAGGGCCTGGACAGATGTCTGACAGACACTAAGAGACACAGATGTCAACCCCAACTATTATACCCAGCAAAACTTTCTCTTTTCTTTCTTTCTTTTTTTTTTTTTTCTTTTCCTTTTTTTTTTTTTCCGGAGCTGGGGACCGAACCCAGCGCCTTGCGCTTGCTAGGCAAGCGCTCTACCACTGAGCTAAATCCCCAACCCTCCAGCAAAACTTTCAATCACTGTAGATGGAGAAACCAAGATATTCCATAGCAAAACCAGATCTAAACAATATCTTTCTACTCATTCAGCCCTATAGAGAATAGGAAAACTAGAAGGAAAACTCAAACACAAGGAAGGTAACTACACCCAAGAAAACACAAGAAATTAATCATCTCACAGCAAAACCCAAAGAAGAGAAACACACTATTACTACTACTACTACCACCACCACCACCAATCGCAAAATAACAGGAGCTAACAGTCATTGGCATTAATATCTCTCAATATCAATGGACTCAATTCCCTAATAAAAAGACACAGCCTAAGAGAATGGATGCATAAATAGAATCCATCATTCTGGTGTATACAAGAAACACATCTCAGTAGCAAAGATAGATATTTTCTTAGGGAAAAGGGCTGGTAAAAGGTTTTCCAAGTAAATGGACGCACGGAACAAGCTGGAGTAGCCAGTCTAATATCTAATACAATAAACTTTCTACCAAAATTAATCAAAAGAGACAGGTAAAGACACTCATACTCAAAGGAAAACAGGGTTGGGGATTTAGCTCAGTGGTAGAGCGCTTGCCTAGGAAGCGCTCAAGGCCCTGGGTTCGGTCCCCAGCTCCGAAAAAAAGAACCAAAAAAAAAAAAAAGTGTGGGCCAGCTACCACATCAGGCTACAAAGGAAAAATCCTCCAAGAGAATATCTTAATTCTGAACATCTGTGCCTGATTACTAAAGCTTAAATCACAAAATGAACCCCCCATGTTAATAGTGTGATACTTCAATGCCCCATTCCCACCAATCAACAGGTTATTGAGACAGGAACTAAACAGAGACATGATGAAACTAACAGAGGTTATGATTCTAATTGACCTAACATATCTATTGAATATTTCATCCAAACACAAAAGAATATACTATCTTCTCAGCACCTCACAGAACCTTCTCCAAAATTGGCCATATAATTGGTCACAAAGCAAGACTCAACAGATACAAGAAGATTGAAATAACCCCTTTGCATCTTATTAAGTCATCCTGGACTAAAGATGGACTTCAACGACAATGGAAACAACAGAAAGCCTACATACTCATGGAAACTGAGCAACTCTCTACTCAATGATCACTGGGTCAGGGAAGAAATAAATAAATTAAAGACTTTCAAGGGTTCATTGAAAATGAGGGCAAAACATACTCAAAGTTATGGGACAGAATGATAGCAGTTCTAAGAGGAAAGTCCATAGCACTAAATGCCTTCATAAAGAAGTTGGAGAATTCTCATACTAACTACGAATTAAAAATACATCTGAAATCTCTAGGAAAAAAAATAAGCAAACACACCAAAAAGGAGTAGATGGCAGGAGATAATGAAACTCAGGGCTAAAATTGTTTAATTAGAAACAAAGAACAATACAAAGAATCAATAAAACCATGAGCTGGTTCTTTCAGAAAATCAACAAGATAGACAAACGCTTAGCCACACTAACTTAAAGACAGAGAGACAGTATCCAAATTAAGACAATCAGAAATAAAAAGGGAGACATAAAAACAGACACTGAGAAAACGCAAAGAATCACCAGGTCTTACATCAAAAGCCTATACTCCACAAAAACTGGAAAATCTAAATGAAATGGATGATTTTCTAGACAGATACTAATTACCAAAGTTAAATGAAGATCAGGTAAACTATCTAAATAGTCCTATAACCCCTAAGGAGATATATGCAGTCATTAAAAGTCTCTCTCCCAAACAAAAGCAGCCCAGAACCAGATGGTTTTAGCAAAACATTCTACCAGTCTTCCAAAGAAGAGCTAATGCCAATACTCCTCAAACTATTCTTTTTCTTTTCTTTTCTTTTTTTCGGAGCTGGGGACCAAACCCAGGGCCTTGTGCTTGCTAGGCAAGCGCTCTACCACTGAGCTAAATCCCCAACCCCCAAATTATTCTTAAAAAAAAAAGGAAGAACATTGCCAAACTCATTCTATGAGGCCAGAGTCACCCTAAACCACACAAAGACTCAACAAAGAGAACTCAGAACAATTTCCCTTATGAACATTGATGCAAAAATACTCAATAAAATACTTCCAAACCAAACCCAAGAACACATCCAAGACATCATCCACCATGATCAAGTAGGTTCCGTATTAGGGATACAAGGGTGGTTCAATATATGAAAATCCATCAATGGAACCCACCATATAAATAAACTGAAGAGGACTGGAGAGATGGCTCAGCCATTAAAGGCTAGGCTCACAACCAAAATAAATAAACTGAAGAAAGCCCCACATGATCAACTCATTAGGTGCTGAAAAAGCCTTTGACAAAATCTAACTCCCCCTTCATATAAAAGTCTTGGAGAGATCAGGGATACATGACACATACTGAAACACAATAAAGGCAGCATACAGCAAGCCAGTAGTCAACATTGACTTTTTTTTTTTTTTTTTTTTTTCCGGAGCTGGGGACCGAACCCAGGGCCTTGCGCTTCCTAGGCAAGGGCTCTACCACTGAGCTAAATCCCCAGCCCCTAACATTGACTTTAATGGAGAGAAAGCAATACCACTAAAATCAAGGACAAGATGAGGCTGTCCATTCTTTCCCTATCTCTTCAACATAGTACTTGGAGTTCTAACTACAGCAATATGGAAACTAAAGGAGATCAGGGGGATACTAATTGGAAAGGAAGAAGTCAAAGTATTGCTACTCACAGATGATATGATTGTATACATAAGTGACCCCCAAGAATTGGGGCTGGGGATTTAGCTCAGTGGTAGAGCGCTTACCTAGGAAGCGCAAGGCCCTGGGTTCGGTCCCCAGCTCCGAAAGAAAGAACCAAAAAAAAAAAAAAAAAAAGAATTCTACCAGAGAACTCCTACAGTTGATACCTTCAGCAAAGTGTCTGGATGCAAAACTAACTCAAAGAGATCAGTAGCCTTCCTTTATACAAATGATAAACAGGCTAAGAAAGACACTGGGGAGACAACACCCTCCACAACAGTCACGATTAATATAAAAATATCTTGCTGGGCCTGGAGAGATGGCTCAGTGGTTAAGAGCACTGACTGCTCTTCCAGAGGTCCTGAGTTCAAATCCCAGCAACCACATGGTGGCTCACAACCATCTGTGATGAGATCTGATGCCCTCTTCTGGTGTGTCTGAAGACAGCTGCAATGTACTTACATATATAATAAATAAATCTTTTTTTTTGTTTAATTATTTAATAAATATCAACACAAAGTCCAGTAAGTATCAGGCACAACCTTAATATTGGGGATATATAATAAATAAATCTTTTTTTAAAAAATCTCTAACCAAACAAGTGAAAGACATGTATGGCAAAGAACTTCAAGTCTCTGAAGAAAGAAATTGAGGAAGATATCAGAAGATGAAAAGATCTCCCGTGCTCGTGGATTGGTGTGACTAACATAGTGAAAACGGCCATTTTACCAAAAGTGATCTACAGAGTGAACATAAACCCCGTCAAGATTCCAACAGCATCCTTGACAGACATTGAAAGGACAATTCTCAACTTAATAGGAAGAAAAAAAAAGTCGGGATACCCGAAACAACCTTGAACAAGAAAAGAACTTCTGGAGGAATCACTATCCCTGACTTTCAAGCTGTACTACAGAGCAGTAGTAATTAAAAACTGCATGGTATTGGTATAGAAACAGACAGGTTGATCAACAGAATCGAATTAAAGGGCTGGAGAGATGGCTCAGTGGGTAAGAGCACTGTCTGCTCTTCCAGAGGTCCTGAGTTCAATCCCCAGCACCCACATGGTGGCTCACAACCATCTGTAGTGGGATCTGATGCCCTCTTCTGGTGTGTTGGAATTGAATTGATCCAAGAAATAAACCCACACACCTACAGACACCTGACTTTTGACGAAGAATCCAAAACCGTACAATGGAAAAGGGAGAAAAGGAGAGAGGGGATAATGGGGGGGGATGTGATACCTAGAGGGGGGCTCCCCCCGTCTCAAAGGAGAAGGGGAGGGAGGAATGAGGCATGGATCTGTGTGAAGGGGTCCTGGAAGGAAGAGGGGGGCTGATATTGGGATTAAATAAATTTAATAAAAAAAATTTAATTATTTGATGGGGCTGGAAAGATGGCTCAGCGTCAAGCATATGCTCTATTCTTTCACAGGATTAGAGTTCGACTCCCAGAACACACATTGAGAGGCTCCAACTGTCTATAACACAGGCTCCAGGGCACCTGCCCTACATGTGTATCCACACCCACATCCACACACAAGTGAATAAATAAATAAATACCTTTTTTAAAAAGTTCTTTATGTATCGTGTGTGCCTGTGCATATGGAGACCAGAAGAGGAAGTCAGATCCCTTGAAGCTGGAGTTACAAGCAGTTGTGAGCCACCCAGCTGGGTGCTGGGAACAGAGCAAGTGCTATTAACTCCTGAGCCATCTCTCAGGCCCTGATTTAGATTTTTGATATATGTTGAGCCATATATTTATATGTCTTTACTGTCTGTTAAGTATTTCCCATAGGGGCTGGAGAGATGGCTCAGCGGTTAAGAGCACTGACTGCTCTTCCAGAAAACCTGAATTCAATTCCCAGCAACCACATGGTGGCTCAAAACCATCTGTAAAGGTATCCGATTCCCTCTCCTGGTGTGTCTGAAGACAGCGACAGTGTACCCACATAAATAAATCTTTAAAAAAAAAAAGTATTTCCCATAATGCTTCTCAGAGTAACTAGAGACTTCTAAAGACTGAACGAGGTCATCCATACAGGTCCTGTCACTCAGCAGAGAGGACCCCTCACCCTGTTGGGTTTATTGCTCCCGTCATATCTGTGTGGTACAGCATCTGAGCCATGAAACATTGAACTTGGCACGAGTTCTGGCCATGTGTCAGATCTAAGGATGAACTTCTCCTTTTCAACGCAATTCTTTGCGTATCTTGCCATATCTGACAAGCATTTTCCTTCTTGTGCCGCCTGACCGAGGCACCCTAGCAACGTTTGTCAACTGCGGTCTCTGTGTGCCAAACTTCCTGCTGGTTTCTAAACTTACGAATGCCCGGAAATGGCATCTTTTTGTACAAAGTCCCAGACCCAGAACTTCCCTCTGCCCAAGCAAGACAGAAGTCAACCTGTGGGAAAGAGTCAAATGAAATTCTAGAAGATGGGGTGGCTCGTGCCCTTAGCACTCAGGAGGCAGAGGCAAGTGGATCTCTGTGAGTTCAAGACCAGTCTACAGAGCAGGTTCCAAGCCAGTCGGAGCTACGCAGTGAGTCTCAGTCTCAAAACAAACAAACAAACAAGCAACCACCAATCAGGGCTGGAGAGACAGCTCAGGGTTAAGAGTATCAGATGCTTTCAGAAGTTTGATTCCCCAGCACCCAAATGACGGTTTAGAACTGCTTATAACTGCAGTCCCAAGGGATCCGAAGTCTTAAGGTACTAGGCATGTGTACATACAGTACACAGACCTACATCCAGGCAGGGCACCCACCCATATATATATATATATATATATATATATATATATATATATACACACACACACACACATATATATATATAATAATTTGAGTAAATAAATTTACATAGTAATGTCTTCAAACCTCCAACTCTGTTTAGAGTTTTATGAAAAAACTCAAACTAACTGGGCTCTTCAGTCAGAATTTTCTCTTTTGTAATTTAAAGAACAGTCGATCCTCTCTGTGTCTGTCTGGATTTTTAGCCAGGATCTGTTATGTAGCCCAGGCTGGCCAGGAGCTAGACTAGTCTTGAACTTCCGACTTCCTGCCCCACCTTTCTAGCACTGGGATTATAGGTCTTTGCCACCTGGCCTGTACCCTCCTCCCTTCCCTCTCCCTCTCCCTCCCTTCCTTTTCTTTTTGTCAGACAGTTTTATGTACCCCAGGCTGGCCTCAGACTCAATCTATAGCTGGGGCTGGTCTTGAACTCTTGACTCTCTGGCCTCTCTCTGCCTCCTGATCTCAGGGATTGCAGGCATGTGACTCTGTGGCCAGCTCATTCCCTTGCTGTAGTGAGGGAAGCAACCATCACAGCCCGAGCCGAGCATCTCTAATCTGAAAAATTCAGCATCCAAAGCGTTCACAACTTCCTCAGCACATACACAACAAGGGAGAAGTTCCACCCCATCTCATTCAGGCTTTATTATCAAAACGCAGGTGCCAGGCCCGCAAGTACCAGGGCCCCAGAACCCGCATGGTAGAAAGGGAAACTGAATCTTACAACCTCTGACTTCCACATGTATGAAGTGGCATACGCACCCCTCTTCCCCCCTACACACTCATACACAAAATAAATTACAATGTAGGGAAAAAAATGTTTGTTTTAAGAACAGGTCTCACTGTGTAGTCCCGGCTGTCCTGGAAATCCCTAAGTGACCAGAGAGGCCTTGAACTCAAAGAGAACCCTCTGCCTCTCCTCTACTGGAATTAAAGGTCTGAGTCATCATCCTTGGCCTCTCTCTTGGCCTCTTTTCTTTTCTTTCTTTCTTTTTTTTTTTTCTTTTCTTTTTTTCGGAGCTGAGGACCGAACCCAGGGCCTTGTACTTGCTAGGCAAGCGCTCTACCACTGAGCTAAATCCCCAACCCCCTCTCTTCTTTTTTAAGACAGGGTCTTACTGTGCAACCTAAACTGGCCTGGAATTTATTATATAACCTACACTTGCCTGGAACACATGGTCATCCTCCTGCGTCACCTCTTACATTCTGGTATTATAAACATGCTTTGTACCCATGGCTATGATCTATATTTCCCATCTTGTTTTCTGTCGCTGTGATAAAACTCTGAGCAAAAACAGCTTGGGGGAAGAAAGGGGTTCTTCTCACACCTCCAGGTAACAGTTCAGAAAAGCCATGCCAGGAACCTGGAGGCTGGGACTAAAGCACCGGGCCACAGAGGAGTGCCGCTTGCTCTCTGTGGTTCATTATCTTGGTTTTTTATATCACCCTGGATCATCTGCTCGGGGGTGGCACCGCCATAGTCGCTGGACCCTCCTATATCAATCACCAACATTTATTAAGAAAATGTCACACAGATAAGCCCGTTCGTCTGTCTGATGGAGAGAGAGTCCCTCCTCCTAGATGACTTTCATTTGTGTCAAGTTGACTTAAAAAAGCAAGCAAGCAAACAGCCGAAGCATTCCATATCCCATGCACGGCCAGATTCCCCCGTTAGGATGCAAACATTACATGTGTGGGCTGGATGTAAGGTCAGCTGGCCCCCGTTAAGGTGGCCCTCAGGTTTCCTTGTGTACCATGGAGAAAGAGAACACAAAAGGCAAGATGTTGGGGGAGCAGGAGGGTGGCTGAAGGGTCTTACAGAGCCGCCTGATGTGACTTACCTCCAGAGGTGAAAGTGATGTTGCTGAAGTTCTGGTCTGAACACACCGACCTGAGGACAGTGAACAAAAGGCCTCTCTGAACCCCTCCTCCGATTACCTTTAGGCTTCCTGTGTAGAAGGTGTATACATCTGCAACCTGTGGCTCACCTCATAGGCAACCAGGAAATGTGTGTGTGTGTGTGTGTGTGTGTGTGTGTGTGTGTTTGTGTGTCTGTGTCTGTGTCTGTGTGTGTGTCTGTGTGTGTGTCTGTGTGTGTGTCTGTGTCTGTGTGTGTGTCTGTGTGTGTGTCTGTGTGTGTCTGTGTCTGTGTCTGTGTGTGTCTGTGTCTGTGTGTGTGTCTGTGTCTGTGTGTGTGTGTGTGTGTTGTGGAAGTGTTAACCCCATCGGGTGACAGTAACAACACTACCACAATTTTTGAGCCAAATCTGAAGGAAGCAGTGTTGGCTAAGACAGCGAGCCCTGGTCAGGGCCATCCCAGAGTATGTCACCAACTTATATTAACTCGAGTTTTATTTAAGAAAAAAAAAAAGGCAAACCCCACAAGGCTACACATACTTTCCGCCTTTGTCCAATCGGGGGCAAGCATACACCTGACGAACTCTCTGCCTATCCAGCCTACATGTGAACAAGGACATCCTGTACAGCTGGGGCAGCCAGGCTTGACTAGAGATGCAAAAACATGGGCCTTGTTATCTTACATGAACAACAGCCGACAGCCATGCCAGGAAGTTCGCTGTCCTGGGGGGCGAGTGGGGCTTACGTGTTAGAGGTATTTTCCTTTTAAGATTTTTTTTTCTTTTTTCTTTTTTTCGGAGCTGGGGACCGAACCCAGGGCCTTGCGCTTCCTAGGTAAGCGCTCTACCACTGAGCTAAATCCCCAGCCCCCCTTTTAAGATTTCTTAATCGTTGATTTAATCTGTAATTGAAACTTGAAACATAGCTTTAGCCATCACAG
Source organism: Rattus norvegicus (assembly GCF_021556685.1). Taxonomy (NCBI): domain Eukaryota; kingdom Metazoa; phylum Chordata; class Mammalia; order Rodentia; family Muridae; genus Rattus; species Rattus norvegicus. The sequence goes on from NC_141543.1 coordinate 97,997,184, forward strand.
TATGAGGGGAGAGGGAGGGAGACAGAGAGAGACAGAGGAGAGAGAAAGAGAGAGAGAGAAAAAGAGAGAGAGACAGAGATAGAGACAGAGAAACAGAGAGACAGAGAGACAGAGAGAGACACAGAGACAGAGAGAGAGACAGAGAAACAGAGACAGAGAGAGACAGAGAAACAGAGAGACAGAGAGACAGAGAGAGACAGAGAGACAGAGAGAGAAACAGAGACAGAGAGAGACACAGAGACAGAGAGAGAGACACACAGAGAGTGACAGAAAGAGAGACAGAGAGACAGAGAGACAGAGAGAGAAAATGAAAGATCCGTTATCACTAAGCAGATCCAAGGGATGCAGGAGGTCTTGCGGTCTGAGCAGCTGCTGGGTATCTGTTCCAGGAAGATGAAGGACCGTTAAATCAACGAGTCACAGGTCCTGCTGAGTAAACTTGTCTAAATCCTCTCATTTCCTGCATGTGGTTGGGAAGAGGAATCTTAGAAGACGAGCCCCACTCTGTAGCAGCTCAACTAACCATGGGCGATCCCTGTGTGCCTCTCTGTCGCCTCATGCAAGGGAGTGAGTTGCTGGCTGGACAAACTCTTACTCTGGGCTCTTACTCTGTCTATCACACGTAAGCCTGATTCTGTATTTTAAGATTCAACTCTTGGGCCAGCCCTTGGGAGGCAAAGGCAGGTAAAGGCAGACTGGTCTACACAGAGAGTTCCCGGCCAGCCAGGGCTACCTAGAGAGACCCTGTCTTGAAAATACGAAGACAAAAAGAACAAACAAAAACCAGCTCTCAAAATAAGCACTTGGGGGGAATGAGCCTTTTTCTAATCTTCCCTTTTCTCTTTCAGTTCGAAACACCGCCGTGGATTGTAGGAGGGTGGACAGAAATGGTAAGTTTCATTTCCTAAAAGCGTGTACATCAAAATGGTCGGAGAGCTGACTTTGAACGTGAGCGTTCACTTATGGGGATTTCTGGGTTTTTAGATCGGTAACCAAGAGCAAAGCCTTTCCGTTACCCGCTGGGAGGGAGTTGAGCTGAGTCGTAGAGAGTGCGTTAATTGTAGCATCTTTTTTTTTCCACCTAAAACTTGGGGACAAAAATCTTGAGACCTTTTTTATACCATCAAAATCTCCAAGCTTCCTTTGTTTCACTTTTAGCTAGAAAACCCTGACATAATCTTTGTAGATTATTTGTTTATTTACTTACTTTTGAGGCTGAGTGTCATGTAGCTCAGGCTGGCCTCAAGCTCCATTGTGTGTGGCCCAGGCTAGACTAGAACTCCCAAACTCCCAGATGCTGGTATCCGACCCACCATGCCCAGGAAGAACACTACCATGGAGTCAGAGTGCTTTGCTGCTGAGCCTGGCTGGCACACTGCTGCCCAGCTGTCAACCTGGGCACACGAACTGATGGGTTTTGAGTGTGGTTTCTTTCATAGGTGTGCAGGAAAGCCCCAAACCTGGTCCCTCTGTAGTCTCTGTGGTCCATCGGTCCTTTGGTACAAGCTAACCACACCACATAAAGTTGAAAGTGCCATCGTTGTGTGCGCCACAGCCTGTCTCCCCTCCCCATCCAGAAGCAGGCAGTTTCTTTCTGCAGACTGTGGTAATCTCTTGCTACATAGCCGAGGCTGTTGTTGAACTCACAGGAATCCTCCCGCTTCAGCCTGTTAAGTCCTGAGTGTGGGCGAGCACACAGTGTAGCAACCTAGATGGACATCTTTGTGTCTGCCTGGGATGTCAGAATTTACTGAATAGCAATACATTCTCAAGCTATGTTGGTTCTGTTGGCTGTCATTTTCCCCAAGCAGTCCTGGTTCCCCTTGATAGCCGGCAGCTCGGAAACATGAGTTCTTTTATTGCAATTTAAAATATCATATTAACTCTCAGAGCATATATTACACATCGTACGTACAGTAAATACATACATGATTGTGTGTGTATACTAGCATACAGACTGGCTACCAAAAGAGACAGCAGACAGAATTTAAGGAGTTCTACGAGGCCTTAGTGAAGGCAGTCTCATGTAGCCCAGGCTGGCCTAGAACTCACTAAGTCAGCATAGACTGACCTTGATCTCCATCCATCTGCCTCCACCCTCCAAGTCCTGAAATTACAGGAGAAAGAGAGACCCTGGGGGAGCTGGGGGCATCCCAGCTGTAGATTGGAAAAGGGTTGCCAGAGATTTGAATTATGGTGGCTTATTTAATTTAAGGCTGGAGGTCTGAACCCTGGTTTATTGGAAATGTAATCTATGATAAGAAAATTTGGCAGGTCTTACCTGAGAAGCAGTACAAATGAGAAGTTAAACCCCCTGTCAAAGCCAAAGAAAAACATAGAGGCAGATGTGCAATAAAGGAATTTTTTTCCAGGGGTTGGGGGGAAGCAAATGAGACTGCAATACGGAACCCAAGTGTGTACCTGAAGAACAAAGGAAAGATCAGGGTTGACTGGGGGGAACACAATTTCCCTGAGATGTTTGCTTCCACCTTGAAAAGGTGTGTATTGCATTTTTTCACTACTGTGAGAAATGAAAGATTCAACCAAATATCCGACAACTGGAGGAAGGAAGGGTCAACCTGGGCTCACTGTTCAAGGGAGATATGGCCCACGATGGCTGGGAAGTCATTCCCATCTTTTTTTTTCTTTAAGATTTATTTATTTTATGTATATGATGAGCACACTGTAGCTGTCTTCAACACCCCAGAAGAAGGCATGGGATCCCATTACAGATGGTTGTGAGCCACCATGTGGTTGCTGGGATTTGAACTCAGGACCTCTGGATGAGGAGTCAGTGCCCTTAACCACTGAGCCATCCCCCTAGCCCTGGCTAGAAAGTCATGATGGGAGGTACCTGAGGCAGCTGGTCACGGGGCATCCATAGTCAGGAAACAGAGGTTGTTAAAGTATCTTCTTTTGCCTGATTTAATTGTCCTCTCTGGGACTTACTGCCTCAGTCTCCTAACCTGGGCCGAGTTCTGGAAGCTTCTAGTCTCTGTACAATCTTACCAAGGTCTAGAATGTTTTCTGCCTCTGAGACTTGCTGCTGAATAGGATCACTCTTTCTAGCTCTTTCCGAACTCTGGCTGACTGGTTAACTCTGGCTGTTCTGCTGACTGATTCAATCTGGCTTCCCACAGTTTCTTACTGCATTGCTCTGCTTGGCCTCACACTAACTTTGGCGGTCTGTTCTCATTTTTCTGGCTCCTTCTCATTTCTCTGGCTTGTTCTGTCTCCACCTGTGTCTAGCTTGTTCTCTCTCTCTGTAACTTGTCTCGCTATAACTGTCCCGGTAAAACTGCCTCTGAATTCCATGAACTGAGCTGCCTTGAACTCCACTGTACTGCTTCTCAACTCAAGGCCTCAACCAAATTGACTTGAGCTCAGAGATCTGCATGCCTCTGTCTCCTGAGTGCTAGGATAAAGGCGTGGACCACCGTGCCTGGTCCTGAACTTTTCTTTAGCTGAAACTTGCTTTCCACCAGGCTGGCCTTGACCTCAGAGATCTACTTGCTTCTGTCCCCTGGGATTAAAGCCGTGTCTGTATTCCAGCCAGACCACACAGACCTAGATCTTAGCAAGTGACCCCTTGCCGAGCAGCCATGTAGCTGGATTAAAATTCCTCTGCAGTGGATGCTTGACTCATTGTCTCCTTGGTGTCTTTTTATTCAGTCTGGGAACCCAGACCTCTGATGGGCCACACTCATTCAGGGCGGGTCTTCACACCTCTGTTAATCCAGAGGCAATCTCCTAGGTGATTCTAGATCCTGTCAACCGTACAGTACTAACTATACAAAGCAGCCCAGGCTGGCTTTGAACTCCCTGTACAGCTAAGGATAACCCTGATCCTTCTGGTCCTTCTTGCTTCCATCTACCAAGAGCTGGGATTACAGGCACCATGCCCCATCGAAGGTGTGTTCAGGATGGGATCCAGGGCTTTGTTGTTGCTGCGCTAGGCAAACACTCTCCACCCCAGCTGCAGTTCCAGCCCTGTCCGGTGGTTTTAACAATGCCTGCTGTGTCATTTTTGTCTTCCCAGGATTTCTTTCTCCAAATCTGAACTCAAGTATGAGTGTGGTCAGGATGGGCCAAAATGTATCTCTGTCTTGTTCCAGCAAGAACACATCCATAGACATCACCTATTCGCTCTTTTTGGGTAAGAGATACCTAGAAAGCAAGAGGAGAAGAGGGGGAGCTGTGGATTTCCACCTGAGGATCTCCAATGCCAACGAGTCAGGCCCCTACAAGTGCAAAGTCAATGATTCCAACTCGTCGAAATACAGTCAGAATTTCAACTTCACAATCATCCGTAAGTGCGCCTGGATACAATGGAGGCCGGGTGGCCAGTGGGACTCTCTCTTGTGGTACGAAGGGTTGAAAACATTCAGTCAAAAGTCTGGGAAGAATGTGGCTCATCAGCTTAGCAAGCCTGCAGCAGACTCTCTCTCTCTCTTTCTCTCTCTCTCTCTCTCTCTCTCTCCCCCCTTCCTTTTTTATTTTTTTTAAAGATTTATTTATTTTTATGTGTATGAGTACACTGCAGCTGTCTTCAGACACAGCAGAAGAGGGCATCAGATCTCATTACAGATGGTTGTGAGCCACCATATGGTTGCTGGGATTTGAACTCAAGACCTCTGGAAGAGCAGTTGGTGTTCTTAACCACTGAGACATTTCTCCAGCCCCCTCTTCTCTTCTTTTTATTCCTTATCTGGGCCATCACTCTAAAAGATGGTACTCCCTCCGCAGAGAGGATCTTCCCTGCTTAGCTAGTCCTCCATGCAGACACTACCATGATTTCCTAGTCCCTCCCTAATCTAATCAAGATTAGTCAGCATAGCCATCTTCAACGTTCCCTTGAAGCCTGAAGCTTCTGCCAGCACCCTTCCTGCCTAGCCACAGCTCATTAGTTCTGGTTTTCTCTCTGTTGTCTGCCCACCCCATGCTTTTAGCCTCATCTGTGGCGACCTTGAGAATGAGACCCTGGGAGAGGTAGAAAGGAATCTAAACATATTATTATATCTGCATCTCGTCAAACCTCACGAAGAACGACTGGCTGGTTCTCCAGGTCTACCAAGCGGTGGAGGCCACAAGCCACATGTATCAATGCAAAATTAAATTCAAACTAGTCAAAGTGATAGTAAAAAAGGATTCTAGGGCTGGCAAGATGGCTCATCGGGGTAAAGGTGCTTGTGGCACAAGTCTGAGTTTGATCCCTGGAGCTCGAGTGGAAGGAGAGAACTGATTCCACAGAGTTGTCTCTGACCTCCACATACATGCTATGATATGTGCACCAATGCATGTTTGCTTGAGTGCTCAGACACATTTGTGCACACACACACATATGCATTGCACACACACTAATAATTAATAGATACATTTTAAAATACTCAATACAGGGGGCTGGAGAGATGGCTCCAGAGGTCCTGGGTTCAATTCCCAGCACCACATGGTGGCTCACAACCATCTGTAATGGGATCCGATGCCCTCTTCTGGTTTTTGGAGATGCCTACAGTGTACTCATACACATAAAATAAAAATAGATTTAATACTACAGGGCTGGGCACACCTGTCCAGAGGCGGAAGCAGGTGGATCTCTGTGAGTTTAAGGATAGCCTGATCTATTTAGCTACTTCCAGGCTAGCCAGAGCTACAGACTGAGACACTGTCCCAAGATAAAGAAATAAAATTTAAAGAAACTTCAAGACCACAGCCTTGTCACGTTTCTAGTGTGCAGGAGTCAAAGGTGACTGGTGCCTGCCATATAGGACGACACAGACACAGAACATGTCTACCACTACGAAGAGTTTTATTAGATGGAAATACAGGTCAGTAGTTATCAATTTTTTAAAAATATTAATTTATTATGTATTCATTTATTATGCCTGCAGGCCAGAAGAGGGCACCAGATCTCATTATAGATGGTTATGAGCCACCATGTGGCTGCTGGGATTTGAACTCAGGACCTCTGGAAGAGCAGTCAGTGCTCTTAACCACTGAGCCATCCCTCCAGCCCAATAGCTCTCAATTTTAGGGTGCAAATGTCTAGTTCTAATCTAACACAGCAGGGGGTAATCTCCCCAAAGATATGCTCAGAAGACCAATGTGTCAATCACTTGTCTGTTGCTGTGACCAAATCACCCTGAGGAAGGAAGGGCTGACTTGGGCTCACGGTTTCCAGTAACACAGTCCATCTCGATGGGGACCATATAGCAGCAGGAATGGGAGGTGACTGGTAGTCACATTTCATCCACAAATAGGAGCAGAGAGGGGGTGGGGAGGAATTCTTGTGCCCACTTTTCTCTTATTTTTTAAATTTAATAATTATGTAGCCTTGGCTAGCCTGGAACTCACTATGTAGACTAGGCTAGCCTCAGATTCACAGACATCTGCCTCTGCTAGGGTTAAAGGAGCACAACAACAGGCTATATTCTCTTTCTAATTCAGTCTCGGATTTGTCCCGTGGGATAATACCGGCCACACTTGGGGTAGGTCTGTCCTCTTCAGTTCACCCAATCTATATAACCTCTCATGATTTGCCCAGACATTTGAGTCCTAGGGGGGTTCTAGCTCTGATCAAGTTGAAACCGCTATTAACCAGTACAGCTAGATGTGCAGGCTTTTGCAGGAATTTTATGTCATGGGCTCCAGGGGAGAGACAGAGCTCAGGGCATGAACTAAGTTGGTGACTGTGGCTGTCATGGGAATGAGAGTGGAGAAAGGAAAGCCAACACAGCTGGGAACTGGGATGTGGTACCCAGTGCCGACAGTGGCTTAACACATTCTCCTCTACCCAAGGGGTGAGGTCACCAAGCATACATTCTCCGAAAGTGCATGTGACCTTCCTGCAGTTTGTTCAAGTGACATACTGTCCTATCAAACACGATCATCTTCAATGACGCCTCACAGATACATCTCTACCGGCTGCCCTCTTGGTGTAGGCGGTTGTTTGTGGAAGCTACAGTGCTTCCAGGACATCAGTGACACCTAAGACATGGTCACATCCTCAGCTCCACTGGGACAGATGGTTGTGGCCACAAACATGGTTCCTTAATCATGGATTCACTAATCAGTTAAGGTTTGAGGACCCGCATGCACCACACCCTGGCTTACATTGATTGGTTGATGCCTTCCTGGAGCCTCTGGTCTAGGCAGGGGGAGACACAAAACCCAAACAAATGGCTCCCAAGCAGTGCCAGTTATTGTAAAGGAAATGGGGCACCGTGTGGAGAAGCACGTGAGCATGAGGAAGGCACCACCTGGGTAAGGTAGGAGGGCCTGTCCAAGGTGCTGGAAGGATGAAAGGGAGCCAGCTCTACGGGGAGACTGGTTGCGGTCCTTGGCATGTCCAGAGCTCCAGCTTGCAGCAGAAGCTGGGCTGGTTCAAGGTGGTTGAAAGTCAGCAAAGAAGCATGTGAGCCCAGGGGAGACAGAGGGTGTCAAGTGTAGAGGGGCCTAGAGTACTTGGAGGAGTGATGAGTTTGAGGCTAACCTGAACTACAGGAGACTCTTAACAGCAGGGCTGGGGGTCTCAATCTGCAGTTAGTCTGCTATTTGACAGCTCTGTGACCTTGGCATTCCTTTTTTTTTTTTTGGAAGTAGCCTCTCAGGTAGCCTAGGCTGGCTTATACTCACATATGTAGCCGAGGATAACCCTGACTCCTGATTCTCCTAGCTCTATTTCCCAAGTTCTGGGATCACAGGTACGTGCCACCTCTTCCAGCTTTGGGGCAATTTATAGCATTTTGAAGCATAGTCGGTTCATCTTCAGACCCTAGAGACTGTTCTAAAGGTCATGTAAAACCATGTGGGTAACATGATAGATGGCGGATCCTACTTCCTTCCTTTCTTATAATATTTTTGTTAATGAACCACATAATATATATCATACTGCTGGATTCTTCAAAAAATAGAGCAGGGGAGCTGGAGAGATGGGTAAAAATACTTACTCATCTTCAAAAGAATCCAGGTTCAATTCCCACCACCCACACAATGGATCACGGCCATCTTTGACTCCAGGTCCAGGGAGTCCAAAGCCTTCTTCTGGCCTCCATGAGCACCATGGTGAACACACATACACGTGATATACTCACATACATGCAGACCAACTTGAACTCAGAGATGCTCCTGCCTCTGCCTCCCAAGTGTTGGGATTAAAGGCGTTTACCACGTGGCCAGTTTGTTTATTTTTTTTAAAGATTTATTTATTTTATGTATATGGGTACACTGTCACTGTCTTCAGACACACCAGAAGAGGGCATCAGATCCCATTACAGATGGTTGTGAGCCACCATGTGGTTGCTGGGATTTGAACTCAGAACCTCTGGAAGAGCAATCAGTGCTCTTAACCACTGAGCCATCTCTCCAGCCCCCTTGTTTATTTTTTTAAATATTTACTTATTTTGTTTATATAAGTATACTGTCACTATCTTCAGACACAGCAGAAGAGGGCATCAGATCCCATTACAGATGGTTGTGAGCCATCAAATGGTTGCTGGGACTTGAACTCAGGACCTCTGGAAGAGCATTCAGTGCTTTTAACCACTGAGCCATCTCTCCAGCCCCAGTTTGTTAATTCTTAAGAATGACTACTATCGGGGCTGGGGATTTAGCTCAGTGGTAGAGCGCTTACCTAGGAAGCGCAAGGCCCTGGGTTCGGTCCCCAGCTCCGAAAAAAAAAAAGAACAAAAAAAAAAAAAAGAATGACTACTATCAAAAATGTATTTAAACACATAAATGTGTCAAACACACACAATAAAATAAATTTACACAGCACTCGGGAGGCAGAAGCAGGCAGAAGATCTCTGTGAGTTTGCGGCCAGCCTGGTCCATGGAGTTTCAGAACAGCCAAGTCTATACAGAGATCCTATCTTAAAACACTAAAATACATACACATACATACATACACACATACATACATACATACATACATACATACATACGAAAACTAAATACTGCTATTAAAAACTAAACTGTAGAAAAAGAGTAGAACTTGACATTAGACCAGAGTCCAGTATTTTCTGTTCTGAGATTCCCTTAAATCAATTTAGCATGGCCACTTCTGCTCTGTAGAGGAAGTCAAAGCATGTGTGCAACTGAATTCTATAGATGGACACAGGGTTACAGAAATCTGATACTTTGGAGCTGAGAGGGAGCCAGTTCTCCACTGCACACTTGGAACTGAATGGTGGACGATTCATACCCCTGGCTCAGCGACTGGAGGTTATTGCCACCAAATCTGAAGATCTGAGTTTGCCCCCACGTGGTGGGAAGAATCAACTCCCATAACTTGGTCTTCTGACTTCTACATAGGCCCCACTTATATGGCTTTTACATGCATCTAAGTGGGTGTAATGGCTACTCCTGGTTGTCAACTTGACTGTATCTGGAATGAACTGCAATCTAGAATTGGAGGGCACCACCTGTGATCCAGATACTTCTCATCTTCTAGAGGGTCTGGGTTGAGGCTGGAAGATACAGTTTCTGACCTGGATCTTGACATGGAGAGCTTGAGGCATTGTGGCCATGAAAAGTTTAGGCCCAGGCAAGGTAGTACACGCCTTTAATTCCGGGAGACTGAGGCAAGGAGATCTCTGAGTTTGAGGTCAGCCTGGGACATAGCAAGTTCCAGATCCAGGTATGGTGGTGCATACCTCTAATTTGGGCCACATCTTCAGCTAGAGGTCTCCATAAGGACATTGGAAGAAGGAAGATTCTCTCTTCTTCACCTGCTTACACTTACTTGCCGGCACATCTGTAGGAACCCAATTCTGCAGAAGACCAGCTGAAATGACGAGGCTCCTGGGACTGAGCGACCACTAGGTTCTTGGACTTCCCATTCACAGCTGCCAATTGTTAGGTTATTTGGACTACAGACTGTGGGTCATCACCATAAATTCCCTCAGTATAGAGAGACATTCCATACGTTCTGTGACTCTAGAGAACCCCGACTAATACAGGGGGTGTACAAATACACACTAAATGAATTCTTGACAGTAGTCACTCTTAAGGATAAACAAACTGGCCAGGAGGTTGTGGGGAAAGCCTTTAAGCACAAAATTTGGGTGGCAGAGACAGGTGGATCTCTGAGTTCCAGGCTAGCCTGGTCTACAGAGTAAGTTCTAAGATAATCAGGGCTACATAGAGAGACAGAGAGATCCTGTCTCAAAAATCAAAATAATTAAATAAATAAAAATAAACTGAGCCACACATCTGTAGTCCCAGCCCTGGGAAATTGGGAAAAGGAGGATCATGAGTTTAAGGCTAGCCTCAGCTATATAGCAAGTTCAAGGAAAGAAATAATAGACCGTGAAGCCTGCACATCAGTTCCCTGAAGCCGAGGCAGGTTCGTGCTGCCCTCTGATTTCTTGGCACTTGGCTTGTGCCACACTGCACAGGGCCAGCCAGGTTAGCTATTTGCCTGGCCTGCAGCTGTGTATGTGGCTCCTCAGGTCATTCTCCTTGAGGGAATGAGGGCAGGAAGGGGTTGGACAGTGGTTGTTATGGTTGGGTGTTGTTTCAGGACCCACTGGGATGGTATCAAGAGGTAGTGACTAGGAATTGCCAGGTAAACACCAATGCCTGTCTTACAGGGTCCTAGCCATGCTGTGAGGGATCCAACCATGAAATGCTGGGCTGCTCTGTGGTGCCCATGGGGAAGGGAGGTAGAAGGCTATGGCTTTAAGAGCCTCATGACCCAATAAGGGAACTCTCATAAGTTGCTGGGATCAGGAACACAGTGTGCTGGTGAACACAGGAGACAGCCACGATGGCCTTCCCTAGAGAACTTAGGTCAATATCATAGGAGAGATGGCTCAGTGGTTAAGAGCACTGACTGCTCTTCCAGAGGTTCAGAGTTCAAATCCCAGCAACAACATGGTGGCTCACAACCATCTGTAATGGGATCTGATGCCCTCTTCTGGTGTGTCTGAAGACAGCTACAGTGCACTCATATAAATAAATCTTTTAAGAAAGAAAGAAAAGAACATGGACGCCAGTGGTGACCTAGAAATACTGTTTTCTTACAGAGGATGAGAGCTGCTCTTCTTGTCTACTGTCGCTGTTGCTCCCAGGGGTGTTATTGGGGCTAATACTCCCAGGCCTGGCCTTTTTGATTTATTTGAAATACAAAAAAGGTAGGTTCTCCCTGGTATGTTCCTGTGCTGTTCAGACTCAGCAGGGCAGAGGGGGAAGGAAAGCCTGGTGGTGGTGGTGGCAAGTGGTGGCAGTGGTGGCTGCACATGCCTTTAATCCCAGCCCTCAGAGGCAGGGGCCAGTGGATCTCTGAGTTGGAGGTCAGCCTGGTCTACAGAGCAAGTTCCAGGACAGCTAGGGCTACACAGAGAGACCCTGTCTCACAAAATCAAAACCAGAGCAAGAGGGAGAGGGAGCCAGTAAGAGAGGTCAGGGAGGGAGAGGAAGAAGAGGGAGATTAAGAGGTGAACAGACAGACTTCATGAGACTCATAGGGCACTGCCTTCAAGTTCCTTCTGATGTAGGTTGCCTGGAGGGCCAGCCTCACATGGGCATGACTTATACACACAGCCCCATGCCCCCAACCCCACGACTGGATTAGAATTCTGTAGCTATCATCTGAAAATCATTGATAATTTTTGCACTCTTATTTTGTGATCAGATCTTGTTTTATTTATTTATTTATTTATTTATTTATTATATATAACTACACTGTAGCTATCTTCAAGTACACCAGAAGAGGGCATTAGATCTCATACAGATGGTTGTGAGCCACCGTGTGGTTGCTGGGATTTGAACTCAGGACTTCTGGAAGAGCAGTTGGTGCCCTTAACCACTGAGCCATCTCTCCAGCCCATGATCAGATCTGGTAATGTCTGCCAGACTGGCTTTGAACTCACAATGATACTCCTGTCTCAGCTTGAGAATGCTAATCTTACAGGTGTGCACCACTATTTCCAGCTTATAAGTGTTTTGAGTCTGGGTCTCTTGTAGCCGGAGATGGTGTCACACTTGAGTGCTGGTCCTCCTGCCTTCACATTCCCAGGGCTGGGATCACAAGCACATTTTCCTAATTTATGTGTCATTAGGGATGAAACCTAGAGCTTCGTGCAGGCAAGACTCTACCAGCTGAGCCCCAGACTGTCTGCATAACGTGGTGCTAAAATACACACACAGTAAAATATGCTATTCCCCCATATTTCTGTTTTTTTATACTGTGTGAAGTCCTGTCCAAGTGCTAAACAAGAGGTCTTCCCAGTCACACGCTCAGCCTCCAGCTAAGCTAGTTCCTATGTGTGTGTCAATGACGTGCAATCTTTATCTCTGTTGTGAGACTATCAGTAAGGGCACACCCGCCTTTGTTAGCTTCCGGGACTGAAACCCAATCATTCTGTTCCTCCTGCTCTGTAGCCACATTCTACAGACAGAGCTATTCTAAGATTTCATTTGAATAGAACCCTGCAGTTGTCTGTCTTGCTTTATTTTGTGACAGGGTCTCCTGTATCCCAGGCTGGCCTTCAATTCACCACATAGTTAGGATAACCTTGAACTTCTGATCCTCCTCAGTGGTTGGGTTCCTCAGGCCTGTGGAATGAACTCAGAGCCCCCTGCTTGCTAGGGAAGGACTCTGACCGCTGTGCCACAAGCGCAGGGGCTGTCCTTTGATGTTTGACTTCCTTTTGCATAGCAGTCTCTTTCCTTTTCAGAGCAGGTTGCTCAGTCTTCAGGCCACCGTAAATGGTGGTGCTGTACCTGTGTGTGGGTGTATGGAAAATACTGTTTATAACGAGAGGCTTCCGATATTCACTGCAGTGCATGTACTTGGTCCAACGCAGAAGCCCCTCAAAGGCAGAGCCTTGTGCTTCTCAGCTACCCTCAGGAAGCTGGGTGTGTGAGGTTGGATGGGGTACATGTCTCTGTCTTCCCACTATGGCCTACTATGGCAAAAATAAACCCTTCACTGTCTGGGTAGAAGGCTTTCCCTGCTCACCCCTCAGCCCTTCTCTGGTAAAGATTTCAAAGTGGCCCTTTCACTGGGCACATATGTGTGGAGAAATATCTAGATTTGCACAAAATCGCATTTGTGTCTCAGCACACAAGGCGCCAAGCCGAGGGCCTCCTGGGTTCCTGGCATCTTTGCTTCTCTGGGCCTCCACCTTCTGGCTTGTGGAACAGGTGCTGTGTTTTATAAAAAGATAAAGAGAGGAGGAATCTGTTTGGTGGGTGTGCAGTCAGGTGTGTGGGGAAAGGGGGTCCCTCTGTGGCCCATACTGAGGCATCCCTTCCCCCTGAGGAACCAGCCACAGGATAGTACAGTATAGAATAGAGTTTATTCAGGGCATGGGGAAGGGAGTTGAGAGGGCTGCAGAGAGAGAAAGAGAGAGAGAGAGAGAGAGAGAGAGAGAGAGAGAGAGAGAGAGAGAGAGAGAAAAGAGGAGTAGAGGCTGGCCATGAACACAGAGAGGGGGGGGGGAATGGGGAAAGATGGGGAGGGGGCCCTAAAACCCCTTTATAAGATTTTATTTATTTTATGTGAGTACACTGTAGCTGTCTTCAGACACACCAGAAAAGGGCATCCCATTACAGATGGTTGTGCCACCATGTGGCTGCTGAGAATTGAACTCAGGACCTCTGGAAGAGCAGTCAGTGCTCTTAACCACTGATCCATCTCTCTAGCCTCAGACACCCTACTTAACCCAGCTTCTCAAACATCTCAACAATGAAATCACCCTGAGTGTTTGTCAAAGTGGCATTAAGACTTTTGATTTCAGCTGGACAGTGGTAGAACACGCTGCTAATCCCAGCACTTGGGAGGCAGAGGAGGGCAGATCTCTGAGGGTTCAAGGCCAGCCTCCCCTACTGAGAGAGTTTCAGGACAGCTGCAGCTACACAGAGAATCCCTGTCTCAGAAAAAACAAAACCAAAGAAACAAACAATGAATTTTGATAATTAGTTGTATCGCTCATCTCTTGAGGATAATTCATGGCTCTCTACTAACTGTTCCTTTCAAGAAGAAAGAAAATTTGTCCATTTCTACTATGACACATAGGCTAAAAGCCTCCCAGGGCCTGATCAGGAGGACCCTGGACCAGAGGAGTCAGTGCTATATGGAGACCTGTGATGTTTTCCTCCCTCATTAGTTGAGGCCACTGGCATGTCACTTAGAATCATGAGAGATTCTTCCCCTGGGCAGAGAAGACAGGAAAAACAGGTCTAAATTGGTTCAATATGATGATATGTCTTGTGTTGGGGGAGGGTGCACAGGAAAGACTCTGAAAGAGAATGAGTCCAAGGGTTCTGGAGATGCGCCCACGCAAGGGGAGCTGTATGCGAATATCTGTGAAACTCAAAAAGGTAAGGAAGGGGCTTCGCTGGTTTTGACCAGTTTGGTTGGTTGGTTTGGGCAATTACATAATATGTATGTTTGCATGTGTGTATATGCTGTGGCTCTGGGACTTGACCCCAAGGTGTCCACACATGCTAGACAAGTATTCTACTGTTAAATAAAATAAAATAAAACAAAATTCTCCAGAGACACAGGCTTAAAAAAAAAAGGAAGCAAAATAATTGTGACTCCCATCTGCCACCCACCTCTGCCTCCCATCTTCTATCTTCCTGTCCAGGGTCTGGGGGCCAGTGTTCAGAGCCCCTCCCGGATGTAGCTTGCTACCAGTGGGTCGTTTCATCCTTCGGGTTTTTTTTATCTCAGCTTGGATGACCCACGCTCTACCCCACAGCCTCTCATGGTTATCTTTTAGAGAAGTTTATGTTGTTCACTTGTTTTCTTTTTAGACAGAGTCATGCTATACAGTCCAACCAGCCTGGCTTCAAACTTGCAATCCTCCTGCCTCAGTCTCTCAGGTGCTGGGAATCACAGGCTTATGATACTATGCCCAGCAAGCTGCTCTTTAAAAATATCTATTTTGACAAGTAAAAACTATATTAGCACCTTGCCTAGGCTAACTTTGTAATCACTGTGTAGCCCAGGATGACCTCAAACTCCTAACAATCCTCCCACATCCTAGGATTACCAACATGACTGGATGTGTGCATCATCTTTGCACAGAGGCCAAGAAAATCTCTGTGTCTTTCTATGTTAGTCTGCATGCTGCAGAATCGAACTGTCTCATTCTTGTTTGCTGGTTTGATTTTTGCAATACTTGGGATCAAACCCAGGGCTCCACCCGTGCCAGCCAAGTGTAGAGAAAACAAGAGTACATAAAACTGCTCCCTTCACAACTTGCAAGGTTGCAGTATTTCCTGATAAGTCACCAAACAGTCCAATATTTAGTCACTTATCAAAGCTGACATTGTATGTCGGATACTTCATGGTAGAAGGGCCCAGCTAACAAGGGGCTCCAAGTTACCCAGCTCCTCAGAGCCCTACACATGTTCTGAGCCCCCTTTCTGGCATCTCCATCTTGCCAGGATGGAACCTGAGTCAGACTGGGAGTGACAGCAACATGTTTCCACAATCCCAAAGGGAAAGTGTTCAGTCTAGGCCCCAGGCCTCCCATGATCAAAGGATCCAAGACCTAACTCAGTAACACTTATGTACTGTCTTTTGCCCAGGGTCAGAACAACTCCAGGAGATACACTATACTACTCCAGTCTTCAAAGAGGTGGCACCCACAGAACAAGGTGAGTTACGATGGGGCAAGAGACACTGTTGCAATGACACAAAAGTCCCTGTGATATCACTGTGAGCAGGGGCTTTGTATCTAAGGATGGGGTTTGGGGATTCCAGGCTCCCAGCAGGTCAACAGTAAGTAACCAATCACAGTTCCCATTAATGTGATTAATGTAATTGTGATGTAATCACAATGACAGATGTAGCAGTGGGTGGAGGGGAAAGCAGGTAGGAACTATTCTCTAAATACTTCTAAGACAGGCTGGTTTGGCATTTATAGGCATGTACTGTGCTCCAGAGGACAGGAGTTCACGTCCCAGCATGCACGTCAGGTGGCTTGCAACCACTTGTAACTTCAGCACCAAAGGCATCTGTGCCTCTGGTCTCCATGGGTGTCTATGCTCACACATACCTTCCTTACACACATATTAGTTAAAATTAAAATAAAATCTTTTTTCTCTTCTGGATTTTTCAAGGCAGAGGTTCCTGTGTAGCTTTGGTAGACCAGGCTGGCCTCGAACTCAGAAAGACAGTGGTGGCGCACACCTTTAATTTCAACGCTCTGGGAGTCAGAGGCAGACCAATCTCTGTAAGTCTGAGGCTAGCCTGGTCTGTAGAGTGAGTTCTAGGACAGCCAGGACTACCCAGAGAATCCCTGTCTTGAAAATATAAACAAACAAACAAATAAATAAAATCTCAACGACAAACCATCACCACCAAAAAAAAAAAAAAAATCCCCAATAGAGGATGCAGGGTCGCTACTAAAACATTTTCAAGAAGAAATCAATGCTGGGGAGATAGCTCTGGGGCTAAGAGCATTTACTTGTCTACCTCTATTGCAGGAGGACTTGAGTGTGTGAAGAGCTGGGCATGGCCTGCTCGGGCCTGTGAGATGTAGAGGAGCTGGGATTTCTCGCTGTCTCACTGGCATCCAGCCTTGCTTCAGGTTTAGTGAAAGACTCCATCTCAAGAGAATAGGGGAGGAATTGTAATGGCCTCCTGTGGCTTTCATGACACCTCCCCCCTATACATACCACACACACACACACACACACACACACACACACACACACACACACAGAATAAATTGTTATTAAACTGGAAAAGACCAGGTAATACTTGCTTCTTTCAGTTTGCCCATCTAGAAATGGGGCTTTTAAATAAAACTAATCTATTATATTTACTTATTGTGTCCGGATGTGCATGGGCCAACATATGCCAAGGTATGTGCACGCAGGTCGGAGGACGAGTTGGGGGAGTCAGCTTTCTCCTTACTCCATGAGACCCTGGCATAGAACTAAGGTCATCAAGTTTGGTGGCCAGCACGGTTGGACCCCGAGCCAACACACCTGAAATGGGGACTCTTTTTAGAGTTTCTCTGAACTTACAGCTGCAGGTTACTGAGTTATTTTCCCTCTTCAATTTTAGAAGGCCTTGAGGATAGAAAAGATGACTACATCTACTCTGAACTCACCTACTAAAGTGCGAAGAAACTGACTGTATCCTAATATAAGAGACTTTCCAGTAAGCTGATGCTTACGAAGAAACAGGAAATTCACCTGGCACTTCAGAGTTTCATCCTAGGCTGGGGCAGAAGGATCCTGAGTTCAAGGCCAGCTGGCACTACATAGCAAGACCCTGTCTTAAAACACAAAGATCAAAAAAGATTTAACCTGGTCACCGAAAGTGAATGTATTTTTCACATCTGGACACTATTATTCCTTTGGCTAACTTGGGCATCTAATCTTGTCACCAAAGTAGCCAGGCTTGATAAGGGTTAAAAAATACTTCGGTTTTGTGGCCTTCAGCCGTTCTCACTTTCCAACCCAATTTTAAATGGAATTATCCTGGGGCTGCAGAAGTGGCTCAGCAGCTAAGAGCAGACACTGCTCTCCCAAAGGATGGGAGTTTGAGCCCAGAGTCTACATCCCATAACTCACAGTTGCCAATAACATTGTTTCCGAAGGATCCATCGCCCTCTTCTGGCACCTGCAGGCACTACACTCATGTGCACAGACACACCTAAACGCATAATTAAGTAAGTTGGGGCTGGAGAGATGGCTCAGTGGTTAAGAGCACTGACTGCTCTTCCAGAGGTCCTGAGTTCAATACCCAGCAACCACATGGTGGCTCACAAACATCTATAATGGGATCCGATGCCCTCTTCTGCTGTGTCTGAAGACAGCTATAGTGTACTTATGTACATAAAATAAATAAATCTTTAAAATAAATAAATAAGTCTATGGGCATACCACCCTGAACATGCCCAAGCTCATCTAGAAGTAAATAATAAAATAAAAAAGTTAATCTTAGGTAGAAGTATTGTTTGTGAGTGGATCTAAAGGTATAATGATTGTCTTTCAAGTTCCCTTTTCCTCATGGCTGTCAATGTTTCAAACACAAAACCCAGAAAAGCACAGTTAAAGATGTGGTGGTGTACACTTTTAATTCCAACACTCCTGTTGGAATCAGTCACTCTGTGAGTTCCAGGCCAGCCTGGTTTACATAGTGAGTTCCAGGACAGCCAGGGCTACATAGTGAGACCCTGTCTCAACAACAAACAAACAAACAAGAAAAAAGAAAGCCAAAACCACCACAAATAAACAACAATAAAACCACAAAGCTTAATCCATGGCTAGATATAGGTGACCTTGAAAATGTGTTTGAGGACCCGAGGAGACAGTTCATCAAGAAAGAATGTTTAGTCTGCAAAGGGACCTGAGTGCCAAAAACTGGCACCCATGTAAAAAGCCAGGGGTGGCTACACACACGTGTGACCCCTGCAGTATGGAGGAGCAGACCTGTGAGAGTGTGTGTGTGTGTGTGTGTGTGTGTGTGTGTGTGTGTGTGTGTATGAGAGAGAGAGAGAGAGAGAGAGAGAGAGAGAGAGAGAGAGAGATTATAAGGCTGCAGAAAGCTAGTATTGGGGTTGAAGAGATGGCCTAGTGGTTGTTTAAAAGCCCCTACTGCTTTGTCAGAAGACCTTGGGTGGCTCCTACACCCAAGTCAGGCAGCTCACGCCTGCATGTAACTTCAGTTCCAGGGGATCTGACACTCTCTCTGAATCCTTCAGGAACCCGCACTCACATGTGCACACACAGAAACACACAGGCACCTAATTAAAAAGAAAACAAATCTTTTAAAATTGGTCTGATTGGTTGGGGATTTAGCTCAGTGGTAGAGCGCTTGCCTAGGAAGCACAAGGCCCTGGGTTCGGTCCCCAGCTCCGAAAAAAAGAACCGAAAAAAAAAATTGGTCTGATTGTCTTTGTATCACAAACACACTGAAGTGTCCGCCTCATGCGCCATGCTTGCGGGACGTTACAGATACGAAGGGACGAGGATGCTACCTCTGAGCAAGGGTAGGGAATCGGCTTTGCCCATGTCTCATGCACATCCCAAGGTGCATTCTTCCCAGCTGGGTGCACCCTTCTGTCCTTCAGTGTCTGCACTAGGCTTTGATGAAGGCCCAGCCTTGGTTCTCTCAGCCCAGCCCCCCTTGGCTAGAGAAGTGAGCTATCTGTAAATGGAGCTGAGGAGGCCTCTGGCTTTCCCAGCTTCTCCTTCATCAATAGTCTCTCATGTTCTCCTTGCAAAACTTCTAATGCAGGTAAAAGAGGCCAAGCCATGCTACAATCTGAATACCTCTGCTTCCAGTCTTTCAAGTGATATCACTGTTGAGTATGCCAGCGCTTCACTTTCCCCCAAAGGGAGAGCCTTAGTGTCTGGGAAGCCAAGGCACAGCAAGTGTCCTCACAGCTCGCTGGTCACTGGCTGTTGAGTCCTGTTGCTCTTGCTTCTACAGGAGCAATTCCATTCCCTAAGGATGCACGCTAGAGCCCTCTGCACTCCTGTCTTACCTGGGATTAGGTCTGAAAGCAGAGCCTGGCTTCTGAGTTTATCACATATAGTGGACGTGGCCCCAGGGAGCAAGCATGAAGAAAAGCCAACACAATAGGTGACCCAGAGCTGTCCCTGTGCAGTGACAACTGGGGTTCGATCTTACTGGAACTTTCTGAAGCACAAAAGAGCCTCTGCCTCAGCTTCGTGTGGTCATCATACCTGTGTGGGAAGTGGAGGCAGAAGGATCCTGAGTTCAAGGTTCTCCTGTTTAGGGACAGCCTGGGTTACAGGAGAGCCAGTCCAAAATTTCAAAAAGGCTATAGGGTCCTGAGCAGGTGAGTTTCTGTCCTCAGATATGAGGTGGGTCTGGCTGGGTAAGCAGGAGCCACCTTCCTTCATCACCATCCCATATATGCCCTTCCCAAAGCTGCATCCTTGGGCCAAGACAACCTTCCCTGAGAGAGAAGGTCCGGTCTTCATCAAGGATACAGGGGTAACCATTCTCCTACTAGAAACAAGCTTCTGTGACTGGTCGTGGTGGTGTATGTCTTTAATCCTAGTACTCACGTAGCAGAGGCAGGTAGAGCTGTAAGCCAGCCTGGTGTACACGGTAGGTTCAGACCAGCCTAGACTGACTCAGAAATGACGGGTTCTTCCCCCCGGATTTGAGGAGCACCCTTCTCCAAGTGCATGGACACACTCACTGCGTTTCGTATTTCAGTCTGAGACACCTGCCACGCCCTCCCTTGTCTTTGACACATTTCAAGATAGCAGGCCACTTGTGTCTTAATGCCCTGCACTTTTGAGTGTCCCTATTGTGCCCCATGGTTAAGTCTCGCATGAACAAACGAATAAGTGGGGTCCAGCTCACATTTGTGGCAGGAATATCGTGGAGTGTGCCTGGCTCTCGGCACATTCTGCCAAGCAGTGAGTAATTTCAATTGTTCTCGCGCCTGGTGAGTCCCAGATCACAGGTTTCTCTAGTTTAACTGATATTTTGTGTATAGGAACTCTCATTGAAACCCGAGACGTAGTTCTCTCCTTCCACCTTTATTTAGATTTGGGGACTTGAACTCAGGTCCTCATGATTGTGAGGCAAGTGCTTTACCCACTGAGCCATCTCTCTGCTCCTGAAATTATGTAACTCTATTGTTCATCAGTTTTATCTTTTTGTCTTTTATCATTTTTATCAATATGGGACCATATCCCTATTTTATTGATGCTATAATCCATTTCTAGTGTGATTTATTATCGTGTTTAAGCTGCCCTAGACTGACCAGCAGGGTCTCCTCCAAGCTTGATTCTCTGTGACACGTAGCTGTCACTCTTTGGATGTGTCCTTACCTGGCATAATGGTGTGCCCCAGGTTCATCTAGTATTTGTCCCAGAGCCATTTCCCAAGGAGCCCTGTATTTAGAAATCAGGTCCAGGCTGGAGAGATGGTTCAGTGGTTAAGAGCATTGACTGCTCTTCCTAGAGGTCCTGAGTTCAATTCCCAGCAACCACATGGTAACTCACAACCATCTGTAATGGGATCTGATGACCTCTTCTGGTGTGTCTGAAGACAGTGACAGTGTACTCACATACATATAATAAATAAATAAAATCTTAAAAAAAAAAAAGAAAGAAATCAGGTCTGGGTTCTGGCTGTGTGTGTCCCTTGATCCAATGGTTTTGTTTCAAGACCCTGTCAAAACCCAGATTTCAGGAAAAGATTTGTACATACACTTGTGCTGTGTCTCTATTTTCCTACATTGATATGTAGGTTCCCACTGACATCGCATGGCTGACGGTTGCCTCTAAGTCCAGTTCCAGAGGATCCAACTTCCTCTTCTGGATTTCAAGAACTTTTATGACTGCTACATATACACTCACTAGGGTTCAGACGCACACATAAAGAAATGAAAATAAAAATATAAAATAAATATATAAAAAAACAAAAACAAAAATCCCAGCAGTCACTCACTTTCCCAGGGCCCAGGCCAATGTGGCTGGGGAGGCAAGGGCACTCACAAGCAGAAGTTTGACCGTGATGCCATCATAAATTCTCCTGAATTAAGTGAGCCATGAGGATCTGTGCTTACTGGATGCCAAGGCCAGTAAGTACCAGTTCATTCAGGCTGGGCAAAACCTCCAAAACACCGATGTAAGCCAATGTCAGTGTGTACTGTGACCAGACACGTACACACACTAAATAAATAAGTGTAATATTTAAAAATAAAGAAATCTAGCCGGGCAGTGGTGGCACATGCTTTTAATCCCAGTACTTGAAAGGCAGAGGCAGGTGGATTTCTAAGTTCAAAGCCAGCCTGGTCTACAAAGGGAGTTCTAGGACAACTAGGGTTACACAGAAACCCTTTCTCGAAAACAGCAATAACAGGAAAGAAGGAAGGAAGGAAAGAAAGAAAGAAAGAAAGAAAGAAAGAAAGAAAGAAAGAAAGAAAGAAAGAAAGAAAGAAAGGAAAGAAGAAAAGACAGACAGGCAGGCAGGCAGGCAGGCAGGCAGGAAGGAAGGAAGGAAGGAAGGAAGGAAGGAAGGAAGGAAGGCAGGCAGGCAGGCAGGCAGGCAGGCAGGCAGGCAAACAAGACAGAAAAGAAATCCAAATATAGGGGAACGGATTCAACCTTGTTGGGGGTGGGGATTTGGTCTTTCTTTTTAAGAGGAAAAGGTTGTAACTTTGCTCAAGATCACACAGCTGTGGTTGATTAGGAATGTCAGGGTTACACAGCTAGCTATCTAGACAGAAAGTATCAGCGACCACAGGAACGATGAAATGCCAGCCCAAGACAAACGCAATTTACATCTCTCTGAGTTCTGTTTTCCATCGGGAAGGGTACCACCAAGGCTGTCAAAAGGAAGAGTATATATGGGTATGGAAGGGCTTGAAACACAAGGAAGCAGAGTTTGTGTGTGTGAGTCTCTGAGATGGGGTGGGGTTGGGGGTTGGGGGATGGGACTGCAGCAGGACTGTTATCTAAAGTGACTGGTGAGTGATACACTGGCTGTGACAGTGCACACCTGTAATCCCTCAGAAACCTCAAGTGAGGCCTCTTTCTCAAGATTAGCTTCCAGAAGAGCCCCCCCAGGCTCTCTGGATAGCTTTTCCAGATCAATGTTCCAACACTTCCACAATCCTCCCCCAAAACTAACACTGTGGTCGTCACAACACCTCAATCTCTAGTATCAGCTTCTACTGCTGTGGTAAAATGCTGAAACAACCTGGGGTGTGTTTGATTTACAGGTTATATAATCCATCATCACAGAGGGAAGCGGGGGAGGGGGGAGCTCAAGGTAGAAACTGAAGCAAAGCACACAGCTTAATGGCCAGCTTGCTTTTCTACACAACGCAGGACCATCTGCCCAGGGATAGCACCACCTATTGGAGTGTGCTGGGCCCTCCAATAAACCATTAATCAAGAAAATGCCCTTAGACGTGTCCACGAGCCAACCAGATGGAAGAAACAATCCAACCGAGGTTCTTCCTACTTCGTTGATAAAAGCCAGTAAGCATTTTGGGGGGGGGGGGTCCCATATTATTCCTCATAAAAACCAGTTGTCTTTTTTTTTTTTTTTTTTTAATTCTTTTTTTCGGAGCTGGGGACCGAACCCAGGGCCTTGCGCTTCCTAGGCAAGCGCTCTACCACTGAGCTAAATCCCCAGCCCCCCAGTTGTCTTTTAAATTTGTTTTTGTATGTATTTGTGTGTGTATTTGTGCTTGTATGCACCCCACATTCACACAGGTGCTTGAAGAGGCCAGAAGGTGTCAGATCTCCTGAGTGAGCCTCCTGACGTGGACGGTGGGAACTGAACCAGGTCCTCTGTAAAGCGCTCTAATCGTCTGCACAGCCAGGCTGTGTGAGGAAGACTGGGACTATAGGGCGCCTCTCAGTGACTGGTGAGTAGTCAGACTCTTCGGTGGCAGGAGGTTGACTTGCCAGGGAGAATCTGAAGTACTCATACACATAACGGTAAACGTTCAAAGTCCCTTACAGAGGATGTATTGTCACGAACAGAGAAGCAACTGTGCTGTGTGTTTTTGAGTGTGCCCAGTGTGTCACAGGGGATCAAACCCAGGGCCCGGGGCATGCTATTCAATCACTCTACCTCTGAGGTAAAAGCCCAGCCTAGGATGATTATTGAGAAAACCATGTACCAGGTTACATGTTATTCTGCCCATAGATTTCAGTATTGAGAAAGAGAACTAGGTCCTGACAGGCAGGAACAGGCTTTACTAGGAACTGACCTATCACCAAAGGGCGTGCGAGTTAGCCTGTGGCTGAGGCTGCATGCAACTCCGGCACTAGGGAAAGGGAAATCTGTCTCCTTGGGAACTCCTGAAGATCTCTGCTTGACAAGTGGCCTGAGCAAGTAGATGGTCTATTTTTAGTTCCTTTCTGTTCCCCTTCAATTCCTTTCTGTTCCCCAGAGGATCCTTTCATACTGTTCAGTGGCAAAGCATCTGTAGTTGGGGTTTACAGTATTTATAAAAACACAAGAATGTATGCGTGCAAAAGTCCACGTTTTCTGTTCCAAAAGCATGTCATATCAGTACCGTTCCCTTTCTGCCACTACGGAAGGGAAGTTGAAAAGAAAACAAGAACAAAAATACAAAGACCAGAGCAGAGGACCAGGGTGTAGCTCAGGGGCAGACTGCTTGCTTAGCAGGGCACGATGTGTACAAACCAGGTGTGGTGGCAGAGGCCATGATCCCTACTCTGAGAGGCAGGAAAGTCACAAGGTGGAGACTGGGCTAGGCAGGCCTAACAGCTGGTAAGCGCTTGTCGGGCAAACAAGAACTATTGACTGAGATCCCCAGCTCCCACTGAAAGCCAGGCTCTGTGCAGTAACCTGTAATCTTAGCATCAGGAAAGCAAACCAAAGTTCCTTGGGATTCCCTGGGGCGCGCGCGCGCACGCACGCACACACACATACATACACACACACACACACACACACGCACATACATACACACACACACGCACATACATACACACACACACGCACTCACACTCGTACACACACACATACATACACACACATACATACACACACACATACACACACACGCACTCACACTCGTACACACACATACATACACACACATACACACACACATACACACGCACTCACACTCGCACACACACACATACACACATACATACACACACACGCACTCACACACACACACACACGCACGCACTCACACTCGTACACACACATGTATGTATGCCTGCATCTCTGTATTTACATACATAATGTGTACCTGTATTTGGGTATTTATACCTACCCTATCAGGATTTGCATTTTCTTTTGTTTTTTCTTTCTTTCTTTAAAATATTATTTATATAATGTATGTGAGTACACTGTCGCTGTCTTCAGACGCACCACAAGAGGGCATCAGATCTCATTACAGATGGTTGTGAGTCACCATGTGGTTGTTGGAAATTGAACTCAGGACCTCTGGAAGAGAGCAGTCAGTGCTCTTAACCGCTGAGCCATCTCTCCGGTCCTGTTTTGTCTTTTTTTTTTTTTGGTTCTTTTTTTTCGGAGCTGGGGACCGAACCCAGGGCCTTGCGCTTCCTAGGTAAGCGCTCTACCACTGAGCTAAATCCCCAGCCCCCTGTTTTGTCTTTTTAAGACAGGGTTTCTCTGTGTAGCCCTGGCTGCCCTGGAACTCACTCTAAACCAGACTGGCCTCAAACTCAGAGAGATCGACCTGTGCCTCTCCCCACTCCCTAACCCTCTCCTCGTGCTGGGATTAAAGGTGCAGGACCCTATGCCTGGCTAGATTTGTGTTAACAGACCATATCAAAAGGATAATAAGGGGGCTGGAGAGATGGCTCAGTGGTTAAGAGCACTGACTGCTCTTCCAGAGGTCCTGAGTTCAATTCCCAGCAACCACATGGTGGCTCACAACCATCTGTAATAAAGTCTTAAAATTTAAAAAAAAAAAAAAAAAAAAAAAAAGGATAATAAAACAATGAATCGAAGAAAGAACCAAAAGTGTCTACTGTATAAATACAAAAGGCCAAAACCGTATTAACATAAGGTAATGAACTAACAGAGACTGTCCATTAGAGTGCGGAGGCCTATGCCTTCCCAGCTGACGCCAGGTACTTGACCAGGAAGTCTCTCAGCCTGGATATGTGCATCATCTCCTTCATCGTGGTGTCTCGGCTTCGAAGCTGGATCAGCCCACTTTCCAAGGTGGTTTCAGTGATTAGAACCGTGAAGAGGATACTCATCTCATCGTACCTGAGAGAACAGTTAAATGAAATACAGACATCAGCTCCTCATCTCACCGGGCGCCCCAGAGCCCAAGTCACTCTCACCTCGGTCAGGTGGTCCTTTACACAGGGACCGACATTATGCCCTAGCCCCGCTCCCATTTCTAAAGCAAACTCAAAGTGAGGGCTTGGACTTACCATGTTGGCTAAAAGTCAGAAGAAAGACTAAAATTTAAGGCACCTGAGGGGACTACAGATGAATTCCTTGATGACCTCAGTGCTTGGAATTTGGCTTTAATGATAGGAAAATATCTGCAGACTAAAAGTCTCTTAAAATAAACCACATTAAAATAAGGATTTGGTGTACAACAGATCATAATCCTGCTTTCCAAATCTGACTAAACATGAATTTTTTTTTTCTTTTCTATTTTTCGGAGCTGGGGACCGAACCCAGGGCCTTGCGCTTGCTAGGCAAGCGCTCTACCACTGAGCTAAATCCCCAACCCCTAAACATGAATTTTTAAACGGTTACTTCTTTTCATTTTATGCACGTGAACACACAGATTGTGTACCATGCATGTGCCTGGTGCTTGTGGAGGCCAGAAGAGGGCATTGGATCCCTGGAACTGGAGCTAAGGAACAGCCAAGAGCTGCCACGTGAGTGCAGTAACCAAATGTGCATCCTCTGGTAGAGCAGCCAGTGCTCCTAACTACTGAGCCATCTTTCCAGCCCCAAACATTCAAGTTTTAAAATCTAGGCACAGTGGATTATATGCCTATGATCCCAACACTCAGAAAGGCAGGACGATCAAAGTCCAAGGTAATCCTCAGCTACATAGTTCAAGGCTAGTCCAGGGCAAAGATGAGATGCATAGAGAGGGTATGATCCTTATGCTCACAGATAAGCACTAGGGAAGCAGGACAGTAAAACACCCATGCCAATCCTGACTCCCTCAGTCGTTCTCCCAGACCCTTATCTAGAGCACTGTTTCTAAGTCAGCAGAATCCATCTTTATGGGAGAAGCATATGTACTCTGTAAAGAGTTACAATGTAAATACTTCTTAAGCTTTGTTGTACACAAGGGGGTCTCCAAGGCAACGCCAATGTTACAGCTTCGGTTCAACCTTCTGGGCTCCTCCAAAGGGCGTCACTTTTCCAGCTCTACCCTCTGAAGCACTCTAAACTCAGGTTGATCCACCCCACTGCTGCTGCTGTTCTTGGTGATCATCCCATGGTACTGGCATCTACAATACACTGGGGTCTTCCGCTGCAACTAGGCTTCTCCAATAGCCTCTCATAGGCTCTTGGGCCAGGTCCGCACAATTCAAGTCACTATCAGTAACAAAGTCTTCCATATTCCTATTCCAATAGCCCATTAAACCCCATTTAAAGCATCCCACCGCTTTCCAAATCCAAAGTCCCCAAATCCACATTCTTCCAAACAAAAGTATGGTCAGGCCTATCACAGCAATTCCCCAGTTCCTGGTACTAACTTCTGTCTTAGTCAATGTTCTATTGCTGTGAACAGACACCATGACCAAGGCAAGTCTTATAAAGGACAACATTTAATTGAGGCTGGCTTACAGGTTCCTAAGAGGTTCAGTCCATTACCATCAAGGTGGGAACATGGCAGCATCCAGGCAGACACGGTACAGGAGAAGATGAGAGTTCTACACCTTCATCTAAGGCTGCTAGCAAAATACTGACTTCCAGGCAGCTAGGGTGAAGGTCTTAAGCCCACACCCACAGTGACACACCTACTCCAACAAGGCTACACCTCCTAATAGTGCCACTCCCCGGGCCAAGCATATTCTAACCACCACAATGGATTTCCTTCTATTTTATTTGCCTGCATATATGTACACCACCTGTGTGCCTGGTACCCACAGAAGCCAGGAGGAGGCCTGGAACTACAGTTACAGATGTCTGTGAGGTCCATGTGGGTGCTGAGAACCAAATCCAGGCTCTCTACAACAGCAGCGAGAGTTCTCCAATGCTGAGGTATCTCTCACTAATCATTTACTATTTGTCTGGATTTATGTTTTACGGGTGTGTGTGTGTGTGTGTGTGTGTGCACGTGCCTCCCTTATGTGTGCAGAGGACAGAAGAGGATGCTGAACCCCTGAGGGGCCGCAGTTCTAAGTGATTATGAGTTGCCTAACATGAATGCTGGGAACCAAACTTGGGCCCTCTGAAGAGCAGCAAGCACTCAAACAGTAAGTCTCTCTCCAGCCCCAGTGTTCAGATCATATTTAGAAGAAATCTGTTTCTATCTGTATAGTGAAACATGTAACCAAAGGAAACAATGGGAAGAAAGGCAAGTCTTACTTTGAATAGAGTTGCTCTAATGAGGACTGTGCAGTTTCCAAATAACCAGGCCACACAGCAATCCCATTTTCTAGTAACTCATTGAGTAGCCCTTGGCAAACCTGGAGGGCACAAAAGAGATTTCAAATATGAAGGGAAAATGCTTGCGAAACTGTAAGCCCCTTGTAAACTGGTTATACAATGTTATAGTTTATACACTGAACACTTTATGGTTGGTTATACAATGTTACAGTTTATACACTGAACACTCTATGGTTATACAGTGTAATAGTTTACATTTGCTAAACTGCATGTTGCCTCTGAAAATAAAGATATTAAACAATGCCAACTGAGTACTGACTGCAAATCTTCCAAGAAACAGTTTTATACCAACGTTCAGAACACAAACCAGAAAACAAAAACCCTATGGTTGGAAGAACTCATGTTGGCTGTAGAGGCCCTGGGTGGGACAGGTGGGGGTTTGATTTCCACATCAGGAAAAGGAAGAACAGCCTGAGAAACCCCAGCAGGGCATTGCAAAAGTCAGCTACACAAACTGCTTCCGGACAGCTTCTCAGCATGGTGGCAAGATGGCTCAGTGGAGAAGGGCAGATACTGAAGGACCCACAGGATAGAAGACAAAATCAACGCCTAAGCTGTCCTCTGACGTCCAAACCGCACGCGAGCACACACAGCTGTAAGAAGTCATGGCAACCCACCTGTCGGAGTTCCACGGTTGGGCCTTTCCCCACATCTAGAGCCACCTTAATAGGGGCTAAACAAGGGTGAAGTTTAAGCACCTGAGGCAATTAAGAGACAAGAAGGAGGAAAGCACAGTTAATGTGTAAGAATAAAAACAGACAAAACAAACAAAAACCCTAACTTTAATTTTCTGAGTCTGTGTGAAACAGCAAAAGCACCTTTCTCTGGAGGCTCTTCTTCCTCGAAAAGGAGTTCTCTGTGAACTGGAAGGAATCGTAGAGGTAAGCCAGCGTGCCCAGGTCTAGGTCCCCATTTACAGACAGAACGGAAGGAACCACGTTTTTCCGCCCATCTCGACCCTTCAATGGAAGACAACAAAATAAAGTACCATTTAGCAGAACGTTTTATTTTTTGTGTTTTGAAACAGGGTCTGTGTAGCTGTGTCTGTCCTTGAACTCCACCTGAGAGTTCCACCAGCCGCTGCCTCTCAAGTGCTGGGATTAAAAGCATGTGCCACTAGGACTGGCTAGCAGAACTCTTTCTTAGAAAAGTTACAGAGTTTAGACTGATGCAATCACAGATTCATTTTATAAAGCAACTACTCCATGACAGGACTATGCTGAGCACTGGGCTCAAAAATAACACCGTCTTATGTTCTCAAGGGAGTTCGGTCACTGGAAAATGTCCAACCTAGCAGCGCTACTCGGAGAGGGTGAGCGGACTCCCCTGGAGTGGAGCCAGACCTCAGAACTTTTTCAATGCTTCCAGGGAGAAGCCTGCTATTTAGAAAGGGAACATTTGTTTTGTTGTTGCTGCTGTTTTCGTTTTTCTTCTTTTTATTTTAATATTTATTTATTGTATATTATAATACACTGTGGCTGTCTTCTGACTCACCAGAAGAGGGCATCAGATCCCATTACAGATGGTTGTGAGCCACCATGTGGTTGCTGGGAATTGAACTCAGGACCTCTGGAAGAGCAGACAGTGCTCTTACCCACTGAGCCATCTCTCCAGCCCCCCGTTTTCGTTTTTTGAGACAGGGTTTCCCCATGTAGCTCTGGCTGTCCTGGAGCTTGCTCTGTGGACCAGGCTGGCCTCGAACTCAGAGATCCACCTGGCTATTACCCCACCCTCCCATCCTGCCATCTGGGATCAATGGCAGGCGAGCGCCACCACTGCCGGGCTAGAACAGGAATGTTTAAATAGTTCCCTTACTATTTGTGTGTGTGTGTGTGTGTGTGTGTGTGTGTGTGTGTGTGTGTGTGTGTGTTTTAATGGTGGGGAGGGGTTTACAGTGCATCTGCTGTCACAGAACCATCTGTTATTCATTTCACCTCGCAGGCTCCAGGAACTGAACTCAGTTAAGCTCCATAGCAAGTGCTTTTTACCAGCCAAGCCTTGTCAAAAACCCTGTTTTATTTTTTAAGCCAGTGTCACCCTGAAATCTCCTGTGTCAATCTCAGGTGTTCTGACATTGAAGGCACGAACACTTGACTGGTTCCCGGATTTACGTCCACCAAGATAGGATGAATGGAGACATGGCTCAGGGGTTAAGAGAATTTGTTCTTGCAGAGGACCTGGGCTCTAGTCCGAGCGCTCACATGGTGGGGTAACTCCTGTCCAGGGGATGGATCTGAAGGCCTCTTGTGTACTATGTGCATATAGGCCACAGAGATACGTGTAGGTAAAACACCCACACACACATAATAAAATAAATTAAAAAATAAATGGATGTACACTGGAGAGACCTATCAGACGCCATCTTAACCACGAGATAAAAGATAACACACTAACACCCAGTGGTGTTCCCTAATGTGCCTGGGGAAGGGCACACCTGCTTTGTCCCATTCCTGGCATGGCACACACGTGAAAATCGTGAAACTTCAGGAAGAACTGCTCAAAGTAACTAGCTTCTTCACAAGTGTCAGGGACATAAGACTAGGAAAGGTAAAAGAAACGTTTCATCTGGAGAAGAGAGACAGGACAGGCCTGAGAGCACGGTGCTCTGGGCTGGAACCTGGGCCTGGGAGGCCTATTCCTCGGATATTCAATTACATCTCCTGGGCTTTGTGTGGGAGGGATGAGCACAGTGGGTCACTGTTAATTTCCTGGCTTTGATGGCGGCAGTCATAGTTACGTAGTTGGGCACTGCCTAAAAAAAAATGTACGTTAAGGTTAGGGGTTCCTGGGGCTGGGGATTTAGCTCAGTGGTAGAGCGCTTGCCTAGGAAGCGCAAGGCCCTGGGTTCGGTCCCCAGCTCCGAAAAAAAGAACCAAAAAAAAAAAAAAAAAAGGTTAGGGGTTCCTAGGACACCCCACAATTCTCCTTCAATGGCTCGGACCACAGAGAATCTGGGTAGGGAACACCGGGGAGCTCAGGGTGACACGCACCTGTATCGCAGACACATCTCCAGGATACACGTTTAGGAGTTCTTGCTCTCCTAGATCCCACAGGGTCTCCAGTGGCTCCTTCCCCCAGGGAAAGCTGTAGTAGAGCCTGCATCCCTTACGACCCGATCCATCCTGACAGTCGACGCTGCTGAAGTTAGAGGGACTCACAGCAAACTGCAAAACAGAGCGTCTTGTCGGTTTAGTGAGTTGTTCATTTACTTTTCTCCAACCCCCTCCACCCCTCCCCCAGCAGGCGGTCTCTCTCTATGCAGTCCTAGGGCTTGGGTTGGTCAAAGATCCACCTGCTTCTGCTCTCTGAGTGCTGGGATTCACCCACTTTGAATGCCACAGTTACTCTGAGAATTAAGGTTGCCTGAGTGAGACTTTTATCCGGCAACAGGTTGGAAGTCCCGGACATACAGGCTCGGGTACGGTCTCAGCGCTCAGCACATCTGCCCCAGAACACTGATAGCCACTGGAACAATAAGCACCACCCAAAGGACTCTGTTTCTATCGGCTATTACAAGTACAGCACACACAGCAGCGTGAGAGTGGGACGTTCAGGAGCAGAGTGCTTGCCCAACACATTCAAGGCTATTTCATACCCAGGAACTCGATGAACCGCAAACAGACGAACTGGCGGACTGGAGATTCTCACCTTTAATCCTGTCCAAACTAAGAGGATTGCCATGAGCTACTCTAGGTCAGACTGTGCTGAAAGGGAATTCCAGGCCGGCTGGGGTTAGAAGGACACTTTGTCTCAAAAAGCCAAAATCAGGGCCACTGAGATGGTTTAGTAAGAGTACTCGCTGCTAAGCCCTGAATATCCGAGTTGGAGCCTAGAACCCACATAGTGGAAATAACTCCCTCAAGTTGCCCTCTGGCCTCCACACATTTGCCATGGCGTTCCTGTCGGGCTCAGCTCCACCCACCCCTCCGATGCAGTTAACATCTATTTTTTTTAATGATTTATTTTTGCCAGGTGGTGGTGGTACATGCTCTAATCCTAGCACTGGAGAGGCAGGCAGGTCTCTGTAAATTCAAAGCCTGGTCTACAAAGTGAGTTCAAGGACAACCAGGCCTAGAGAAAACCCCTGGGGGGTGGGTGGGGGGGGCGCTGTAATTTTGTGCTATATGTTTACAGATACCCTCAGAGGCCAGAAGAGGGAGTCAGATCCCTTGGAGCTGGAGTTACAGGCAGTGGTAAGCTGCCAAACTTGGGTGCTGGGTGCCAGCCTCTTGCCCTGGAAGACCATCTCTCTGGCTACACAATACTTTTTTTTTTTTTTTTTTTAAAGGAAACTAAAACTAAAACACAAAAACCATAGTTAAATCAAGTTCTATTTATAAGCCTGGTGTGGTGGAGCATGTCTGTAAGCTCAGTACTTAGGAGGCTTAAGCAAGGGAATCCCCAAACTGCAGCTCTCTTCACAATCCCAGAGCTCAGACACGCAGCAAGTTCAAGGTCATCCGAGACTACATAGCCAGGGCTACAGGAGGGCCTGCTTCAAAACCTAAAACCAAAATAAGAGCTCAATTATTAACTATTGAGATTATTCCTGGAGTACCTTTCTCCACCACAGAAGCCGATGGCGCAACCAGAAATCAAGCCACTGGCTCGAAGTCCTTGTGGGAGTAAACCACACCAACGAAGCTTCTGTCTTTTCGCCAACTCTTTATTAAAAAAAAAAAAAAAAAAAAAAAGGAAAGTTAATGGTGATTATATAATGTAACACAAAGTGGAAATGAGGAGGACTTGACTATTTAAGTACCAAACCGGGTTATCTGTCACATTGTACCTTGTAACACTGTTGGGTATCTCCTTAGGGTTCAAAACAGGATGGAAACACACTCCAATCTGAGCAAGGCCGTAAGGTAGCTTTCTGTTTACCAGATCCAGGCAGTGAACATAGTGCTCTAAGGCACCTGCCAAGAAACAAACCAATCATCGCATAAACCTATTCCATACAGGGAAAAACCGGTGAACTCTGCGCCCAGCACTTGGCATCCTGGCAGTCAGAGGCTGAGGCCAGAGGACTCTGACACTTGGAAGCAAGCCTGGGCTCCATAGTGATTTCGAGGTCACCTTGAGATGAAGAAATCCCGTTTCGAAAGCAGAAACAAAAGAACAGTCCATTATCTTCAGAGGGGGAAAAAAAAAAAGCCAGGTGTTGGGGCAACACACCTCTAATCCCAGCACTTTCAAGAGTTCCAGGCCATCCTCAGTTACACTGTGGGTCTGAGGTCAGTTTCTAAGGCAGGAGACCCTGTCTCAAATACCCAAACCAGGAAAACCCCAATCCCAAACCACTAAAGGGTACTGGATGCTCTTCACCTAGATTTGTTAATTAGTATTTTGTCATGTTTTAATTCCCTCATTCACTCTAAACACTTACTATACTCCCTAGAAAACATTCTCTATAATCCTAACATATGCCTGGTGTATTTTTTATTTTAATCCTCACTCAAAACCAGTTTTTATTTTCCTGGCTCATAAGTAAGATTCATGGCCTTGAGTTTTGATTATGCATCTTCAATCTTTCCATCAAGAATACTTCCTTAAGGGGCTGGGGATTTAGCTCAGTGGTAGAGCGCTTACCTAGGAAGCGCAAGGCCCTGGGTTCGGTCCCCAGCTCCGAAAAAAAAAGAACCAAAAAAAAAAAAAAAAAAAAAAGAATACTTCCTTAAACCTGGACCGATGGTTCAGTTGGTTGGAGCAGCTGCTGCTAGACCTGAGTTCTACCCCCAGGATCCACATGGTAGGAGAGAATTAACTTGTTACCCATACTGAGCTCAAAATCTCATTTTCAGTCTGCAACTTTGAAGGAGATTTCATCTAAACAACCGGAAAAGTAAAAACGGCTGATGTTTGATGGTAAGTGAGAAGGCCGTTTAATGTAATCAATACCAAGAATACAAAATAAAATATACTACCATCTAATCGCATTTGTCACCAGTTTGCTTTACTTCATTGAGGACGTATTTAAAGGTTATATACTAATTTTCACAACTTTGGATTTGTAGGGTATTGCAAGTTATCCCGGAAATGAGCTGCCATCAACAGGAAGTCTTGTAAAAAATGTCAGTGGTAGCTGGGCCTGGTGTCCGAATCCCAGCACTCAGAAGGCAGAGGCAGGCAGATCTCTTAAGAGTTCGAAGCTAGCCTGGTCTACACTGAGCTCCAGGACAGCCAGGACTATACAAACAAACCCTGTCTCAAAAAACAAGTCAGTGTGGTTTTTTTTGTTCATTTTTATTTATTTTTAGAATTTCTGTATCATGTTATATTTGACTTTAAAGATGTGTACCTCGGGGGCTGGAGAGATGGCTCAGAGGTTAAGAGCACTGGCTGCTCTTCCAGAGGTCCTGAGTTCAATTTCCAGCAACCACATGGTGGCTCATAACCATCTGTAATGGGATCCGATGCCCTCTTCTGGTGTGTCTGAAGACAGCTATAGTGAACTTACATGAAATTAAAAAAAAAAAAAAAAAAATGTGTACCTCATCTTCTAAGCTAACAAATTACCTCCCCCTCCCCCTCAAAGAGCTGAGTACATAATTGTATATAAAACTGGAGTAGAGGAAATCTTTGAAAATGCTTCAGTATCAAAGTTTCAAGCAAGTGACTGGATTAAGGTTCTATTATTGTTCTATTAAGGTTCTATTAAGGTTCAACTATTGTTTTAGGTTTGCTCGTCAAACTGAATGCTTTACCCATTTCCTCAGGAAAGATGCCACGGACCTTCGCCTGAAGGTGGATCACTGTGATATTTAAAAAAAAAAAAAAAAAAGTAACCTGGTCATTTCTTTGCCAGGAAGCCTAGGGCCGCTGCTGTCTCCAAACTCCTGCACGACTGCCTTTCCACCCCAAATCTGCTCAGAAGTACGAAACGCGAAGAGCCATACCGTGAAGAAGAGTCTCCCGTAGTTTCCCAGAAGTTTTTAATAAGTTCTCAAGAAATGCCACTAGCTGTTCCTTACTCAGCTCTTTGTCTTGCAAGATTTCGCGTATACATTCTGGAGAAACTAACCTGAAGGCACTGTCCCGGGGCTGAGAAGAGCCCGGCTCGTGGTGGAGGGAGTCCACCGCGAAGACCTGCTCCCTGAACACCACCATAGAGGACCACCATTGTGAGGCTAGGTTCTTTCGTAACTCTACACCCAAAGGTCCAAAGCCTGAGTGGCATCCGCTCAGGAGAGCAGCCGTGCTGAGCTGCTGTGGCGTTCCGCTGAGAAAGTGCCTCCTCCGGCAGAGGTCTACCAGCGCCTCGCGGGCCAATGCATGCTCGGGGTCCGTAGGCTGCTGCGTCCCATCTGTGGGACCCGCATATCCGGACAGCCAGCACCTGCAGGCCCTGCGGCAGGCCCTGGCCACGCCACCCGAGTGCATCGCTTCCGGACTCGGGAACACCGGCGCCTCACGTGGGAAGCCGTCTCTATCCTAAACCAGCACCAAAAGCCTAGGGCGCAGGCGCGGCGGAAATGAACGCGCCGCAGACCACGCCCCCGGAAGAGCATCACCCGCTGCTGGGCCGCAGCCGCCTTGGGCGTATCCCGGCCTCCGCGGCTGGCGCCAGCGTTTGTGGTTGTTTACTACCTTGGGGATTTTCCGTTTGGTAACTCCACCTGCCTCACATTCACTTGTTAGCTTTTACCACCATCCTGTTACTATGGAATTAGCATGTTTTTTGGAGATGCGAAAACAAAAACACGCCTTGTCAAAATTGTCCTGGATGGCGATGAGGTGAGGCTAAAGCGTGTGTTCAGTCTCCAAGGGAAAAATGCATTCACCTCAACTTTTCTGTATTTAAAATCTTTTAGTGTAAACAGGAAATTCCCTAATGCAGGTCAACACTGCCACCGGAGACCTCCACTTCACTTCCTCCTGGGTATGGCTGGTCAGACAGGGTGTGGTTTTGGTTTAAGTCTTAAATGGTTTCCCGGGACTTGATAACCACTTCCTTAAAGCAGAATATTTCTCTTAAAAAGATCAGTAAAAATCTAGTAGAAAGCAGGCAATACTTGACTAGGGCAAAGGGGTTGGTTTGTTTTTATAAACTTAAGTGTAACATCTTAGCCAATGTAAGGAAGGTCAAGCTAATGATTAGGGAGGTGCCGGACCGTTCCTTTACCCTTTAGTCCGAACACTGAGAAAGGTAACTTCAAGGCCAACCTGGCCTATGTATCAAATTCCAAGATAGCCGGATGGGGGAAGGTGAGGGTGGTGGTGCAAAAACCCAGGTAAGAGGCCTCTACGCAAATAAATGAATGAAGAGAATGGGGAGAAAAATCACATTTATTAGTTAAGACGACCACAGGCTGGACACAACACATGCTAAAAAGTGGACTGTCTTTTAAAACTTCAAAGGTATTTTTTTCCAAGCCCCACAATCATTTCCATAATTATTTACAAAATAAAAGGTCCACATTAAGACATTGAACAGTAAAATATGTAATAAATGCTCCAATCTACACCTATACTTAAAAATCATGAATTTGACTAGCCATGCCATTGAAAACCACTCGAGTACTAGAAGATGAACCAGTTTTCAATGTTATCAGCCCTGGAAAACACGCCCAGCTCCCACCCCCAGCACATTCTAATTTGTTTTAACATTTTATAAATAAGGCATTAACAATAAAGCCCATTTAAAAAAAAAATTAAACGAACTTCCTTTAAGACTTTTGTTCTGGGCAAAACCACAGTTTTCTGGGAAGACATTTAGACCTCCTTCTAGCTATTCTGAAATAAAGCTGTTAGTTGGTGAACTTACGTAAATCTAAAGCTTTCCCATCCTTCTAGCTGTAAGCCCATGTTGAACCTAACCTGAAAAACTCCTTACTGTGCTTTTGGGTATGTTGCCTGACTAATGGTTAATTTGGAGGTTTCCTTCCTTGTGACTACCCTACAGTTTCAAGACATTCCTGACTTCCAGAAATGGCTATAAGCACTCTGGCAAGTCTGCTAGGACTAGAAATACAAGGTAACCTGCACTAAGGACACAGTGCACAGCTCTTGGGCTAACAGTCTTTCAGCTTTGTGCATTTTGGCAGTTGACAATAAAGCCAAGAGATGGAATAAATTTGATAAAGCAAAATGTCCACTTAAAACTTCTGCAAGAGTCACCATGTTACTTATATACAGTTCCTGTCCTGTAGCTCACTCTTAAGGAAAATAGGCTATTAAACGACTTACTTCCCTGATACTG
Source organism: Rattus norvegicus (assembly GCF_021556685.1). Lineage (NCBI taxonomy): Eukaryota > Metazoa > Chordata > Mammalia > Rodentia > Muridae > Rattus > Rattus norvegicus. The sequence goes on from NC_141543.1 coordinate 98,034,464, forward strand.
AAAACTACTGACAAAGCTTCTTATGCAATTAATCTAGAATTATAAAATCCATTGTTTCTAAATTCTTCCCATACAAAGGGCCTTCTGAGTTCCTCTCCTAAACCAAGGAATGGGAAGTAGTCAACTTTAGTTGTGTAAAAATAAACACCAAAACAAAAATCCCCCCAAAAACATACTATCTAAGCCAAGTTTTACATGACATTATATATGTAAAATAAAGTACAATTTCCACTTAATTCAGTCTTCAAATATCTTTTATTGGAAGGCCATGCATTGCCTTCATTTATTGTATTTGAAATCACTGTACAGTTACTTTTGTGAAAACACTGCCTGCATTTTCTAGTACAAAAAAAACCTAAAAATTGTTTCAGGAATGTAGAGAAATATCCAACTTAAATAGCGAAAAAAGTGCACCATAATTACTGCTGCACTGCAGTCATTTCTGCATTTCCCATGTTTCTTAAATAACTATCTTGTCTGATAACACACAATATAAAGAGCAATTATGAAAAACAGACATTTACATATACTTCTAAAGTCTTATTGAGAATACCCTGTTGGCATTGGATAGCCAATCATAGGCGCAGCAGCTGCGGTAGCAGGATATGCATATGCCTGTTGGTTCATCCCATTGTGCATATTTGCAACATTACTTCCATATTGCTGAGTGCTATCATAACCGTTCTGGTAAGTCCCTGTTGGGTTACCAGTCCTAAAACTGGTCTGTATGCCAGCAGATACAAAATTACTTCCAAAGCTCCCATTGGTGTAATTTGCAGCACTGTAAACACCATTCTGAGTTTTAGCCCCAAAATCTCTCTTAAGCAGACTAGAGTAGCCTCTGTCATAGTTTTCCCTGTCTCTAAAGGTATTAAATCCACCCCTTTTCCCTGCAGAGTATCTGTCACGACGATCATCCTTCATGCCTCCTCTACCCCTGGAACGACCTGTCAAGAAAATAAGTAGAAATTGATCACCTTACCCATGGCATAGTGTGAGATAGCTCTATTTATGCTGGGTCTTAAGATTTCTTAGTTTCAAAATAAAAACTAACTCAGTCCTTAAATCCCACTCCGTAGACGTAGACAAGAGGTGACTGTCAACAATCCCGTAACATCTCTCATGGAAGATTCTTACCTGAACCTCTGTCTTCGACCAACTGAAGCAACTTGGGATTAATTGCTTGATTGGCTTCCCGAAGCACAGAGATGAGGTCGCTCACTTGCTTTATGTTATTGGGAGTAAAGAAAGTGTATGCTGTGCCTGTTTTGGTACTGCGAGCAGTTCTTCCAATTCGATGAATATAATCCTCTGAGGAGTTAGGGTAGTCATAATTGATGACAAATTTCACATCTTCCACATCTGTAAGGTGTTGCAGTGTGGCAAAATAGCAATGTACGGAGTTTTGCACACCACAACAGCCAGACCAAAAATAAAAAGTTAGACAATTGTATTCCCAAGAAGGTACGGGCTGAAAAAAATACAGTTAAAATGGTTATCCATTTCCTGTAGGAACACCATTGAGGTAGAAAAAGGGCAGGGTAGGAAAAACAAAAAAAAAAAAAAAAACAAGAAAAAAAAAAAAGCACATGTCAGCTGTCTTAACACCCACCCACTGACAGCCTATCAAGGGAATGTGTGTTCTCCTTAGCACATTCCCAAATTGACAGTCCCCTTACAGATCATCAAGTGACATCTGAATGCTTCTGCGCAGTAGGGCCAATTAAAAGTTTCACAGCAATCTCTTCGTGTGCTCATTTTGAGGACCTTTAAACAAAAAGGTGAAGGTCCTTTGCTTTACACTCAATTCTGGCCACACTGCTTGTCTTGCCAAGACCTTACAACTGCAGCTGCAAGAAAAACATACCTGTCCCCCAAAAGTTGTTTTAATGCACTGTGTCTCGTCTAGGCAAGCGCTTCCAAGAAGCCAGGATTCACTTGAGAATGTGTCTCTCTCTGGCAGGTCTCGACATGACGACTACTGTGTAGGTGAGGGAGGAACTTTCAAGGCACTTTCTTTTCCCACTGACTATGTGTGAGAAGTTGGTCCTGCTCTAGGTCTCATGTGCCAGTACTCACCAATTTGTAAAAGGCTTAGTACCTTTTAAAGCTGCTCTCTCCATTTCATACTTGAACAAAAATTTCATTGAACATTGAAGTTTGGAAATATTTCTTCGACATTTCAGCAAACTCACTGAAACTCAAAGACCCACAGATCACAGTGAACAGTTTGAAACAATGCTGTACCATGGCAATCATGCAAAGCATGGGACAGATGAAATACCACGGCAGTGAACTGTGAGGTAACTTCCATTTTTTTCCCCCGGAGAGAACAGTTTATGGGGCAGAGGTGGTATGTTCTGCCCTTTGAAGATTACTGGCACACTTTCAGCTTTTCACCTCTCTAATCGACTGGAAGCAGCCAGCCGATCACTAGTCCTCCATCCCCCTCGAGTCCTCCGATTGTCATGCCTAGGCCTTGCCACAAAGACTGCACCTTTATGTGAAAAAAACTTAGAAAAAATGCAGAGGTTAAAGAAAGCAATAAACTTTCTTTAAAAAAAACTACATGGAGATCTTCTGGGAAACCAAGCCATGAATTCGATTTTGTACTAACCTAGCCCTCTGGAGGCCACATCGGTAGCAATCAGAATAGGAGCTTTTCCATGTTTGAATTCTATAAAGACAAACACGAATAATCATTAATGCAAGCAAATCATTTTATCAAGCCACAAACTAATCGCATCTTATTTGAAATACATACCATTTAGAACCCAGTCTCGTTCCTGTTGACTCTTGTCACCATGGATGCCCATGGCAGGCCACCTATATAAAAATTAGATTATCATCAGCACACCCAACTTAAAACTCCAGTCAAGTATTTACTAATACTCAGTCAAGTATTTACTAATACTCAGTCAAGTATTTACTAATACTCAGTCAAGTATTTACTAATACTCAGTCAAGTATTTACTAATACTCAGTCAAGTATTTACTAATACTCAGTCAAGTATTTACTAATAGTCAAGTATTTACTAATACTCAGTCAAGTATTTACTAATACTCAGTCAAGTATTTACTAATACTCAGTCAAGTATTTACTAATAGTCAAGTATTTACTAATAGTCAAGTATTTACTAATACTCAGTCAAGTGTTTACTAATACTCAGTCAAGTGTTTACTAATACTCAGTCAAGTATTTACTAATACTCAGTCAAGTATTTACTAATACTCAGTCAAGTATTTACTAATACTCAGTCAAGTGTTTACTAATACTCAGTCAAGTATTTACTAATACTCAGTCAAGTATTTACTAATACTCAGTCAAGTATTTACTAATACTCAGTCAAGTATTTACTAATACTCAGTCAAGTATTTACTAATACTCAGTCAAGTATTTACTAATACTCAGTCAAGTATTTACTAATACTCAGTCAAGTATTTACTAATACTCAGTCAAGTGTTTACTAATACTCAGTCAAGTGTTTACTAATACTCAGTCAAGTGTTTACTAATACTCAGTCCAAGTGTTTACTAATACTCAGTCAAGTGTTTACTAATACTCAGTCAAGTGTTTACTAATACTCACCCCCACTGCACTTCCATCTTGGCTAAACATCACAACCCGAGCCTACTACAACTGTCACTAGAAATAATTCACACAATTATGCCTGTATTATAGTACAAGATTCCTAGAACACTGTTTCTCATCAAAATACTTTTGCCCTTTCCTAAAGTCTGCTTTGCTTCAGGAAACCACATACCCATCTCTCCTCATTTTTCTGGTAAGTTCATCACATCTTCTTTTGGTTTCAACAAAAACAATGGTTTTATTCTCCTTCTCACTCATGATCTCTTCCATCAGACGAATAAGTCTAAAGATGAAGAAAAGCACTATTTTTTAAAAGATTAAAAAACAAACCACAAACCCTGTTTTTGTGCTAAATCAATTGACCATGTATCAATGTAAGTCAGAACAACAATCCCACAAAGCTGTCACATGCACAATACCCTGAAGAACAGATTTTCATGAAGATTGATGTACCATTTTGTGCATGCTTGTGCAGTGGCTAGGTTCAAAAACCCATTTCATGCAAGCCAAGCAAGTCCTTTATCTCACCAAGCTATATCCCTAACACTCTGATTTAAAAACACTACTTAATGTTATTTTTCAGACAATTTTCAAAACTGATTATTCTTGTATAAAAGCAAGATTTTCTGTTAACTTAAACTTACTTTTCATCCTTTTCGACATCATGACACACATCCACAATCTGAAGAATGTTATGGTTTGCACTCAGTTCCAGTGCACCAATATTGATATGAATATAGTCTTTCAGGAAATCTTCAGCAAGCTGTCTTACTTCTTTTGGCCAAGTTGCACTCCACATTAGTGTTTGCCTATCAGGCTGAAGATTTAGGGAAGTAAGTCAGACTTCAACACTAAGAGCAAACTTAGAACTGATTTTTACAGTAACATAGAGACCACTTACTCTTATTTGATCCACAATTTTCCTTATTTGGGGTTCAAAGCCCATATCAAGCATCCTATCAGCTTCATCAAGGACAAGGTAAGTTGTTCTTCTCAGATTGGTTTTCCCACACTCTAAAAAGTCAATCAGTCTTCCAGGTGTTGCAATACAGATTTCCACACCTTTAATTAAATGAATAAAAAGGAGATATAACTACAATATGTAAAACTTTCATCTCCACCAGTGTCAAAGAGCACCCTCTATGGTTATATACCTCTCTCCAAATCACGAATCTGCGGTCCTTTGGGAGCACCACCATAGATGCAAGTAGACTTCAAGCGACAAGCTCTACAATATTCAGCAGCGACCTGCTGCACCTGCTGTGCCAGTTCTCGAGTTGGTGCCAGCACCAAGCACTAAGTTTGAAAAAAGTGTTTTTAGTATAAACCAGTTTACTAAGATGCCACTACGTCTTTATGTGTTGGGTACTGTGGCAGTTATCTATTATGGCCCATTCAACTTACTGTCTTTGGATACTAATTTTAAATGGCTAGTTTATACTGACAGCCCCACTTTCCAGCTATATAAAACAGAGGAGTTCTAGCAAATAGGGTGGGAAACTTAAGATACTTACAATAGGCCCATCACCTCTCTCTAAGAATGGCTGGTGGTTTATGTGTACAATGGCAGGCAGCAAATACTATTGAAGAGTAAAAACAATTATTGAAATTGGATTAAAATAGTTAAATAAAAAAATCTATGGGTCACTTCCCCCACAATTCATCAAGTTTTCCTAAACTTACAGATAATGTTTTCCCAGATCCAGTCTGAGCTACTCCAACCATATCCAATCCACTGAGAGCAACTGGCCAGCCCTGAGCTTGGATAGCAGTGGGTTCAGTGAAGTTCTGCCTTGCAATCACATCCATGACATTCGCTGCAACCAACAATACCATTTTAACAAAAACTTATAGGCAAAAAAAGAGGGAAAAAACGTAAAGGGTTAAAGATAAAATTTATTCCTTACCAGGAAAGTTTGCTTCATAAAAATTCAGAACAGGTTTTGGACAGTTGTGACCTCTGACTGTAATTTCCTTGCTTCTTCTGTACGTATCTACCTCTTGCTGAAAAACAAATGATCTTGGTCTCAGACCTAGGCCAGATACACCGACAAGTTCCCTACAGCTCAGTTACACTCATTTCTAACTATCTGGACCCATAAATGGAACTCTACTTAGCAGTAAAAATCACAATACACATTAAAAAAAAAAAAGTGTCTATGAAGCCCAAATAGGCTGACAAGCCTGTTTCCCCAGTGATGAGATTAACATATGGCCATTACACCTGGCCAATACACAAGAGAAAATTCAATGGGAAGTCAGACAAGTAATTCTCCAAATAATCTGCAAGGCACCTGCTAAGTTTCCATCTAATTGATCAGAAGTAGTTACTACTGAGTTATAGCACGATGAAGCCACATTTAAATACTCACTGCGGTGCGCCTTGCCAAATCAGGGTGTTCCTGATAAAAATTCTTCTCAAATTTGGGCAGCTCATCAAGATTCCACTTCTTTTTAACTAGTTTCTCCCCAGGATTTCCAAACTTCTTTCCAGATAGGGGTCCTGTTCTACTCCCTCCAAATCGAGGTGCACCAAACCTACAAAAAAAAAAGTTAGGTACATTGTGAACAGACTTCTACATGAACAGGTTTGTCTCCACATTTCATTTAATGTCTCTTGATCCGAGCCAAAGTGTGCCTCTGGAATCCTTCCCAACTGTCATTCTACGGACAGCCACAACTGGCAGCGTTTCTTTTCTGAAGTCCCAAGTACACTCTAATGAGGCCAAATAAACAGCGTGGGATCTATCAGGTCCCAAACTGCCCAAACGTCTGAAGTTCAGATTACAAGGACAACAGCTAGAGGCTCCCTCTTCTCTCCCCACAGAGCTTAGGAATTAAGTGTCTAGGAGCTGGACAAGAAGGGAGGAGCTTAAGAAGGTTATTTTTGCCACTGTTTTCATCAAAGGGCCTGATCTTAAAGAAATAACGGGACTGCGCAGGCAACGTGAGTGGCTATGGGAGGACGGTACCGCGGGCAGGGTAGAAAGGGGCACACGCGCCAGGGAGCCTTGTTTTAGGAAACGCCGCGAACGGCTGCAAATCAAGGTAACAAAATTATATAACGCGAGGGAGAAAAAGAGGAGGAGTCGACGGCAACCGGGGGAGGAGTCCCGGCCCGGGCGGCGTTCCCGCTGGGGCGGCGCTTCCTTCTTTGTCTCGCATTTCTCTCTGCGCCACATTTTCTCGACGCTGCCATTTTGAGCTCCTCCGCCGGGCGGGGTAACAAAGGCGCCGCCGCCATGTCCGAGGCCGGCATTTTGTGGCTGCGGCTCAGCCACATGGCTGAATCCGCTGGCGTAGGCCACCCTACCGGGCACAGACGGCCTCGAAAGCGCCCCTTGTATTCTCTGGGGACCCCGGGGGCCCCCCTAGAACCCCCAGCGAAAGGCTGCGCAAACGACGCCTTGAGCCGACTCTAAGGCGAGGCGCTTCCCTATCTAAAACACCTCCGGGCTTCCCACAACAGCCGCGAGGTCGCCCAGGCCGCCGTCCTCCCAAACAAAAACCAAGGTTGAACCCAGTTACCAGAAGCGTCGCCTTTAACGGCTTTTTAGCCGGATGTCAGAGAAACGCAAGGCCTCCTACCAGAAAAAAAAATCTAAAGGTCGGTTGGAAAGCCGAGCTTCTGCCGCGCCGCTCTCCCATCCCCCACCCGCCCTGACAGGTCCCTTGTTATACTCACCCTCGATCCCGGCCGCGGTCTCGGTCACTAGAATAACTCGACATGGCGTCAATGGTTGCGGTGTGCTGGAGGAACCCAGTGAAAGAGAATCCAGTTGCGACGAGTCGCTGAAAGGAGGCCTCGGCGACGGCGAAGCCTTTGCGGGGGCGTCACCAGCGGAGGGACGGCGGTGACGAGGGCCGGAGCTGTAAACCCAAGGACCGATGGAAATGAATGAGGTGCCGGCTGCGTCCGGGCAGCCGGTTTTATAGTCTGGACCGCCTCCTCGTCGCAAAGGATGCTGGGAGCCGCTCTATGACCTAATCACCCCGCCCCCTGGCTCCAAGGCCTCAACGCCCGCTGGCGTTCCGGAATCCGCCATGTTCTCGCCCCTCCCCCCCGCGGGCGCTCCCTCACAGGCGCCCGTTTATTACTCGCTTCTCGACTGGGTGACACCACTAGAATGCCCCGTCCCACACCCTTTTGGCTACACCACCTTCTCGCCTTGCTACATGTCAAACAAGCTTCTTCCCCGTGGCCAACCAGTCATTAAAATGGCCAGCACCAGCCATCCTACTGTCTCTACTTGAAGATGTTTACGTCTTCACAGACTCCCCCACGCCCATAACCAAAGAAGACGGGGAAGGCGGAGCTTGGCGTTGTCACGTGATTGTACCCTGGGCAAGGCGTATGGCACTACTTTCTCGCTTGCTTTCGGCGGAGGAATACAAAACCACAAACTCACCGGAAGCGCGGCTCTAACGCCCCCAGGAGATCGGCCGGGCTGCTGGGTGACCTGGCTGCCCTGCACGCCGATCTGAGAGCCCTTAAGCGGGATCTTGTCCGCGGGGAATGGTATCTGGAGCCCGCAAACTGCCGCCTAAGCGCGTGCTGCGAAAGGAAGTGCTTCTCTTCTGACCAATCAGCGGCGAGAAGCCGTTTTAACGTCCCTCCCTTTTCTACCCCTCCTTCCCCGCTCTCTGGTTTCTACCCCCTCCTACTCCCTTCGGTTCTACCGGGTTCGACCCTTCCAGGACACCGTCGCCCGCGCTCTCGTCTTGGAGTCTGGCCGCGACCTCACTTGGCAGTATGGCCAGCTCAGAGGCTGGTGAGTCTCGGCCTGGAGCCCTAGTGTTTTTGTACTGCAGCATTCCGCAGGCCTCGGGCTGAATCTGAGCCATGTCTGGGCTGCTGGAGAGGCTCGTGATGGTTGGACACTAGTTGCAGTCGCAGGGAATCTCTAAATTTAGGGTCTCACCCTCGAGACCTCATGTGTTTTCCAGGCGTGGAATTGAGACTTGGGATGAGACAGGAGCTCATTGACAAGGCTGGGATACCCTCATCCTGTTTTTACAGAGCAGTCAGGATCCTTCTTGGATCCGAGTTTCTGTGGGGTATCTAGCCACAGACTGTCTCTCCTTCCCCTTTGGTTTGTTTGGACTAAGGTTGAACCTATCTATATATATTTTTTCCTTTTGAGGCATAGCACTCATAAGATCTTTTGATGCCCTCTACAGTAACTGGCTTTGTCTAGTACAGCCTTTAAAAAGCCAATTGACTCGGTTGTCTAGGACGCTTTCCTCGTCCTTTCCAAGACAATACAAAATGGTTGTCATGGCTTGGTCAGCTGTGCGCATTGGGCATTGGAAGGAGGGCAAAATGGGCATGACACATTCAGACTACTGTCTCCAGAATGTCTGACTGTACTGGAAATGTGACCAATTCTAAAGTGCTTTCTAATATCCAGTCATTTCAGGATACAGGCGTTTCAAGCTTTCGGAATTATTGCTGAAACCCTTAATCGTTAGTCCTGTACTATCTGGGGGAGGGCACGAGCTGTTTTTGGAAAAGAACAACGGGGAGCTTGATTAGGATTATTAATGTGCTAGTTTAGAGCTTAGCGATTTGGCTTTTTTTTTCTTTCATTTTTACCTTCGTACACATCAAATATAATAAAAAAGAAAACTAACAAATGCATTAGTGTCGGTGTTGTCATTATTCAAATTCCTAACAGCCTAAATTAATCACTTGTTTGGGCACCCGAGAGATCTTACTTATACAAGATAATTGGGTAAAAACATGTCTAAAAACTACTGGGAATTCAGAGCTACCTCCATTAATTTCTAGCAGTTTTTAGGTTTTCATTTACAGCTGTCTTATGATATTCCTGGTTACCTATAAATTTATTGTAACTAAAAACACCCATGTGAGTATAAAAATACCGGTAAATAGGATTGTAGGTTGCAAGAATAAAAGTTGGGTTGGCACGACAGTTTTGACTGCATAAGGAGCTAGCTAGCACTGGAAATCATCCCAAAAAATTAAATACATCTTTTGAAAACTTGCCTGGTTGAGTCTTTGAAATTTCATAACAAAGTCCTTATCTTCTACAGTTTTCAATGTAGATTTTTGTGCAGCAGTGATTTTTAATGTACATATTACTTTCTGTATTGCTACTGAAAACTGATTTCCTCCACTTCTTCCCCAACAGAATGGGTAACAATTGCCAATAACCTTCTTTTTAAATGTCACATACACCTGAGGATACACAAACTTCAAGACTGTGATGCTAATGTTTTTATTGCCCTTTATCAATCCATTTTGGGAGAAAAGGTACCAGGTAAGGGTATTGAAAAGCGAGAATAATTTTATGTCTTGGGTCACAGGTTTTCTTTGACATAGAATTTTGTTTCACTTTCAACATCTTATTTCTATCCAAATATGGCACAAGCTGCTTTAATGAGTATATTATGGACCTCACCCATAATAATAGCCACAATTAAGTAGTTTGGCATTTATCTGAGTTAATCCCCATTTAATTCAATCTCATACCGTTCATTCATGCCTTTCTGTAACTACCTTCAAGATTCCAAATTCGAATGGGTCCTGGAAATTTGTGGGATCTTACTTAACTACGGATTGAATTATAGATAGGAATTAACATTACAGTGGGTTGGTCAGGCTGGTCTACAGAGTGAATTCTAGAGTCACATAGACCTTTTTTATAGAAAAGAAAAAAAATGCTGTTTGTATTTGGTTAACCTAATTTACTAAAAAGACAGCTAATTCATGCTTTAGTGGTGCATGCTTTTATTCCTAGCACTGGGAGGCAGAAGGGAGGTAGATCTTTCCACAGAGATGGGGGCCAGCCTGGTCCACAGATCGAGTAAAGAAAACAGCAAATCCTTGTGACTTACTGGGATGCTCGTTTTCTTTAGGTGCCAGATCATTTGCATGTGTCCTCAGACCCCTTATCTTTAGATTCCTTACTGCTCCCTCCTTTGGCTCTGACGGATAAATGGGCATTATTGTAGAATGAGTGGCCTCTCATCTCCCCCGCTATCAACTTGAATGAGCGTCCTCCACGTTTCCTAGAATAATGGTGTGGCCTGGAGTTGCGGTAGCTGGATATCAGTTTCAATTGTCCAGGGTCTCTGTATCCCTGGCTGTCCTGGAACTCACTCTGGAGACCAGGCTTGAGTCCTGGAACTCAAGAGAACCCCCCCTGCCTCTGCCTCCCGGGCATTGGGAGCAAAAGCATGCACCTATATGCCCGCCGGGCTCCGGGGCCCACCTTCAATACCAGAGAGACACTTGGCTTGCTGTTAAGATCTTACCATATCCTCTCGTGTGCTTAGCTTTTGTGCCAGCAAGTCCCAGAAGATGCTGGCAATGGCACTTACGAGGCCCCCTGGAGCGCTTGCTGTGGTCTGGTGCTCTTGATTCTTGACACAGTATCACTGTGCAGCCTCGCTGGACCTAGAACTTGCTATGTGGACCAGGCTGTACTTTGCCTTCTGAATGCTGGGATTAAAGGCATGTGTCACTATGTCTAGCTCATTTCTTTTTTTTTTTTTTTTTTTTTTTTTTTGCTTTGCTTTGTCAAGGAAAGCAGCTCACAGTTGGGAGTTAAGTATCTTTTTGACTGTTTTGTTACATTTTTGGGACAGGTCTTGTTTTATTGACAAGTATAGTTACAAACTCATAATACCACCACAGCCCCTCCTGTGCTGAGACATAAGTCATCATGCAGAGCCTTGTTTTTATTATTAGACCATCTTAGGACCTTGAATAGAGGGGTCTCTTTATTCCTTTACATGGTGCTTCCATAAAGTATACATTGAGTGAAAAATAACCTCATTAATATATACAGTGTTGAAAAACAAGTTCAAACCAGTAGTCAGCCAATACAGACTCTAGTGCTTAGTATTTAGGCTCCTTAAGTTCTTTTTGTTTGTTTGAGTTGCTTTTATAGCAGTAGAGTCTACCCAGAAGCTCAGTCATAGTCTTATTTACAACAAATATAAATGCATATTTCAAAACTTGGCTCCTCAAAGATCTAAAACAATGTGACTTTCCTTTCTGCCCCACAGACCTCATAGTTATTCCCAGGAGTCAAGAAGACAACGCCCACAATGTGCAAGCTGTAATCGATTCACTAGCTTTGGATTACCTCCAGGTCAGCCTGTCTCATATAACAGGTTAGTATATGTTTACTCACCAGATAACGACATATTTTATCAAGTGTTAGAGTCTTGGGTGCTGTTTAACCAAGTCCAAACAGGAAACTGTAAGGCTGGGCTGTCACAATCAATGTGTCAGGCCACAGCGAGGGCCCTGGAGAGCTGAACAAGGAGCTTCGAACGTGTTGTATATGTTTCTTGGGTTTTTTTGTTTTGTTTTGTTTTCTTGAGACAGGGCTTCTCTGTGTATCCCTGCCTGTCCTGGAATTCCCTCTGTAGACCAGGCTGGCCTCAAACTCAGATGGCCTGCCTGAGTTACACAGAGAAACCCTGTCTTGAAAGAAATCTGCCCCACCCCCATCCCTCCCCATGGTATGTACCATCATGCTTCTTTAAAAGCATCATGCTGAATTTTGTAGCTAAAGAAACACCTAAGTGTCCACAGTTAGGGGCTGATTAAATTACTACTTTTTTGTTAATGCCCATCGGTGTTTTGCCTGCATGTATGTCTGTGTGAAGGCATCAAGTCATGTGGAACTGGATTATGAACAGTATAAGCTGCCATTGGGTGCTGGGAATTGAACCTGGGTCCTACAGAAAAGCAGCCAGTACTGTTAACCGGGCAGCCACCTCCAGCCTGAGGATATTCTTAATAAACAATTTTCACAATACAGAAGGTAATCTTCAGCATATACAGCGTAGGAAAACTTGTCTTTCTGGTGATAAAACACAGCACAGAGACCCAGTTGCCTCCCTACTGCTGAAATTAAAGCTGAGTCACCACATCCAGTTTCTTTCTTTTCTTTTCTTTAAAGCCCGATTCCCAAATTGTATCCTAGTCTAACTAATTAGCTCAGGCTGGCCTCAAACTCATAGCAGTCTTCCTCTCCCAGCCTCTTCAGCGTGGGGATTGTAGGTTCACATTACTGGGAATGGGTTGGTATTTGTGCTCTGTAAATGTCCTAGAGCAAGGTTATACAAACACATATTTGTAAAGGATTTTAGTATGGAGCTGCCCTGGTAGCACAGAAATGAAAAGTCGAAGGTCTGCTTACCTCCTCAGGCTGACCACAGAGCAGCTCTTAACCGCTTAAGGCTCTTTTAAAGCTCTCTCTCCCCCCACAAAACTCTGCACTCCACTGACAGCGTTGGGCTGGCATCTTGTGCTCCCCATCCTGGAAACCGAGAAGTCTGAGTATGCCCTTGGGACACAATTACATATTTTAAGCCAGAAAAACACAGCACTTGAAAACATGGTTTCTGGTGTGTTGTTTTAAAAATTAAAAAGCCTGCCACACTCCGTCTGTTTTTACCAACAGCAGAGGAAAACGTCAGAGTTCTGGTTTTGGTTTGTTTTATGTCATGGTTAAAATAAGATTTCAAGTCTGCGTTTGCTGTAGTTTTTTGAATGATGGGCATACTTGGCCGAAGGGTAGACAGTGTAGGAAGATGAGCTCCCTCCAGACGTGATGTTGATTAGAGTCCATTTTAGATGATAGTAAACAAATCAAGCGGACATGTTTTACCAGCCTACCTACTCAGCTTTCCCGACCTGACGTTATCTGTGGTCTCCTGCGGCCAGGTGCTGTGCTAGAGCCTTCCCAGAGATCAGCTTCTGAGAGCTGGGGTAGAAGTCAGGGGGGATGCTCACCTAGCATGCGGGAAGCGGGCCTTCGCTCTCCAGTGTCATAAACCAGCTGCCGGTACATGACTGTGGTTCCAGCATTCAGGAGGAGGGACTTACCGTCATCCTGACTGCATAGAAAGTTTGAGACCAGTTTGGGATACTTGGGGTCCTGTCTCAAGAAAGGAAAAAAAAAAATGGTTCGACCTTTACAAAGTAAATCGATGTGAACTGAGGTTCCTGATGGAAGTGGCCAGCAAGTTATTAATTTTATCTTGCTGTAGCTTTTCCCAACCAGCCTGGAGAAGCAGGCGCCTCAGTCCTCCTACCACTCTGAGTAGCTACTGTAAAGTTCCTGCTCTTTCCTGTTTTGGTTGGACTCTCCCAGAGGATGTTCCCTGGAGACACTCAGCTGCTAGGAAAAGGGCTGTGCCAGTGAGAGGTTAAACACGGCATTCAGGCTCCCCCACCTCTTGTTTCTTCAGATACAGTCAGGCAACAGGAAATGGATGTTTTTGATAATTTACCATGGCTTTTCCTTGGTTGGTTTGTACCTGTGTCCCCAAACAGCATTCTTATACCCATGTCAAGGCTTGTGAGGCTTTCTTAAAAGTCTGTGTCTTCTGTGCCCAGGAGAGAACATAGTGAAAGGGGACAAGGGATCCATAAAGAATCTCCTAGAAATATTTGATGGATTGCTGGAGTATCTGACAGAGCACATCAGTGAATCGTCTCACAACAGAAGTAAGTTTAAATACAGCCAGCCAGTTCGGAACCTCTAATACAAACCAGCTGGTACATGTGAGGATAAAGTTCTAGTCCCTTCTGTTCTCGGTGGTTGGAAACTCTATCCTAGACTCCCATTATACTCCTCGCTAACTTGGATGTGGCTCTTAAATTACAACCGATCAATAACAGAAAGTTACGTTTCTAGCTGAATTATTTATTGTCCTATAATTACATGAAATATCTTGTTCCAGGATTTTCTGTCAGAACTGCCATCACACTTGGTAAGTGTGGATGTTACCGAGGAATTAGTGGGGAGACCTGGTACATCATTGCTTCTGACCTAAATTGGCATTTTATGACAGTCTGAATATTTGTAATATTACTCTTGGAGTAACAGACTTAGCATGTGAAATTTCTTTAATGTAGAAATGTACTGCCATACTTAAATTAATTTTTTCACCTTTGATAAATTCTATATCTAGGGGCTGGAGAGATGGCTCAGTGGTTAAGAGCACTGACTGCTCTTCCAGAGGTCCTGAGTTCAAATCCCAGCAACCACATGGTGGCTCACAACCATCTGTAATGGAATCTGATGCCCTCTTCTGGTGTGTCTGAAGACAGCAACAGTGTGCTCATATACATAAAAAAAATAATTTTTTTTTTAAATCTGTATCTAGGAACTTACCCTAAGGAAGTAATCCTAAAGACAATTAAGTAATCCTAAAGAAGTTCTTCCTTGCATCGTTACTTGTAATTATGGAAGAGGAAGCTATAAATATAGAGTGTGTGCGTGTGTGTGTGTGTGTGTGTGCGCGTGTGTGTGCGTGTGTGTGTGTGTGTGCGCGCGCACGCGCGCTGAATAAACAGGGTCTTACGTAACCCAGGCTAATCTTGAACTTAATTTTGTTGGGACAGAGTGTTTCTGTGTAGCCCAGGCTCTCCTGGAACTTACTCTGTAGACCAGGCTGGCCTCAGATCCACCTGCCTCTGCCTCTGTAATGCTGGGATTATAAGGGTAAACTATCCTGTAACAATGGATAGAATAGTACACGACCCGTTCTTGGATTACAGAACTAAACAGAAAGTTTTAGGAGAAATAGTGATAGGCATGAATTCTAGTACACATTTAAACAAAATGCCTGGGTCCACGTATCCTTCCATACTGTGTAGCAGTTCCTGGGAGACCTGAGCTCGGGCTGTGGCACCTGCAGGCAGTCTTCAGGTCTCTGGTTAGAGGGCTCTACTCCAGATCAGTGGCTGGAATGAGTAAGAGCTGTGCTGGAGCCTGGAAAGGGGTAGCAGGCTGGGAATGTCTTTACGTCAGGGATTTTGAGTGATTCCTGTTAAACGCTACTCCATGTACTTCGAGAAGTTGAGAGCCACGTGTCAGGTTTGCAGTTTCAATGAATTAGGAAGACAGCTCTGAATGTGTATAAGAACACCTGAAGGGTGCATGGCAGGGAGCTCCCCAAGTCAGGGCTCTCAGGAGGTGTTCGAGTGTGCAGTGTGCCGCGTCTTTTAACTTTGTTCTCATTACATTCGTCTTTACTTGCGAGTACAGTGCAGAGTGGACGGGCAGCTTCACTACAGAGTGTATGTAGAATGGGTTCTCCCCTCTCACCATGTGGGTCTCAGAGACCAAACTCAGGTTGGCAAGTTTGGCAGGAGTTACCTTGACCCACTGTCCTTTTGTGTGTGTGTGTGTGTAAAAAGTGGCAGGGCAATCTCTGAGTTTGAGGTAAATGTTGGAAGCAATTTTACAATTTTTTAAAAATAATTTCAATAATTTTAAAAGTTGTATTTATTCTATATAAGTGCACTGTAGCTGTCTTCAGACACACCAGAAGAGGGCATTAGATTCCATTACACCATGTGGTTGCTGGGGATTGAACTCAGGACCTCTGGAAGAGTAGTCGGGTGCTCTTAACCACTGAGCCATCTCTCTAGCCCCCGAGAACTGAGATTTTTGTGTGAGTGCACAATGATAGAAACAGAAGTATTCCCAGGGGAAGTCTGTAGTGAGCTGAGCTGTGCAGTTGAGCCCCTCTCTGTGACAGCACCTTAGTTGGACAACTTTCTAAGATTCAAGTTTGACTTACAAAGGGCCAAAGTGTATTTATTTGTTATTGTTATCTGGAGCCTGTCATATTCTTCAAAGTTCCGGTTAACAGTAACGGAAACAAATGTCTATTGTCATTAACCACATGACCTGTGTAGGGTGGCTTCCACCTGGGACCTAGCATTGTTGTTTACCACTGAAGAATGAGGCTTTGAAGATAGGAACTCAGGGGTCAGTACTTGGTTCTGCCCCTTGCTGTATTGTCAGTGTTCACTAAGCTTTTGTTCTTTGAGGCAGGGCCTTGAATAGCCATTGCTGGCCTTCTGCTCCTGGTAGTCCTTCCTCAGTCTGCCCATGAATACAGGTGTGCCCCATTTCACCCGTCTCTCAGCCTGTATTCTTTCCTGAGGGCTGTGAAAGTGAAGTGGAAATAGTTAGGGAAGAGCACGTGCACAAGAGTGTCCACAAGGTCCTGAAATGCACCTCTGGAAATGTGCAGGTAGACAGGAGTGGGGGGAATGCTTCCATAGGGAACATGCAGAATACAGAGGGGAGATCTGGTCACAGAGGCCTTCTGACATTGGTGAAAGTGGATAGTAAAAGATGGAGACTTTTATCTAGACCGTGATGTGGTCTCCCAGCCTAAAGCCATGATTGTCTTGGAATCTGAGGCATGTTGGCACAATAGCTTTTGTGCTGACTTCCTTTATCATCATCTGCTATCCCTTCCAGATGAAGCGCTGTAAGTGAGCCTAGCTTTAACAGAGGGGCTGGATAGGGCTGGAAGAGCCTTAGTGGGTAAGAAAGCATTTGTCTCCTCAGCTTGACAGCCTGAATTCCATTCCCAGAACCCACAGAGAAGGAGTGAGAAAATTCCCCAATGTTGTCCCCTGACCTCCACACTTGGGCACTCAAGCAACTGCATAAATCTTGCCCCCGTAAGTGTGCAAACACAGGGAAATAATGAACCAATGCTGTGATTGACTGCCTGATATGCTGTGAGAGCCGGTGCTTGTCTCTTGTTTTCCAGGGGACTCACTCGTTGGTTTGCACAGACTCCGGTATCAACTTAGCCTTCATTGTTCTCTTTTTAAACAGGTGCATCTGAACAGTTTTGTAGAGACTCTCGTGGAGAAGAACCGGTGGAAGAGCTAGAAAGTGCCAAGGAGTCATCCTGGAGAAAAGTTCCTTTTATGAGGTAGCGTGCAGTGCCTGTGAACTTCATCCACAAGCTGTGCTTTCCACTGTGTGAGAGTAAGCCCAGCGCACTCTAACAGCCCCTCCAAAGCTAATGTGAACGTTTTATACCCTTTCGAGGGACTTTTAAGAACATGGAACTGTATTTAATAATTTAAAGCTAGTTTTCAGTTTTAACTACCTATTGATTTTTAATTTTCCCTTGATCATCAACTTTTCTTTTGGAGACAGATCTTGTGTAGCCTGGGCTGGCCTTGAACTCACTGCTCAGTATGACTTAGCAGGGCACAAAATGTTACAGAAGTGCTTTTGGGGGCATTTAGGGGATGGGTTCCTAGCTTTTGCTGCCCTGTAATTCACTCTGTAGACCAGGCTGGCCTTAAGCTTAGAGATAACCCTGCCTCTGCCTCCCAAGTGCTGGGACAAAGGTGTGTAACACTGCTGCCTAGCCTAGAAATGTTTTTAAAGATCTTTAAAGGGCTGGAGAGATGGCTCAGTGGTTAGGAACACTGACTGCTCTTCCAGAGGTCCTGAGTTCAAATCCCAGCAACCACATGGTGGCTCACAACCATCTGTAATGGGATCCGATGCCCTCTTCTGGTATGGCTGAAGACAGCTAAGGTGTACTCATATATAATAAATAAATCTTAAAAAATAAAAGGTCTTTAAAGAGATGAAATCTAGTGTTCAGAGGTAAATACCATTAGCTTCTGTTAGCAGTTCAGTCTTCAGTGCTGATGCATTGTTCTTTTTTCCCTTTTCTTTTTGGTGGTACTGGGATCAAACACAAGGATCTCATCCATGTTAGGCAGACATTCTATCTCTGAGCCCTTGAACTTCCCGTCTTTCCCATCTCCGCTTTCATTACCCTTTTCATTCTAGACTTTTGTTAAGATGTTTCTAAGTACCCCTGGCTGCCTTGAATTCCTCATTTTCCTGCCTTTGCCTTTCAGCTCTTGAGATTAAAGCCATGTGGTAACACACCAACACTTAATTCTTTTCATTATCTGTCTGTCGATCTCTTTGTTTAATTTTTGAGGCAGGGTCTCACTATGTAGCTTTGGCTAGCATGGAATTCACAGATCAAAGGTGTGCACTCAGGAGGCAGAGGCAGGGGGATCTCTGAGTTTGAGGCCATTCTGGTCAACAGAGTGAGTTCCAGGATATGGAGAGCTACACAGAGAAACCGGAAGGAAGGAAGGAAGGAAGGAAGGAAGAAAGGAAGGACAGACGGACAGACGGACAGATACTGGTACTCCACCAAGTCTGTCCCCAGCCCTTAAGAATATTTGCTGTGAAAGTCTAAGGCTCCCACAGCCTTAGACTCACCGAGGTTTGCTGTTTTTATTTATTTTAAAAAGATTTATTATGTAAAGTATATAGTATTTTGCCTGCATGTAAGTCTTCAGACCAGATGGTTATGAGCTACTATGTGATGCTGGGAATTGAACTCAGGACCCCTGGAAGAGCAGCCAGTGCTCTTAACCACTGAGCCATCTCTCCAGGCCCCACCTCACCCCCTACCCATTGGTGTTTTTTAATCTTTGACACATGAAGCTGTTTCCATCTTGCATATAGCAGTCAAAACCAAATGGAAAAACAGCAAAAGGAAATCTTCCTTTCATCCTCCACCCCACCCCCTTTCTGTGCTGGGATAAACCAGGGCTTTAAGCATGGTAGGCAAGTGCTGAGTTACTGGGCTACACCAAAGCCCCAGTCCTTATGCACCTAGGAATGGCAGCCTGCATACCTGTGAGCGCTGTTTGAAGTAGCTCTGTGGTCAGAGCAGGCCATAGTGAGACCTTTTTCAGGTGCTCCTTCTCACCCGATGCTTTGGGCCCCACCTGGGATGAAGAGGAAGCTGAGTCCACAGGTGAAATAATCAGGCTCGGAGACACTGCACACACCTTCTCCCTAAGGAGTAATGGTGAGTAGACAAACTCTAAATATCAGTTGTCACCTAACACACAAGCACAAAGGTATAGACTCATACAGTTTAAGATGAATAGAGCTTCGGTTAAGTAATCCCATTGAGTCAGAGCATATCACCATTGCCCACTAACTACGAACAGCTCTCTGACATTCTAGCTGTGTGAGAAGCAAGGGCTTGTACGCAGGTGTGATGGTTTGTCTCTACTCGGCCCGGGAGTGGCACTATTAGAGGGTGTGGCCTATTGGAGTAGGTGTGGCACTGTGGGCCTGGACTTTGTCCTAGCTTCCTGGAAGTGAGTCTTCCACTAGCAGCCTTCAGATGAAGATGTAGAACTCTTAGCTCTGTCTGCACCATTCCTGCCTGGATGGCTGCCCTGCTTCCAACTTGATGATGATAGACTGAACCTCTGAACCTATAATCCAGCCCCAATTAAATGTTGTCCTTAAGACTTGACTTAGTCATGGTGTCTGTTCACAGCAGTAAAACCCTAACTAAGACAGCAGGTAAAGCCAAAGCAAGTCAGTACATGCAGAACTGCCATTTAATCTGTTAGACAAATGAGATAAGAAATTATTGATGCAGCTTTGAGCTTGGTTACCCCTTTGGAGTATTTAATTTTCACTCACTTGTTCATGGTGTACACTAACAAGTTCATGTTCTTGGAAGTTTGCTTCAGGCCTGTGTCCAACAATCTATAGACAGAGCGCCTCTCACGCTCCCGCTGTGCACCCATTGGGCCCTCAGTCAGCTGTTGTACCCGGTTCCAGCCTGCTCTCAGTTGGAACTCCTCAGCCAGCACATAGCCCATCTATTACTGGCAGGTTCATGTTCCATCACCCAGCCTCCTCACCCGTGTCAGACTCTAAGGCAGTGTCCAGTGCCGTGGCCTTCTCTGTATTTCTATAACAGCATTCATACACTGCATGGAAAATTACAGTCCCTTAGGTAAACTGAGCTCTAGAAAAGTAGGCAGGCCGAACTTCCCCATCCGGGCACTAGCGATACACTGGGAAAGGAGCAGCTGCCGAGCCACCTTCACGGCGCTCAGCCTGTGTGTGAGCACGGACTATAAAATGGACAGTAAAACTCTGGTTTATTTTAGTCTCAAAACTTGGGAAAATCCAAGGCCACAATAAGGATGTTTTTGGATGGAATGACGAAAGGCTAGTGTGGAAATAGGTACAATAAACTGAGAATCTAGTGGCTTTGTTCCATAACTCTTGGCTTTGTGCTTTGGACAAGGCCCTTTTTTAAATTTGATTTTCATTGGTGTGAAATGAGACACTTAGACAAAGCCATCTCTGTAGTGTCTGTCAGCATTAACACTCCAATTAGAGGGAAGTCTTACATTCCAGCAGCAGACCAAAAACAGGAGGGAAGGGATGGGGAGTGCAGAATGGGTAATGTGATATCAAATGCCATGAAAAATGTTTAACTGCAAAATCTGAAACTTTGAGTAACTGACATACTATAAGTGGAAAATTTCAGCCTGGGTCAGCCAAAGGACTCATCCAGTCATCCAGCAAAGGCACTTTGCCACCAAGTCTGACCACCTTAGTTCTAATCTAAGGACCCACACGGTGGGACAGAACTCTCAAGTTATCCTCAGACCTTTTTATGGCCACCATGGTATCCTATGCACAAAAGAAGGTAGGGAGCTGCAGGGGTACTATGACCATTTTAATTGTATATTATATACTGTACCTGGCTAGTTTTATGTCAGCATGACAGAAGTCATCAGAGAGGACGGAACCCCAATTGAGAAAATGGCTTCCTAAGATTAAGTTCTAGGCAAGCCTGAAGGGCATTTTCTTAATGATATATGTGTGAGGGCCCAGCCCATTGTGTGTGGAGCCATCCCTGGGCTGGTGGTCTTGGGTTCCATAAGAAAGCAGGCTGAGCAAGCCAGTAAGCAGCGCTCCCTCATAGCCTCTGCATCAGCTCCTGTTTGGTTCCTGTTTTCCTCTTGTGGCTGGTGAGCTGGTGGATGGGAGTGTGAGCGGAGTAACCTTTTCTTCCCGAGCTGCTTTTGGCTACAGTGTGTCATCACAGCAATAGTAACTCTAAAACTCGGACATACATAAAATAATCAAGAGTAAAGAAAAGTATTAGATGTGGTGGTGGATGCCTTTAATCCCAGCACTCAGGAGGAAGAGAGAGAAGGTCCTCTGTGAGTTTGAGGCTAGCTTGGTCTACATAGTGAATTCCAGGATAGCCAGGGCTACACAGAGAAACCCTGTCTCAAAAAAAAAAGTTGAGGCTATGTATGAAAATGTTAAAAATATGTAAATATGTTAAGGCATGTATGAAACATGAATGAATTGGGTCCTCCCTCTAATGAAGATTATTTTGTATAAGCCTACTTCCAAAGTTGTAAACCCTTCTGGCCCCAAGCACTCAGATGTGGGATATATATCATGTCACTTGTTTTCAGATTAGACACAGAGCTCCAGAGAATCAATTTAGTCAGGAAAAAAATTCAAACTAAATTTTTTTTAAGATTTTTTTTTTTTTAATGTATGTGAATACACTGTCCCTGTCTTCAGACACAGCAGAAGAGGGCATCAGATCCCATCACAGATGGTTGTGAGCCACCATGTGGTTGCTGGGAATTGAACTCAGGACCTCTGGAAGAGCAGTCAGTGCTCTTAACCACTGAGCCATCTCTCCAACCCCAAATTAGAATTTTAATTAAAACTTAAAGACAATGAATAAAAACAAAGAACAGTGGGGTGTAGTGTTTGAATTTCCTGTGATAAAAGCGCACCTTCCTTTTATATTTAGACAGATAGATCAGATAACAGTCGTCCATGTTCACAGACATCTAATTTAGGCCTCAGCCACAGCCCATCTCATCCAGCAGCACTTCCGCATCTCTGGCGCCCATTCTCTAAAGCAGAGCAATGCAGCTCTTATAAAACTGCGCTCAGGCCGTGGGTGCTACCTCTTCCTGTCTCACAGTTGTTGGAGGTAATTGGTATCACGAGCATTTGGGACATCTTTGAACATGTTGTTCCTGTAAGCTTTTAATATATTTAATAAAGTCCGCTGATAGTTTAAAACTTTAGCTTTTATATTCTCTTTCTAAGGTGCCCAGAATTCTATGAATTTCTGGTCTAGAAAAGCCTCAACTTCAGGCATTAGGCCGCCTGAGGAAATGTTGAACCCTGGCTTATCAAGTTTCCTGTTCAAGAATGGGCCAACTTGTGAAGAAGGTGAGTTGTGCTGGGGGTTTAGTTCTTGACACTACCTGCAGCAGTGTGTGTGTACATGTTGCAGTGCCCGTATGTAGGTCAGAGGGCAACTTGTACAAACTCCTACTTTAGGTCCTGGGAGTTGCACCCAGATCATCTGGATTGGCAGCAAGCACCTTTACCTGCTGAACCCTTTCGCCAGTCCATGAGCTCTGTTCTAATTAAATTAAAAATATATTCCTGGGGGTTGGGGATTTAGCTCAGTGGTAGAGCGCTTGCCTAGCAAGCGCAAGGCCCTGAGTTCGGTCCCCAGCTCCGAAAAAAAGAAAAACGAAAAAAAAAAAAAAATTCCTGGACTGGAGAGGTGGCTCAGTGGTTAAAAGCATTGACTGCTCTTCCAGAGGTCCTGAGTTCAAGTTCCAGCAACTACATGGTGGCTCACAACCATCTGTAATGGGATTTGATGCTCTCCTCTGGTGTGTCTGAAGACAACTACTTATATACATAACATAAATAAATCCTTAAAATGATAAATATATTCCTGTCTTAGTTTGGGTTTTACTGCTGTGAACAGACTCCATGACCAAGGCAACCCCCTTTTTTTTTTCTTTTTCATTTTTCTTTTTTTCGGAGCTGGGGACCGAACCCAGGGCGTTGCGCTTGCCACTGAGCTAAATCCCCAACCCCAAGGCAACTCTTATAAGGACAACATTTAATTGGGGCTGGCCTACAGGTTCAGAAGGTCAGTCCATTATCATCAAGGCGGGAGCATGGCAGTGTCCAGGCGGGCATAGTGCAGGAGGAGCTGAGAGTTCTGTTTTCATCTGAAGGCCACTGGGAGAAGACTGGCTTCCAGGCAGTTAGGAGGAGGGTCTTAAAGCCCATACCCACAGTGACACACCCACTCCAACAAGGCCTTCTCTCCAAATAGTGCCACTCTCTGTGCCATGCATATTTAAACCACCACAAGTCCTAAACAGCCCAATGGCTGATGGTATCATCCCAGCGTTTGGGAAGCTGAGGCAGGTGGATTGCTGTGCAAAGTTTGAGGACAGCCTAGAATATAGAGTGAATTCTAGGACAGTGATACTCTAGTAGAGAGACCTTCTTTCAAAAACAAAACCAATTTCATAGTCATCCTGGCCTGGGGCTGTCGCTCAGTGGAAGATGGCGGGGGCCTGCACAGGAGGCCGGGGCTCCATCTTCTGCACCTCACACGTGCATCCCTGTGGTGTGTGTGAATGTGCTTGTGCATGTGTAAAACCACTTGTTTTCAGGGATTCTACTCTAAGGCCCACTTAATTTCTCTTCGCAGAAGAAGCTCCTCCTATACACATGGCTACGAGTGCCAGGAAGCTCGGCGAGCCGATTCGAGCCGCCATTCCCTTACATCCTCCCTACCACCCTCCTGAGCCGAGAGCGCCTTGTCCCATAGGCAAGGAATACCTCTGCTCAGGTCACTACTTGTCTACGCCAGCTTCTGGAGAGCACAGGGCACCTTCTGTGGTAAGCGGAAAGGTTTGCTTGTAATTGGCTAAGAGCCCATATGTTAGTGATTTTCACTGCTGGCGATTAAACCTAGAGCCTTAAATGAATGTGTTGAGCAAACACAATCCCAGCCCCAGGAGTCCTTCTACTGAAAGAGGGCTCTGCTAGAACGGTCGTCAGGTATATTAATCAAGTCTGAGCCAGGCACAGTGACGAACACGCAAGTCACAGCCCTTGGGAAGCTAAGGTGAGGATATTGGGAATTTGAGGCCAAGTTGGGCTATACACTGAGACCCTTTCTCTCATTCGTAAACAGCAAACAGATGTAAATTAAATAAATATAAATTAAATAAGTAAATAATAGATAATCTAAGTGTCTTATTCCTTTTCTTTTCTTTTTTTTTTTTTTTTTTGAGACAAAGTCTTCCTTCCTGTGTGTGTAGTCCTGCCCAGCTAGCCAGGAACTTGTGCTGTAGACTAAATTGGCCTTCAACTCATAGAGATCTGCCTGTTTCTGCCTTGCCAGTGCTGGGAATAATGGTGCATCAGACTTAAATTTACCTCAGTAGGCTGGACATGTATCTTAATTGGTAGAATGTCCACCTATGATAAATCCCCAACATTTTGTAAACCCAATCCTCAGGGTGCAGAGGTAAGAAGATTAGAAATTCACATTCATCCTCAGCTGTAAGAAACCCTGTCCTTTTTTTTTTTGGTTCTTTTTTTCGGAGCTGGGGACCGAACCCAGGGCCTTGCGCTTCCTAGGTAAGCACTCTACCACTGAGCTAAATCCCCAGCCCCAAGAAAGCCTGTCTTTACAAACAAGTTGAGGTTGGAGAGATGGATCGGTGGTCAAGAGCACTGGCTTCTCTTCCAGGGGATCCAGACTTGACTCCCAGCACCCATGTGGCAGCTCACAACTTCCAGTAACTTGAGTCCTGGGGGATCAGACACCCCTGTCTGTGTAGACGTGCTGCATAGTCATACACACTGGCAAAGCACCCGTATACACGAAATAATAAACTAAATGAATAACTTATTTTAATTTGTCAAGATGGAGTTTCTCTGTAGCCCTGGCTGTCCTAGAACTTACTCTGTAGACCAGGCTGGCCTCAAACTCAGAGCTCCACCTGCCCCTGTCTCCACACTGCTGAGACTAACAGTGGGCACCACCACTGCCCAGCAGTAAAATGCTTTTTAAATTAAAAGAAAAGAAGATGGCATCTGTATCTCCCTGTGTGCTCTTACCTAGGCAGACAGGGCTGAGGAAGAGGAGCCAGCACACAGGACGCTTGGTCTGTGCCAAGCACAGTCGGGGTGCTCTGCAGGTTTTAGATAATTAATCCTCAGAACATTGTGAAGTGGACACTGACTGCAAGGGCAAGTTGATCTAGAGAAGTTAATGCTGAGCTAAATCCCCAACCCCTCTTCTTTTTTTCTAAGACTTACTTATTTTATGTATATGAGCACACTGTCGCTATCTTCATGCACACCAGAAGAGGGCATCGGATCCCATTACAGATGGTTGTGAGCCACCATGTGGTTGCTGGGATTTGAACTCAGGACCTCTTGAAGAGCAGTTAGTGTCCTTAATCACTGAGCCATCACTCCAGCCCCCGTTTGTTTCTTCTTTGCTTGAAAAAAAAATTTTTTTTTTCATGTTGTCATCTTGTCCATGAACTTTCTGGAAAAACCAGGCATATCCGTGCTGGGGTAGAGCCATAGGGAATGGCGGTGCCAGGGGTGGGTCCCACAGCTTGAATCACAGTGTTCAGGGGATAAACAAGCAGGTCTGCGAGGTTAAGACTCTTGTGGTCTACTAGTGAGTGAGCTGTAGGCCAGACAGATCTACATAGAGAAACAGTGAGAGCCTGGCTCACGAAAGGGGAAGGAGAGGCAAACGGTGCAGGAGACGCACAAGGAGACAGTCCTGTGTGCGCATCCATCTACACTGTGCTTCTGCTCAGAGGAGGGGGAAGGATGGGGCTAGGAGAACTTAGCTTTGTCAGAGTCTTGGGGCTGTGGTTCTAGAAACATGCTGTCTCCTCCCTTGGGTGACAGTAGATGGGACACATATGTTTCACTTTAAAAGGTTTTCAAAAAACAAGAGTATAAAGTCTGGGTATGGTGGCAGGCACCCTTATCTCAGCACTTGGGAGACAGGGACAGAGGGCTCTGTACAGGGCCAGCCTGGGCTACCTTGTGAGTTCCAGACCAGCCATGACATCCCATCTCCAAAATGGGGAGATTTTCTAGGTGGGTTCCTCTAGGGTTAAGAAATAAGCTATTAAAAAGGTTAAGCATCTCTGTTTCGGAGGGCTCCACCCCAGAGTGTTTCTGGACAGTTTCTGTAGCCTCTCGGTACTGAACTCAGGCCCCACGCTGAGTGGCAGGGACTTCACGCCTGAGCCATCTCTGGGTTTCTCAAACAACCTTTTTTCTGTTTGAATAGGAACCAGGTGATGTTTTCTTAACTTCTACCTTATGTAAAGATGATGATCAGGAAACAGATCTAGATCTGACTGAAAGTTCCAAGACAAGGAGGCTTTCGAAAGGAGAAAGGTAATGTTGCTGTGGTCTTCAGCACTTACAGTCTGCTGTAAAGGGATTGAAAAGTGAAGGGAAGGGGCTGGCGAGATCACTTATGGTGAAGGTGCTTGCTGCCCAAGCCTGGTGACCAGACATGGATCCCTAGAACCCATGTGGCAAGTCACTCCCCCTAATAATAACTTTTTTAAAAAATAGAGGATCAAAATAAAATTCTAGCTTTTGGGAACCATAATGAGGTATTTGTTAAAGTGTTCATTATAGTCATTTTGAAATAAGTAGTATATATTTCACAAGTTAATTGCCATGCGGCCACTTTATCACAGAAGCGAAAACAGAGCTGTGGCCCCCTCAGAGTATCCACCTTTCCCTCAGAAGGCCAGGAAGCGACTAACAGAACAGGAACTGCATGCCATGTCAGAGAAACTCTCTCAGCGGCTCTCCGAACTAGACTGGGCAAGTCTTGTCTTTTAATCTTGGTTGAGATTTCTGTGGTTAACCTTTCAGTGGAAGGTTCTGCTCTCCCAGCAGAAGATGAAGCCTAGGCTTAGGTGTTGGGAGATGAGTTGTGCTCTGGGTTCTGTTAAAAAGTTCCAGAAGTTGGGTTGGTGGTAGGGGAGGAACATGCTTTTTTTTTTTTTTTTTTTAAAGATTTATTTATTTATTATATATAAGTACACTGTAGCTGTCTTCAGACACACCAGAAGAGGGCATCAGATCTTTTTACAGATGGTTGTGAGCCACCATGTGGTTGCTGGGAATTGAACTCATGACCTCTGGAAGAGCAGTCGGGTGCTCTTAACCGCTGAGCCATCTCTCCAGCCCAGGAACATGCTTCTTAATCCCACTACTGGAGGCAGGCAGATCTCTTGAATTCAAGGCAAGCCTGGTCTTCAGATTGAGTTCCAGGACAGCCTGGGCCACATAGAGCAATCCTCTCTGAAAACCTAAAAAGTCCACAAGTCAAGCAGGACATAAACAATGGCACCCTGCCTTCCTTCTATAACTGAACATGACATCCATAGACTTACCTAAATTTTATCAGGTCCTGATAGAAATGGAATCTCTTAATGTAATTCTATTAAACCAGTAATTTTTAGTTATGTATCTATACACCTTTATTACCAAAGACTGATGAGGCATAAAATAGAAAGAATCAAAGGTTCTTAATCATTGATGAATACATTGAATGATTACATTAAGTCTGTGTGACATCTGGAAATTTTATTGAAGTTGAGTGTCTATAGCACTGATCGCTCAAAAGACAAACAAACAAAAATGAGGTCCGAGCCTCACTACATAGTCCCGAACAGGCCAGGCTGGCCTTGAACTTGCTGTGATTCTCCTGCCTCTGAGATCAAAAGTGTGTCTACCCATGCTTGAAATGTTAAATATAAAACTAACTCTCCCTGTGCCTCTCCTCCCAGCACCGAGGACACTGAGATAGGCAGAGGTCCAGGCCTGCGTGGTTGGCACAAAGAAACCCTACCTCAGATCTCGTTACATAAGCAGGTGAAGTAAGGTGTAGGTGTAAGGCGCAGGCCTCGGTCTCCGCAAGCCTGGTGTGGTGCCACTCAGAGATGGCCTTTAGAAGGCTGCTCTCCACTACTGTACACTGCACTTCCTGCTGAAGCCCAGGACAGTCAGTAAAAGGATTTCTCCATAGATGTTAAAAACTGCACTGGGCGATCGAGCGACAGGCGAGGCTCATGGTAAAGATGGCGGAGCTGGAGATGAAGAGGCGCACAGTGCAAACGAGGAGATGCTATCGCAGCACAGTGACAGCGTCATGGAGTACGGACCAAGGAAGCCGAGGCCAGGTACAAACCAGAGCTGCTGAGAATGAGGCATCCATGATAACTTGCCAAGGAGTTCCCTGTGTTAATTTTCATTTTATATAAGGATGAGAAAGAATAGCAAACTCAGGTTACGATTGTTCTTGTTGATAGTTCTGTATGCCACAGCTTATATATTACTTGTCTAAACAGGCACTATTGTTTTCTTTTTAAAATCTGTGCTAACTCTCTATATATATACATACACACGCATGCACGCACGCACACACACATGCATGCACACACCCTGTTATTTTAACGTATTAACCTTACTTAGGAAATGTCTGTTAATAAAGATCCACTGCATTCATCTGAATACATACATGAGTATTACTGCCCGTTAGAGACGGGCTCAGTGCTTAGCTGTGGAACCTTTTACCATAGGCTGCTGTGTATGGATTCACATTCCATCCACCCACACAGGTAAAAGCAAAGTCCACAAGTCACTTGTCTCCCAACCAAGGCTTTCCATAGAACTTTATACATAGCATACGCTCCACAGCCTGAATTCAACCCAAAGTTGAATATGCAATGCCTATGAACACGTGTGTGTGTATGTGGGTTCATATGGGTGTGTGCATTTGTGTTTGTGGACATGTATGTGTATGCACATGGAGGCCAGAGACCAACATCAGGTTTCTTCCTCAAGTCCTCTTCATGTTCTGTTTTGGGCCTGCTCTCTTTTTTTTTTTTTTTTTTTTTTGGTTCTTTTTTTTCAGAGCTGGGGACCGAACCCAGGGCCTTGCGCTTCCTAGGTAAGCGCTCTACCACTGAGCTAAATCCCCAGCCCCTGGGCCTGCTCTCTTGACTGAGCCAGGGACCCACAAATACAGCAAGGGTGGCCAGCCACTGAGCTGCAGTTACATGCTCTGTCACACCCGCTTCTTACATGAATGCTGGGGAGCTAACGCATGCGTAAACAGCAAGCACCTAGCGTCCCTCATCCGTAACGTCAGTTTGCTTGGTATGACTGAGCACATGACTGCATATTAGAAAGAATACGTTTGGCGCATTTTTTTTTTTTTAAAGATTTATTTATTTATTTATTATATGTAAGTACACTGTAGCTGTCTTCAGATACACCAGAAGAGGGCATCGGATCTCTTTACAGATGGTTGTGAGCCACCACGTGGTTGCTGGGAATTGAACTCATGACCTCTGGAAGAGCAGTCGGGTGCTCTTAACTGCTGAGCCATCTCTCCAGCCCCATTTTTTTTTTTTTTTTAAAGATATAAAAGCTTCCAGCTTAGCATTTCTGGGTGTCAGGAACTAATGGTGAATGACTTCTGTGTTGCAGGGTTTTCTATGCACAGAAAGGCACCTTACAGGTCCCATTCCCTGTCGCCATCTTCAGTGAACAAACACAGACAGTCAGAGAAAGAGAGAAAAAAGCAACACAAATCTAAAGGGACGGACACACACCATTTCCAAGCAAAGGTATTCCCCCATTCACGTATCTGTCTGAGGTAGTGATGGGTGTTTGGTTTGTTTTAGTTTGGTTTTTTGAGATGATATTCTCTGTAGCCCTGCCCTTAAACTTGATCTGTAAACCAGGCTGGCCTTGATCTCGGAGATCTGCCTGCCTCTGCCTCCTGAGTGTTGGGATTAAAGGTGTGTACCACTACTGCCTGGCATGGTGAGTTTTTATAAAGTATTTACAATGGTGAAAACTAGAGTTAATTCAGAGGACGTAAAATAGTTCATCTCAGGGGTTGGGGAGATAGGCACGTGCTTGGAGTGGAAGCGTGAGGACTGGATTCTGATCTCCAGGGTCAGTAAGAGAGCCCGTGTCAGGCCAGGAGGTGGGGAGAGTCTGAGGAACACAACCACATAGACAGTTACACTCAGCATGTAGCTTCCACTCAGGAGTGTCAGAAAACCTGTGAAAATAGGGAGAAAAACCATCACAGTCAGCCTCATGTATGTACCGATTATGGGTCTGTTAGCACAATGTACTTTTATGAAGCATCCTGAAAGAAACTTAGGAAATGTGAGTGGACTTGATATTTTTAGAACAGGAATCCAGACAGCTGTGTTACATGTATGGACTTATTCTTTGCAGGCATTAACTGAAGCATTTGAACGGGAACTAAGAAAAAACAAAGTTCAAGAGAACGTTGGACTTCGAGGGATAAGGGAGGAGGAAGAGGAAACAGTGGGTAAAAGTCTCCACCTGTGGTGAATGCCAAAGAGTGAGAAGGACAGTCATTGGCTCTTAGGAGAGGGCAGGGCTTCATTTTTTTTTTTTTTCCCCCCCCGGAGCTGGGGACCGAACCCAGGGCCTTGCGCTTCCTAGGCAAGCGCTCTACCACTGAGCTAAATCCTCAACCTCAGGGCTTCATTTCATGATACAAGATTTCCTCCAGCTCAGATACGAGAGGACTAAAGTTGCAGTCCTAAACTTTGGCCTTAAAGGTTCTTTTGTACTGGTTTGTAAAGAGTTAAAATAGATTTAGTTGACAAAGAGGAGGCAGGATCCCAGCATTGTGTACCTGACTGAGAATCCCAAGTCCTTGCTTTCTGCACCTCAAAAGATGGTTGCTGGGGTTGGGGATTTAGCTCAGTGGTAGAGCGCTTGCCTAACAAGCACAAGGCCCTGGGTTCGGTCCCCAGCTCCGAAAAAAAGAAAAAAGAAAAAAAAAAAAAAAGATGGTTGCCAGCTGGGTGTGGTAGTGCATACCTTTAATCCCGGCACTTAGGAGGCCGAAGCCAGAGGACATGTGTGGTTTAAGTCCAGGAGTCACAGCCTGGTCCATATTTTGAGTCCCAGGACAACCAGGACTAAATAGCCCCTGTCTCAAACAAACAAACAAACAAACAAACAAACAAACAAACAAAGTGGTTTCCAAACTCCCTGGAAATGGGAAATGCTTCTGCGGACGCTCCAGTGAAAGCAGGACAGAGGTGCGGGAGATATAAAAGCATGCTTTGAATTGCTTGAGTTTCTTTTAATATACTTAGAAAAGGTTGTCAAAGAAACCAGCACATAAAACATTTAGTAGCAGCTGTATTTAGAGTATGCACTGTGGTTACCGAAGCTGAGTGCAGAAAAGGCCAGTTGGAGAAAACTAAGGTTTAGAAGGTGGTTGGGAGTCAGCGGTCTGTCAGTGTGTGGTCTAAGAGGATCGTGTAAGTGTTTGTAGACCCCTCTCTTTTCTCTGTCCTTTTCATCTGCCTCTAAGGAAAAGTCATACAAAGAAGCTTTCGCTAAAGGAACTACAAAACAGAGTCAGGTCCAGAAAATTTACTCCAGAAAAACTGCAGCTCCGACTCCAAAAGGTGGTCTCCTGAAGTCAAGCAAAGCATCTCCGAGTAAGGGCCTCCGATGTTCTTGATGCCAGCAGGCAGCCTCAGGGCACAAATGTTGCATTCCAGAGGCTGGTGGAAACAGGCATCCACCAGTCAGCTGCAAAAAGCCCCTTCTTGTGTTACTACCATAGGGCTGGGTTTCTGTAACCAGAACCTGACTCCTAAACCAGGCGCCTTATAGTCATCTGTGGACATCAAAAGAATTACCAGGGCTCCACTGTTCTGACAGAAGCCTCTTCCCACCCATTCCAGTCGCCCTTTTTTGTTGCTTGCCCCATTTGGTTTTGGAAAGCTGGTAGAAGGCAAGTGACACTCCAAGAAAGCAGATGGCCTCCTCAGCCCTATGTGCTGACAGTTGGTTCTCCTGAGGTAGAGCCTTGCTGCAAGGAAGCAAGGTCAGGTGAAATGCCAGGCCTCCAACTATTCCCATCAGGGACCTTTCTCACCATATGCCTGCAAGCAAGCTGAGGTGGCTTCCGTTTTCACACACAGGAAACATCTGCTGACAGGCGGAGGCTGCTAAGGAGGGTGGATGAACTCAGGGCTACAGTCAGAACTTTCCAGCTTTTCATCCTCAATAGGTGGGATACAAAAGTACACTCCATCCAGATGGTTCTTTTTAGGACCAGCACCACAGCCCTGAGCTTAGCTTAGTTTAGCAGGCAGGTGGGGATGAGAATTCTTTTAGGGAGCTGGTCAGATTAACAGCATCTCTCATTTCCTCACAGTGAAAGTAAATGAACACAGTCTGCTGTCCCTGATGCTGGAACAGTTTCCATTTCTCTATGTTTCTGACCCAACACTGACCAAAATGTGGAAGCAGCAGATGGCACAGGTGGAGCAGCTCAGAAGGGAAGCACAGAGAGAGAACCGATCCAAGAAGAAACTCCAGGACGAAGTAAGCTCTGCCCAAGCCTGAGGCTGGCACAGAGCTTGTCCTTGTCCAGCATGGCTAACCGCCTCCTTTGTGTTCTCCTTAAGATAGAAGAAGCTCTGAGAAGGCACGACCTCCTTACCGCTCTTGTCAAGAAAGAATATGACCATAACAAGAGACTGGTATGTCAAGAACAAACTGAGTAGTGCCGTGTTCTTTATCCATACGGCTAGGCAGCCTGTGGGAGTGGGCATCTCAGGCTTTAACTCAGAACCCATGGGGAAAACATATCCCACACTGCACGGACACAGACCTGAGAACACACACCCAGCAGTTCGCTGCAGAACTCTTGATCCCTGCCACATGGCTGTTCTTCCCTTCTTTATAGTAACAAAGTAGAGACATTTTCTGAGATGAAAACCCAAGCTTTCAGACATGATGTGAATTGCCTGCCTTTCTCTTTGAAATTTTATCCCATTTCTGTCTCTGCCTTCACAGACCATGTGGCTGCTTAGAGTTAGTGCTGTTGTCCTAAATCCCAGGTAGAGAGCAGTTTTGTTATAATTTGGATTGGAAACCATACTTACCATCCCCAGTTAATATGGTAACAGGAAATGGCAGAAGTCAGCCTGCCGAAGTTATTTACAGACCCTTATCTGGGAATAGGGATAAGTCATGGAAATATTAGTCTGAAATAGTTTCTAAAAAGCCATCTCCAAAATTGCCTGTGGATCTTCACTGAGTCAAGAACATCTGGCCCGATAGACAGGAGATGGAACCTGTATTCAGGGTTAGCACTCAGGGCCTCATTTACTCTGCACAGTGGGACTGTCAGTGCTGCT
Organism: Rattus norvegicus; assembly: GCF_021556685.1. Taxonomy (NCBI): domain Eukaryota; kingdom Metazoa; phylum Chordata; class Mammalia; order Rodentia; family Muridae; genus Rattus; species Rattus norvegicus. The sequence goes on from NC_141543.1 coordinate 98,067,814, forward strand.
CTCCAGATTGTGGGGATGGAGTGACAAAGGCTGAAGAACCTGTGTGGACCAGTGGTCTTTAGGGGGTTTGGGGGATAAGAATGAATGCTCAGGCTGGCCTTCTGCTGGCCTTCTTCCCCTCTTCCCTAGCAAGACTTCAAGGACCGAATTCACAAACAGAGGTTAACCCAGTCAAAGATAAAAGAAAATCGTCATCAAAGTGTTCGTGCCCGAAAATATTACGACGACTACAGAGTTCAGTTACGTGCAAAAATGATGAAGATGAGAACCCGGGAGGAAATGGTATGTGTGCCTTTCTAGGTCTGTCTGGCTCTGCTAAGGGGAACTTGTGTTTTGTACCAGTTTCTTAGTCTATAGCTCTTACCTCAGTTTGAATCCAGAATCCAAACCCAAGGCCCACATGCAGGTAGGACTTGTGCTTGACGGTCATTCACAGCACGATGCCCCGCTGTGCATCCCCGTCCACCCTTAGCCTTTGAGGTCCCCTGGCAGCCGTAGTCTCCTCGGACCTCTGGCAGAAGCTCTTCAGTACGGCTGCTCTGAGGGTTTTGGGAGCAAACTGCAGACAACAGAAGTTAAAGTGTGCTTGCGTGACGCAGGGCATGCAAGGAATTACCACGCTGATTGTCCTAGCCTAATCAAAGCCTGAGAACCCTCAAATTACTGACAAATTTTACTTTCATAGTAAAACTTGATCTTAGTTGAACTGGATTAAATAAAACCAAAGCTTTCTTGAGGAAGATACTGCTATGGTTTTGGGAGGTTAAGTGACTTGCAGTAGTCTTTTATCCAGAACTCTACCTTATGAAGGGAAGACAACTGGGCATGCCCAGATCTCTACATCAGTTAATTTATGGTGGCTGCCCAAATGCTGACCCTCACCTTCAACTGAGTACTCAGTGAGGTGCAGAAACGTTTGTTCCCACCTTGTGTTACACATGTAGATGCTTCAGAGATCTTTCCAGAAGGCAGTAAGGAGTGAGCATTGGTGCACGAGAGGGTGCTGAGCACACTCCTCAGTGGAAGATCACAGACACCACTCACCCCCACCCCATCGGGGAGGTCTAAAACAGAACTGAGGACACGGAGAGGGAGCACTCATGCAGGGCTGGTGGGCTAGCAGGGTGGTGCGATTGCTTCTGTAATGTCTGGCAGTACTTCTGAAGGCACTGGAATGCTGGCTATGGTTTAAGTGTGTGTGTGTGTGTGTGTGTGTACCCACATAACCACCAAAACAGCTAAAAAGAGTCCATGCCTCTCAGTTTAAGAATTTGTGAACAAAATTCATATTCCCACAGTAGAGTGACAAAACCTGACAGCTCTGTCTGTACGGGATCTGACCTTGGAAGCATGTTGGGTTGAGGCTCTGTTGAGAACAGGCAGACAACAGGAAGGGAGAAGGGCAGTCGTGCTGATGGGCATGGGTTTCATGTCTGGGCGGAGAGTTACACAATTCTGAGTCTACTGAAACCTGCTCAGTGTATGCATATTTTAAGAGTTAATGTTATGTATGTGAATGATGAGGAAAGCTGTCATTTTGAAAAGCCTTTATGAAATACAGTATAATTTATGATTAAATGACCGACAGATCTTTAAGAAACTGTTTGAAGAAGGTTTACAAATTCAGAAACAAAGACTACGAGACCTAAGAAACTACGCCAAGGAGAAACGCAGCGAAGAAAAGAGACAGCACCAGAATGAGCTGGACTCGATGGAAAACTACTATAAGGACCAGGTAGGTAGGCTTGCTGCTGCTGCTCCACCAGTGTCAGCTTGGCTTAGTTCATTGCTGGCAAATATGCAGATTAGCACAGAGTGGCACAGCACCGAACAGGCTAGGCTGACTGTTTCTAAGGCAAATTTAAGGCAGTATGTAAAACAGTATGCAGTGTGTGTTGCCCTGTTCAAAATGGAGTACTGAGAGTAACTGCGTTGTGATGCAAGACTTGGCTTTTCTTTCCTAGTTCTCATTGCTGGCAGAGGCCATCTCACAGGGACGCCAGGAACTCAAAGCAAGACAGAGATCCCAGGCTCAGGTAACAATGAACAGCACAGGAAGTAGGAAGTATTTTAGTGACGTCAAAAAAGTGGAGAGAATACAGAGTCTGTCTCTACTCCCAAGTCCTGATGGCTCTGGTTACCAGCTCTGTCTCGGAAGGGACAGTAAACTACAAACTCCGCAGGAGGTCGGGGGGTCAGGGGGTAAGAATAGGGGGCCTGGATAAGAGTCGCTGCTTCAGACCGACTGAGTTCTCTTTCAGACATTACACAAGGTGAAGAGGGAGCTGAGAGCAAAGATGGAGAAGGAAATTGAGCAGCTGCAGCACTTGATAACGCAGAGCGACGACGATGCGTTCTTCCGGGAACTAGAAGCTGAGCGCTTCAAAGCACGGCTGCAGCTGGCTTCCTTCCAGTACAGTAAAAATCCTTTCCCAAGAGGCCAAACTCCATAGGTGAAGTTTCTAGACACCTTAATGTGAACAGAGCTAGACCTGAGCCAGTAAACCGTCTAAACCAGAATATGCCTTATTTATGTATTCATGTTAAAAGTTAGAATGTTTTAAATAAAAGACTTTTTTTTTAAAGCTTACTGCTTTTGAATTTATAACCTAAAACCTGAGAAAAGGGGATAAAGGCACTTTTTGCTAATGCAGTTAGCAAGTCCTGCCAGCCCTCTCGTGAAGCCTGGTGATAGAGGTCAGTAGGTCATTGACTGCTAAGGAAATCCAGGACCAAGAACAGCATCTAACAGGCTGTGGGTAAAGCTAATAATGGCTACTGTTTTGGGGTTCAGGAGCTATGCAGCCTTAAGGCCTCCTCTGCCACGGGAGCTGACTTCCATTTCCCTAGCCGTATCTACTCCTGGCCCGAAGAGGTCATCTCTATTCAGGATGACTGGCTTCTTAGTAGTTGACTAAAATTGACTCTGTGAAGAGGCTGGTGGTGAACCGAGTGGCACAGTGCATGCCTTTATCCCAGCACAAATGAAAGCTATAGCTTAGCATAGCCTACTGGAAAATTGTAGAACTCAAAAAAAGCAGGAAAAGTTTTGTTCTGACACAAGCCTGCATTCCTATTGTAATTCAGGCTGGCCTCAAACTTCTCAAGACTCTAGCAGGCTCCTGAGTGCTGGGATTACAGACTTGTACCACCATACCTGTCAGGAAAATTACCTTTATAGCCTTTTAACTATACCTAGACAAACCTGTTTAGAGTATTAATGTAAGGGTAATAACCCTCTGGTGTGTAACTGCTTCCATCTATCCTATAGTCCCTTGACTTCATGTGTCCTGCTATGATTATCTGGGTAGAAAACCCAAACATCGGCAAACATCTTTACCCATTGTTATAGAGGCAAACTCCCGGTTACCACAAAGCAGAACTACTTTGAAACAAAGCAGTCCAATCAAAGTGGTTTGATTTATATACTATTAAATACCAAAGATCTTTATGTTCTATAACTTTAAGGCAGTAAACACAGCCAGGTGAAGCAGCATGTCCACCTACTGAGGAGACATGAGCAAACATTTCTTCACCTCAGGACACTGGCAACAAACAATTCCACCCAGATCGAATCTGATGAGCCATCGAGTGAGTTCACTGGGGCTGTTTACAGAGCGTGCTCCTGAAATGCCCCCGATAGGGGCTGACACAGGGGCTGACACGAGCGAGCGCGGTACCCTGGAGTGCGCTCCCCACTGCAGGAGCCTTGGAGGGTTTGTGGGCTTCCCCGGTCCTGGCAGTGTCCCTCGTCCCCTAGGGGAGACACGGAGGAAGCAGCTACCGAGCGCCACCTGGACCTGTCTGTCCGTCCTACATTGCTGCCGTTTGCGGTTTCCAGCTCTTCTGTCGCAGCCTCTGCCGTACAGTCACAGATCACGCTTTACGGTGACAAATGAGCCCACAAGCATCTCTTTTCTATCTGTTATTTATTTAGCTGTCCTCTCATCAACTGGTGTTCACAGAGCTGTAACTCACCTCTCCTCTTCATCTGCAAGACCTGACTGTGTAACACCAAGGCCGGCTGGCACAGGAGAGGCCGTCCGCCAACCACAGCGCTGCCCTGCAGTCTCCAGACAGACCCAGTTGTAGAGATGCATTTTTCTCTCAGAAGCCCCACCACCTCACGGCCCCCACAACCACTGGACACACTCAGTGGCCGTGGTGGAGAGCTACTCCCCTCCCTGCTCCAGCCTCTAAGCCTGCAGGAAAGCAGCACTCTCTACTTGAGGCTCCAAGCTGTCACCTGCGAAAGCCAAACATGTTTTTCAAAACAAGTAAAAACCCGACATTTTTAAAAACCTCGCTGCTGTGACAGTGCAAACAGCATTCATTTTATTGCTCAACTTCGGCATGGGCACATACATACGTACATAGTTAATTTTTAAAAACCATTTATACAGATGTTATTGATAAAGCTCATGTAACAAATGAGTGAAATTACAAAGAATATCAAGGCTAAAACATTCTGTAATAAATACAATGGAAATGATAAAACTTTGTTTTTAAAGTCAGTTTAGAGGAAAAGGAGGAATATTACATACAGTGAACTAATTACACCTAGAGAAAGCGACTCGGCATTTGGTACAATCATCATCCTAGTGTGAGAGCAGTGGCCCCGACAGAAGCCTGCAGCCAAAGGGCAAGGCGCTGTGCTGCCCCCCCCCCCCCCTGCAGGCACTGGAAGCCTCTAACACCCATCAGTGCCATCTGTCCAATGCACTGCAAGTTCAGAGCAGATTTAGTGTTGTCAAAGGAAGCAAATTACAGTGGATTTAGGAGAAGACACATTGTGCTCTGGCCTGTAAATGTGGGTGGGTGGGGCAGCACTGTAGAATACAGAGCAACAAACTGCAAAACAAAATGCACAGGAAACAGCATTACTTTAAAACTGTGTGCCAGGAAATAGTGGCCTCTTACTGCACATGAGCACAAGGTAACCATTGGTCAGAATTAGCCTTTCCTGATGGAACAGAGCGACTGGAGGAAGGATGCCTGGAAACAGATAAATATTCACATTAAACACAAGGCAAGTCCAGGTTCTGTGACACCGGGGATTTTTGTTTGCTTAGCACCTATTTGGAAGTAATCAGGTAATGTAATTTTGAAATTGCAATCTAAATCATGTTTTCAGATGTCATGTGCTATTGTAGACTGTTACAGAGGGCGATTTTCTTTAAAGCTCTGTCAAGTCACTATAATAGTTAAAAGGCACTCAAAAAGCGGTGGGATTTGCCTGCGTTACACTGCACGGAAAACCACTGCAAGCAGCATCTCGATACCACTGCATCCCTGTCAGTTATGGTCCTTGCCCCTCTGAGACAGGGTCTCAAGCAGCCTCTAACCCACTGCGTAGGTGAGGCTGGCCTTGACTTGCTGATCCTTCTGCCTCTGCCTCCACGGTGATGGGATTACGGGTGTCAGCCACCAGGCTGAGTCACATTTTCTGTCAACTGTTCCTCACAACCTTGTGCCAAGCTCAGCCAGATTTGCTGTTCTTATTTCTCATCAGTGTTTAAAAACAACAGTGCATTGTTCTGATGGTGCAATTTTAAAATCCAATGTGACTTTTTTAATGGCTGCAACCCTTCACCCCAGAATTTTTGTTACCTTCTAGATCACAGGATGAGCCACATACCTTGAAAGCTTAACCTCGACACTTGAAGTCAGCAGTGTGGCAGCCTGGCCTCCTCCCTTACTTCTCACGAACTCCTCAGTTTCAGAGTAAATTGTGTGATTGACTTAGAGTCACTCTTTCTTGAGGCAAGATCTGCTATGTAGCTCAGGCTGGCCTTAAACCTGAATTGCGCCCCCGCCTTAGCCTCCCAGGAATGGGGAGCAGAGGTGGTCAGCACAGCTGGCCTCACTCACGTATGACTTTCCTGGCCCACCACGCCCACTACCACCTCCAGTTCATCCAATGAGTTTGTAAAAGCAGGGCGCTCTAAGCTTGCCAAACGATCTTTAGAGCACAAGCTTGCCTTTTAGAAACTTAATTAAAATATAAGTTAGATGTACTTATTAGAGACTTTGGTTTATAGAAATAGCATATAAAAGACAAGCTGACCCAGCAGAGAATGAAAATCCCACCCCATCACAGACTGAGAAGCTATAAAATCGCAGTATTTCAGTTTAAGATGAAATAAATCCACAATACCTCATCTTCTTGATTCAAGAACATGAGGTTTTTTTTGTTTTTTTGTTTTTTGTTTTTTTGTAAGTCATCTTAAAAACAGGAAGGGCAGCAAATAAACTCAATTTAAATGGTTGCATTAGGAATTTCCAAGAAAGTCACACTTGAAAAATATAAAACCCCACTTAAGCTACGGTGACCCACATAATGCAAAATAGAACCCTCTGCTATAGAAAAGCACAACTAAACATGTAAATGGCTTAGTTTCATAAAGGTGACAATCCCTTTAGCCAACTGTTTACAAAGGTGAACAATCCAAAATAACTTTAGTTTCTTACAAAGAGCAGGGACAGGAGCTGTTCAAAACCACGTGTTCAATCCAACTGAAATGTGGCTTGTACCGACTGGGGAGCTGTCTTGAGTGTGAGAGACGCGAGTCTGAGAAGCAGTTTGGATAGATAACCTTGTATAAAAATAGTAGTAGTCTTTTAAGTGTAGAATACTGCCTAACTCTGGAGATGCAGGGGTCAGCATTCTTTAGGTTCAAGGTATTAATTTTTAAATAGCAGCTGAGTGTGTCCTCATGGCAAAGCATAAAGACCTTTATTTTTCCTTGAAAAGGAATTTCAAAATTGTCCCTTCCCCTCACAGTGTCCTAGAATCTAAGGAGCAGGGGAGGGGCTGTTGTCCTGTACTCCAGCGTTCTCTGAAGCGCTGCTGAAGGAGGCTGTTGGCCAGGGGTCAGTAAGAGCTGTGGGTGAGTCCTCGGCGCTCATCACTCCACAGCAAAGCCACAGGTCTCCTCGATGGCTGTTAGCAGCTTTTCGTAGAGCTTCTCATAGCTCTCATAGGGCGGAATGTCTATTCGATTGAAACTGTGAAGAAGCAAATCAGACTTGATCATTTCTCAGAGCAAGTCAGCAGGTGCAGCACGTGAGCATAACACGGCCTTTGTCTCAGACGGAAAGGTAGAAGCTGCTGTCCTCTAACGCAGAGATCACCACGCTGGGGAGTGCCTACTGATTTCTGAATAACTTTTTAAATCACTTCAAGGAAGTGTTCATCATTTCTTTTAAACTAAAATCTACCTACAACGACAGAGGAGAATACAAAAATAACTCACCAAGTGTGGGCTTTTGGCAGGTTGTTCGTGCAGGCATCAATCTGGTGTATGGTAAAGAGCCGTGGGCCCGCGGCACCTGCCAGTGAAGGAATGTGGGTCAGATCACAGCAGGTACAGGAGTCCATCTCCAACGCCTCAGAATAAACTGGAACATAAACCACGGGCTGGGGAGCACCTTGCATTCACACACACTAACATGGGGGCTTATAGGAAAAGTAGCCTGGTTTTGAGGTTGTAAGTGACATGTAGGCTCAGACCAGGTGCCGTAACAGCAGCACTGCTGTCTGAGAGAAAAGCTTAACTGATGGCCTCTGTCAGCGTGGTGCCACAGAACATCTGCATCCCAAAACAATATGAACACATTTGGTTTGCTTTTTTTTTTTTTCTTTTTCCAAAACAGGCGACAGGATTTCTGTGTAGCCTTGGCTGTCCTGGAATTCTCTCCACAGACCAGGCCTCTGCCTCTGAAGTGCTTGGATTAAGTGCTGGCTCACTGTTTGAAATAGGATCTTGCTATGTAGTTCAAGAGAATCTTAAACTCAAGATCCTCCTGCCTCAGCTCCCAGAGGGCTAGGATTATAGGCATATGCTATTATGCTTAAAATACACATTTGAATCATATTTAAAGATGATAACCTAATGCAAATTTACACTTATGACTCAAACTGAGCTTAGCAAAGATTAGCAGTCTACGCACACATGCCCCACAAGGGAAGACCACTCCACGTTCCCCAAACAGGGAAGGGAACACAAACTTTAGGTAGCTTTGCCCAGGCTTTCTGAGCATGCTGTGGGCAACTGCTGAGGAATCCTGCACTAGTCTACACTGCTGATTCTCCCTCCTCACCGGCAGCTTCGAAGCCAAGAGTTTAAGGTGAAGGAAGCAATGGCCACCGAATGATGCACCACAGCCATCAGCAATGTTATCAACTCAACCAAAACGCCAACAGTTTACTCCACAGACCAATTCTAAACACTGAAGACGGCTGTAAGTCACTAGTCTGAAGTCATGTAATAAAGTGCTCTGACCAATCAGTCGGCTTTCAAAATTCATGCTGCCTCCCTCCTGTTAGAAGAAAGGCAGAGGAGGCGTCTCGGGTGGGTAAAGGTTTGCCAAGCTGAGACGTGAACATGGAGGTAGATGACCTTCCCTGCAAAGTTAAAGGCAAGCTGACCAGAAAGTGCAAAACAGAGCATCAGCACACAGGCTTTCTCTACACTGCTCACCGCACCCACTGCGATCAGAGAAGTCTGTCAGAAAGGCCTCTGCAGAAGGAGCTGCAATGGAGTCACATATAGGAGCTATCAATCAAAGATCTTCATAAGCACAGGGCTGGCTATAAAAACAGCAATGTACCCCAAACACTGATCCGTCCCATCCCATCCTTCCCTACCCCTGCAAGAGTGCAAGCAAGGTACCTGTGTGCCCACCCCAGGACTCCTCACCTTGGAGTGCTTTGAAGCCCTGCAGAGGCACTCGAGAGGACCCTGTCACAAACTGGAGCAGCCGTGCTCGTCTCTCCTCATCAAAAAGCTCCACAGCTTTCCAAAACCACTTGACGACGTTGCTGTCTGGGGTGCAGTGCTTTAACCGGGTGTTGGCCTTCCAGTCGCTCACGTCAATTTTGCCAAGCCCACAGATAATGAGCTGTAGAAATATTTGCCAGAGTGGTGAGCTGCTGCGTATCAAAGCTGGGCCTCCCAAGACTTCTCAGATTTGCAAAGCCCCACGAGTGATACACAGCTGAATTATCTGGAAAGCTTTTCAAAGCAACCCCAACAGACCCTGTGCTGCAGGGACTGTAACTGTCTGTCTGTGGCACTCAGGTCTGAATCTTTTTGTTTGTTTTTGGACCTCACTCTGTTGCCCAGGTTGGCCTCAAATTCAGAGACCTGCCTGCCTCTGTCTTCCAAGTGCCACCACTGCTCTGCAAAGGTCTGGATCTTTAAACCTCCAGAAGTATCTACTCATTGTAGGTCCTGTTCACTGTAATGGACTCTGACAAGATCAAAGATTTGTAAAATTTCCAGCTTCAAAATAGAATTCTAAAATTTTAAAACAGTAGACAGAAATCAAGACTCAGTAAACAGTTGGGTGAAACAGCCCATGCCTACAATCCCAGCTCTTCAGAGGCTGAGGCGGGAGGATCAACATGAGTTTGAGGCTAGCCTGAGCTACTACCTTGTCTCAAACAGAAGACTTCTCTTCTTACCACTAAGGTCTACCTGGGCCTTTCTTAGGCCTGCACTGGTTTACATCAGCTCTGACACTGCCAGCTTTGCAGTCTGAGGCACTTCTGTCACCAGCCTGCAGTGTTCTTTGCTCTAAGATCACAGTCACCACTACCTCATTTTACCTATGAAATGATCCAGAGTGTACAGCAAGAGACATGTTGGGTCCATAATATAATTTACTTAACACCTTTGAAATTATATTAAAATGTAGATACTCAAGGGCCAGGCCTTGGGCACACGCTTTTAAACCCAGCATTCAGGAGGCAGAGGCAGAGGCAGATCTGTTGAGTAGGAGGTCGACATGGTCTACAAAGTGAGTTCCAGAACAGCCAATGCTACATAGAGAAACCTTTGTCTTGAAAGATAAAATAAATAAAAATTAAACAAAATACACAAATTCTGCTGTATAGTGTTCCAACTGACATCCTGATACAATCAATACATAAGAACTACACCAAGGTCAGTTTGATAACAGGAACTTATCTCTACAGAGTCCATTACTGAGCGAGGTATGTGTATATATCTAACATGTTTGCTCTATTCATTTATGTGCATATATGTATGTGCACATGAGCACACACCACAGTACACGGGTGGAATTCAGAGGACAACAGTCAGGAGTCATTTTCCTTCTACCGTCTAGGCCTGGGATTGAACTCCGTTGTCAGGTTGGTTGGCATGTGCCCTCACCTGCTAAATCATCTGGATGGACTGCCCATCAAGTGATTATCAGTGAATTATGACAGTGAAACCCATAATGTAACTTGTATGGCCTAGGTTTCATATACTTAGTTTTGATAAGGTAGCATGACCTATGTTCTAAAGATTTCAACAGTGATAAAACTACAATGTAAGTCTTACCCTTACCAAATAAAGTTTACCTCCCAAAAAGGTGGTTTGAGTATATGTGGCACACAGGGGGAGTGGTGCTGTTAGGAGGTGTGGCCTTGTTGAAGGAAGTATGTCATTGTGGGGGTGGGCTTTGAAGCTCTACCCAGTGCAGAAGGGTCAGTCTGCTCCTGGCTTTCTCTGGGTGAAGGTGTAGAACTCTCAGCTCCTCCGGCATCATGCCTGCCTGGACACTGCCATGCTTCCCAGCATGATGATAACAGACTGAACATGTAAGCCATCCCCAATTAAATGCTGTCTTTATAAGAGTTGCCTTGGTCATGGTATCTCTTCATGGCAATGAGAACCCTAACTAAGACAGTATGTCTGAAATAATGAATTCAGACCATTAAGGATGCCTTCTAAATTCTGTCCGTCAGAGGAGTGGCTGTTACAGCACAAGCTCTAATTGACAACATAAGCAGGGGAGAAGGTCCTGTCTCAGATCCACTCACTCTAGCCACCTTGCTCTACGTTCCTCCTCCTCCTGACCTGCCTTGGCCAGCTCATTACTCAGTCACTAAAGGAGCAGGGACAGTACTGAGTCAACTGATTGTTTGTAAACATCTATTAAAGAGACCAGCAGCAAGCCTGGAAAGATGGGTGGCTCAGTGGTTAAGAGCACTTCCTGCTCTTCCAAGGAACTCAGTTTACCATGTTAGGTGGCTACAACCACCTCTAACTCCACGTCCAGGGATCTAAAATCTGCCCGAGTACCTGTACTCATGTACACATACCCACATGCAGACACATGCAATTATACATAATTAAAAAATAATAAAAATAGATTTAGAAAAAGACAAGCAAGAAAAAGCCAGAATACTACTACAGAAAAAATTTTTTATTTTATTTTATTTTAATTAATTAATTAATTAATTAATTAATTTATTTATTTTCCTTTTCTTTTTTCGGAGCTGGGGACCAAACCCAGGGCCTTGCGCTTGCTAGGCAAGTGCTCTACCACTGAGCTAAATCCCCAACCTGAAAAAATTTTTTAAATTAATTATTTATTTTATGTATATGAGAGTACACTGTAGCTGTCTTCAGACACACTAGAAGAGGGCATCAGATCCCACTACAGATGGTTGGGAGCCACCATGTGGTTGCTGGGAATTGAACTCAGGACCTCTGGAAGAGCAGTCAGTGTTCTTAACCTCTGAGCCATCTTTCCAGCCCAGAAAATCATTTTAAAATAATCTATATTCTTCAAATACTTGTTATTTCCTAACCACTGGGTAAATTGGTAAAATAAAACCTTTTTTATGTATTTACTTTTCTTGAGACAAGGACTTGCTATGTAGCCCAGGCTGGCCTTAAATTTTCAATCTTTGTGTCTCAGCCCAAAAGCTGCAGTACAGCCCAACGAACCTCACGCTTCTCTCACGGCTGTTCTTTAAGTTGGACGTGCTTGATGCAGCGCAGTAAGGTTGGCTTCACACAGAAGGGAGTGTCACCTCTCTATACAGAGTTGGTCACTGCTGTGATATGGGTATGTGCAAGGCCCAGGGACGGTTGGGCACTACACAACTTATCTTGTTTCATTTCTTCTAAGCAAAGACGAGCGAGCAACTAGCTGAGCTTAACGTTTTATTCAAACACATTTCAGTTAGAGACAAAGTCATCCACTGAAATAAGCCAAGAAATGGGTCCACACTGTAGGATGACTAAGTGCCAAGCAAGTATGGCAACCTGAGTTTAACCCCAGAACCCACACCCAGAGAGAGACGTCACAAAGCTGTCCTCTGACCTGCATGTGCACCCTGGGAGGAATTTCAATTGGGAAGAATGCCTATGTGACCTGAAAAGAAAAGGGACTCAGGAGTAGCTTAGCTTGTGGAGTGCGTGCATCCCTGGGCTTAATCCTAGCACTCCGGGTGGAGGAACAGAAAGCCAGAAGTTAAAGGTCATCCTCATCTACACGGTTCTAGACTAGTTAGAAAGAAGGAAAAGGATATATAAGTTAACAATGTCTCCACATGGGGCTGGAGAGATGGCGCAGCTCACTGCACTTTAGAAGAGGCAAGTTTGATTCCTAGTACACATGGCAGAAGGCTAACAATCACCCGTAAAACACACACACACACACACACACACACACACACACACACACACACACACACACACACACACACGGACACACGGACACACAGACACGGACACACAGGCAGGCACGCACTCATTTACCTATAAATAAGAGATTGCTTACCCACAGAAACTCCAAAGCCCAAAATATTTCCTATAAGAATTCTCAGAGGATTGAGTCGTGAAACTCTGGAAGGATTAGAAAGCACCACTTCCCTCCAGACGGCAGAAGAGCCCCCCAGACTTGTTACAGCACAGGATCAGAACAGTGACACACTGACCTCCAGCTCCTTCTCATCAAATGTCTTCAGCAGATGCTGTGGAATGACTTCATTAAATCCCTTCTGTAGTGCCAGGAACTGAGCTTCAATGCCTCGGAGGAATCTCCAGTTTACGTAAAGCCTGCAAACATTGGTCAGGGGCATCATGTGACTGCATAAATTCAGATTTGGTAATTGCCATAAATATCCACTTTGGCAACGTTACACTTTAAAGTGTCTATCACATCAGAATTTTAGTCTAATACGGCTAAGATACAGGTGAGCTACAGAGTCCTGCTCATAGGCACAAGACCCTGGGTTCAATCTCTGGCCCGAAAGAAAAAGGACACCAAAAGGTAAAACAATTTAGTGTAATGTCTAAAAACGTTTAAAACTAACAGGGACACGTGGATGCTGAGTGTTGAGGCAGTTCAATACAGTACACGAGTACACCTTCCACCACGAGTCAGCGGCTGCAGGGATCTACTCTTCCAGCTGGGCCTGGGGGTGACAGACTTGTGATCCCAGTCATAAGAGGGCTGAAGCAGGAGAATCAAAAAATGCCCCAGCTCTGCCTGGGCTAGAGAGTGAGATCAAGGAAGCCTGGGCCTTAAATTAGAATAGTAAAGAGGAGAGGATGCAGAGGGCAGAGCCTGGTCCACACACAAGGCCTTGCACTCAGCCCCCAGCACTGCTGACTGGTTAAGTAACTAACAATCAGAAAACCTCCCAGTAAACTGAACATGTACCACAACTCAGGTCTGAAGTTCAATTCTGGTTCAGATTTGGTAACTGCCATAAATATCTATTCTGATAATTAACTATAATAACTTTAATAACACTTCTTTCAAATTCTTTTTAATTTCATATGTATTAGTGCTTTGCCTACACGTATGTCTGTGTGAGAGTATCAGAATGTCTGTGTGAGAGTTTCAGAACCCTGGAGTTACAGAGAGGTGTGAGCTGCCATGCAGGTGTTAGAACCCAGGACTTCTGGGAGAGCAGTGAGTGCTCTTAACTGCCAAGCAGTCTCTTTTTTTTTTTCTTCCCCCCCCCCGCCCCCCCCCCAGCTGGGGACTGAACCCAGGGCCTTGCGCAAGTGCTCTACCACTGAGCTAAATCCCCACCCGGCCAGGCAGTCTCTTTAGCCCCAACATTTCTCTCTTAATTTGTAACACAAAAGTCAATAGAGACTGACCATCCCCAGGACAGAGGGTGGGGTGGGGAGGTGGGGGGTGGGGCAGAGGGTGACTTGAGAATGCTGTCAAAGAATGTGAGGAGCTCTGTCTATCCAAGAGGAAGAGCACAGGAAAGGAGGCAAGGTGGGAACTACCAAACCTAGACACGATGCTGTCAGAATAATGCTCACTGGTCCCCAGAAGCTGTTACACCTTGGAAGACGTCAGCTTACCAACAAAAGTACATTACGATACTGGCTGTTAAGTGGATATTAGCTCAAAAGCTCCAGTTAACCAAGATAAAATCCACAGACCACATGGAGGTCAAGAAGAAGGACGACCAAAGTGTGATGCTTCAGTCCTTCTTAAAAGGGGGAACAAAAATATTCATAGGAGGGAGACAAAGTTTGGAGCAGACTGAAGGAATGGCCATTCAGAGCCTGCCCATCTGAGTATACAGCCCATATACATACAGCCACCAAAACTAGGAGCCTGATATAGCTGTCTCCTGACAGGCTCAGCCAGAGTATGTCAAATACAGAGGCAAACGCTAGCAGCAAACCATTGAACTGAGAGCGGGATCCCCATTGGAGGAGCTAGAGAAAGGATTGAAGGAGCTTACAACCCCAAAAGAACAATACCAACCAACCAGAGCTCCCAGAGACTAAACCACTACCCAAAGACTACACATGGACTAACCCTGGGCTCCAACTTCATATGTAGCAGAGGATGGTTGGGCACCAATGGAAGGAGAAGCCCTTGGTCCTGCCAGGAGATGTCAGGGGGGGTGAAAAGGGGGGTAGTTGGTGAGGGGGAATGCCCCTATAGAAGAAGGGGAGGGGGATGGGATAGGGGCTTATGGTAGGGAAACTGGGAAAGGGAGTAACATTTGAAATGTAAATAAAAATATCCAATTTAAAAAAAAAAAAAAATCTTGCCTAGCAAGCGCAAGGCCCTGGGTTTGGTCCCCAGCTCCGGAAAAAAAAAAAAAAAAAAAAAAAAAAAAAGATACTGGCTGGCTACAGGTCAGCCACGAACACTTTCTATATACCTGATCCTCCTGCCTCCTGAGATCAGAGGTGTGCATCAACATACCCAGCTTAAGAATATTTCTGGGCTTTTAAAATTAACGGAACATCCTTATTCACACTTAGCTACACGTATATTTCTGTAAAAGAGTTCTAAAACTTGGGTTGCTTGCAGGGTATTTCCATGTTCATAAGGAACCAGGCTGCTCAGTGTGTCACTTCACAGCAGAGATCATGCTGGCCACAAGTGCATGTAGACTAAGAAAAAACCAGGCGCAGGCTGGAGAGATGGCTCAGCAATTAAGAGCACTGGTTGTTCTTGCAGAGGTCCTGAGCTTGATTCCTAGTGCCCACAGGGCAGCTCACAACCATCTGTAACTCAGTACCAAGGAATGTAACGGCCTATTCTGGCCTCCAAGGGACCAGGCATGCACATGTTGCACAGACAGACAAGCAAGACAAACATCAGACCTGCTGTCCTAGACTTGGAAGGAAAGGCAAGAGATTGGGGAATCAAGGTCATCCTCAGCTATATAGTAAGTTGGAGGCCAGTATAGTCTACATAAGACCTTGTCTCCAAAAGGGGATGGGGAGGGCTAGTAGCTTCTGAGCTCTGCAGTGTCAGCAGACCATGAGAGAGAAGCCCATCTTACTGAGAGCCCAAGAAGGGGAGCATCCTTTGATAGCACACTGGAGCCCAGTGAGTCATAAAAGCCAGTCATTGGTGCATCCTGGCTGAGGCCTCGCAGCTAAGTCAGAAGGCCCGCCTTGGCCTTTCAGCTGTGCCAGTTGACAGCTTAGGCACCAGCAGCGCACATCCCTACTACTCTTTGCCCAGCTACCAACCCCAGCTACCAATCTCGACAAAGTTCCACAGGAAGTTTGTGCCAGCAGTAAATAACATTTCCTAAACACTAAATGTCTTTATATATTGATAACCTGTAGCTTTTTTTTTTTTATTTTTTATTTTTTATTTTTTTTCGGAGCTGGGGACCGAACCCAGGGCCTTGCGTTTGCTAGGCAAGTGCTCTACCACTGAGCTAAATCCCCAACCCCACCTGTAGCTTTTTTAATTCAAGCATTTACCTGACATATTCTTTTTTATTTTCTTCAGTAACAGGAATACTTTTGCCATTTGGTTTGAGTTCATGCTGAATAATTTCACCATATGCGTTATGTTCAACACAGAAGGTATGGTCCAGAACACCTGTGATATCATTTTCACTAGATAAGAAACAAAAGAGACACATTAACAGGGGAGCCTACCTCACACCTCCTACAGCGTGTTCCTAGGTGTGGCGTTCAGCTAAGACAGTACTGCAGTGTAGCAGTTAAAGGACCAAACTCCTCCCACCAGTTCTTATGCTATCATGCTACCTTTACTTGCACAGAAAAGTCAAAGAGATTTCTCCTCATAAATACAGACAGCATTTTACTTCCCGAGCAACAAGAACGGGTTCTGTCAAAGTGAGACTCTTTGAGAACAACAAAACATTTTTTATATCCAGAGAAAAGGCTCTTCTGAACATGAGCAAACACTTGAATATTTTCAGGGAGAAAGTGATCTGTGAGCTCTGTGCACCTTCCCAGGCAGAATCAGCTAGCAGTTCATTATGGTTCAGTCAATCACTGCCTTCATTAAAATGAAATAATAGGACAGGCCAGATGTAAAAAGAACACTGGCTGTTCTTCCAGAGGACCTGCGTTTATTTCACACTCAGTGTGGAAAGTGCTCACTGCATGACCATAACCTGAGTTCAGTCCCTGGAGCCTACATGGTAGGTTGTGATTCTGTTACCATTTCCTAGTATTTAGAATTTACTGTCTTGTCACATGTCGGCTGAGACAGAATCTGCCTTAGTCTTAGAATATTATTACATTTAGTGTTTTAGCTTAAAATGAGCACTCTCAGTCTGGAAATCTGAAATTCAAAATAAAACAGTTAGGAATTACCATCAGGGCATGTGTGTAAAGTGTATATGAAATGAATTGTGTTTAAACTTGGGTCTCTCCCTCCAAAGATCTCAAGGATAAGCAAACAATCTAAAACTGGGGAGAGGATCAAAATCAGAAATACTTTCTAGACCCAAGGACTTCAGACAAGGGATGATCAATCTATACTAGATTAATTTTCCTTTTCAAAGTAGTAATAGGAGACTTCCAGAAAGGCCTAGATCAGGTTTGCCAGGCCTGGTAAGTGTTCCACTTCTTTTTGCAGCAAATGGAAATTGCAGTGATCCACAGCTTGTCCTAAAGCAGAGAGTAAGTGACCCAGCTTGATAACCCACAGTGCAACCCCTACACAAGGTCCAGGAAGATGTCAGAAGATCCCAAGAACCAGACACCAGGAGACCTGCCATGAGACAGTCTCATGATAGGAAAATTCCACAATATGGCTTCGTAAACAAGATCCACGTAATGAAACACCACTTGTCATGCCAACAAAGATGGGGGAAATGTCTCAAGGCTTCCCACCTAGATGGAGAGCTACAGGCTGTCAATGATAGGTTACCTAATCCAAGTAATCCGCCCTACACACAGATACATACTGGATTACTTGGGATTAGGTAACCTATCTGGCCACTCATCCCTGCAGAAAACCAATTCTCCTCTCAGCAGTCATCTATGTAGACTTCGTGTGTGCCTGTGTGACTATGTAGACTGTGTGTGTGTGCCTGTGTGACTATGTAGACTTCGTGTGTGCCTGTGTGACTATGTAGACTGTGTGTGTGCCTGTGTGACTATGTAGACTGTGTGTGTGCCCGTGTGACTATGTAGACTGTGTGTGTGCCCGTGTGACTATGTAGACTTCGTGTGTGCCCGTGTGACTATGTAGACTGTGTGTGTGCCCGTGTGACTATGTAGACTGTGTGTGTGCCCGTGTGACTATGTAGACTGTGTGTGCCCGTGTGACTATGTAGACTGTGTGTGCCCGTGTGACTATGTAGACTGTGTGTGCCCGTGTGACTATGTAGACTGTGTGTGCCTGTGTGACTATGTAGACTGTGTGTGCCCGTGTGACTATGTAGACTGTGTGTGTGCCTGTGTGACTATGTAGACTGTGTGTGTGCCCGTGTGACTATGTAGACTGTGTGTGCCTGTGTGACTATGTAGACTGTGTGTGCCCGTGTGACTATGTAGACTGTGTGTGCCCGTGTGACTATGTAGACTGTGTGTGTGCCTGTGTGACTATGTAGACTGTGTGTGTGCCCGTGTGACTATGTAGACTGTGTGTGCCTGTGTGACTATGTAGACTGTGTGTGCCTGTGTGACTATGTAGACTGTGTGTGCCTGTGTGACTATGTAGACTGTGTGTGCCTGTGTGACTCTGTAGACTCCGTGTGTGCCTGTGTGACTCTGTAGACTGTGTGTGTGCCTGTGTGACTCTGTAGACTGTGTGTGTGCCTGTGTGACTATGTAGACTGTGTGTGCCTGTGTGACTATGTAGACTGTGTGTGCCTGTGTGACTATGTAGACTGTGTGTGCCTGTGTGACTATGTAGACTGTGTGTGTGCCCGTGTGACTATGTAGACTGTGTGTGCCCGTGTGACTATGTAGACTGTGTGTGTGCCCGTGTGACTATGTAGACTGTGTGTGCCCGTGTGACTATGTAGACTGTGTGTGCCTGTGTGACTATGTAGACTGTGTGTGCCCGTGTGACTATGTAGACTGTGTGTGTGCCTGTGTGACTATGTAGACTGTGTGTGTGCCCGTGTGACTATGTAGACTGTGTGTGCCTGTGTGACTATGTAGACTGTGTGTGCCCGTGTGACTATGTAGACTGTGTGTGCCCGTGTGACTATGTAGACTGTGTGTGTGCCTGTGTGACTATGTAGACTGTGTGTGTGCCCGTGTGACTATGTAGACTGTGTGTGCCTGTGTGACTATGTAGACTGTGTGTGCCTGTGTGACTATGTAGACTGTGTGTGCCTGTGTGACTATGTAGACTGTGTGTGCCTGTGTGACTCTGTAGACTCCGTGTGTGCCTGTGTGACTCTGTAGACTGTGTGTGTGCCTGTGTGACTCTGTAGACTGTGTGTGTGCCTGTGTGACTATGTAGACTGTGTGTGCCTGTGTGACTAAGTAGACTGTGTGTGCCTGTGTGACTCTGTAGACTGTGTGTGTGCCTGTGTGACTCTGTAGACTCCGTGTGTGCCTGTGTGACTATGTAGACTGTGTGTGCCTGTGTGACTATGTAGACTGTGTGTGCCTGTGTGACTATGTAGACTGTGTGTGTGCCTGTGTGACTATGTAGACACTGTGTGTGCCTGTGTGACTATGTAGACTGTGTGTGTGCCTGTGTGACTCTGTAGACTCCGTGTGTGCCCGTGTGATATGTAGACTGTGTGTGTGCCTGTGTGACTATGTAGACTGTGTGTGCCTGTGTGACTATGTAGACTGTGTGTGTGCCTGTGTGACTGTGAAGGCTGGAGGAGGCATCAGATGCCCTGGAACTTCATGATCTGCCTCTTGAAGAGTCCTGGGAACTGAACTGAGTCTTCTACAAGGGCAGTAAGGGCTGTTAGCTACTGAGCTCTCTCTCCACTCCTAGCTTGTATCTTTTTAAAAGCTCAGATGCTAACTGTGATAAACAGATGTAAGATTCAATACGTACAGTATCCACACCAAACTATTATGAAGGTCTGGATCAACTAGCTCCATGTCGTCCAAAGTAATTGACTTCCCAAGCAACTGTTTATAAAAAGGTAATGTGAAACCACCATCAATATAATGTCCATGGAATACAGCCATTCCCATTATTCGTCCAACAAAGTGGAAATAGGACAAATGCTCCTGAAATGAAAAAAAGGACATAAATAAGTTAGAAACTCTTCAGTAAACTGTCTTAATAAAAAGTAAATATTTAAGCAACATTTTTTTCCTTCCTTCATCTCCCTCCCTCCCCTCTCCCTCTGTTTTTTGTTTTTGGTTTTTTTTCTCCCTTTGGTTTTGTTTGTTTGTTTCTGAGACAGGGCTTTCCTTGTAGCCCAGGCACTTTCCCTACTGCTGGGATTACAGGTATGAGCCACCATGCCCACATCGCGCTCAGGGCAAAGGCCCTTTAGAAAATGATCCCTGACAAACTTTTGCAAAGCTACTTGCACACCCTGTTCTGAGTGCACTGTCAAGTAAAGCTGCTGATCCTCTAATTGCCTCCTTGGCCAGCCAGAGACTGAACTTCAGGACACCATGTTGTTAAGACATGGATTTGGTGTCACACTTGAATTAATCCACCGACTACTGTTTATACAAAAATTAATTAGTCCCTATGGGACTAGTCCACATTTGGACAGTATCCGGAGAGAATACTCATGAGGAGAACAGCAAGGTGATGAAACCCAGGGGACTGGGTCCACTCCTGGGAAGCGCCCTGCAAAGGTCATGACAGGCAGACGGACAGCTGTGAGCAGCTTCACCATAACAAAGAGCTTCCCAACTAGTCCTGGTCACCACATGTAGATACAGTGATCTTCTCACCATATTGTTTGGCTGACTAGATACCTGTACTTTTAAATTCTTTTGCTTTTCAATTTAATAAGTAATCTTTAATTTTAAAACGCGTTTTGTCTTTAAAATATCTATTTTAAGAAACGCATGTTTACTTTAAAATATTTAGATAAAACGAGCAAGAGGATATTAAATATTACCCATTCTCTAACACCCAGATAACATGATTATCAGTTTTATGGTGCAGACCTTTTAATGTTTTCTCTTATAAATATCTACCACAGCTGCATTACACTATTGTATAACTTAACATCACTTAGCATAAACACACATCTGCATCCCACATCATATCCATCTCATAGCGTGCCCTGTCTGGGAACAGAACAGAGATAATTACAAAGTAACAAACTAGTAGCGACGTGGACAGGAAGCTGGTGCTGGGGATCAACCTAGAGTCTCTCAGATGCCAGTCAACAACAGCCACTGAGCAACAGCCCTGCCTTAATTTAAGAATTTAATTATGCATTATAGAACTAAATGCTTAATATGCAGGTCTCATGTAACTCTCACAAGCACTTTCTATTGAAGTTTAAAGCAATGAACTATACCACAGTCATAAGGACAGTACTTACATAACAAGAATATGGTTCTGTACCTTTTTGTTTTCAGAAACAGGGTCTTATACCATAATCCAAGTTGCTCTTACAACTTACAAGTGTCAGAACATTCATGCTCTGCTGCCTTAGCCTGGAAAGCACTGGGATCAGGTGTGAGCCCACACACCCAGAGACTCCATGTCTAATTTCATAATCTGTGTTGGTTTCTTTCCTTTTTTACTCTGAAACAGGGTCTCACAATGCAGTGCAGTCTAGTCTCAGCCTTCCAAGCACACACTACTAGATCAAGAACAACCATTTACACTATTTTATGTCATAATTTCATCAATCCTCTGCATGGACACCTGTGTTGTGTCCAGTGGAGGATAATTAATAGCAGATAGCCTAGTGAACCAATGCAGCGCACAGAAGTAATCATTTACTGGGACAACTTTCAAGAAGAGGAATTGCTGAATCAGAGGGTGTGGCCAGGATCAGCCAAATGATTCCTGTGTGAGGATCACACTGACATTTACAGACGAGAGCAGAGTGGATCCCAGCACATTCACACTATTGTGACCACAGCTCATACCGGATTAACTGCAGAATCGGGATTGATCTGTAACGTGTAGATATCATCTCTTGAATACTGGAAGAGACCGTAGTAAGGATTCAACATTTCATGCGACAGGAGATACAACCATTCCCTAGAAAACAAGATAAAGTAATTTATTAATTAAGATATGCCATTAGTCACTCTATTAAATGATTTTAATTTTTAAATTTTATTATTATGGGCATGCACGATGTGTGTAAATATGCTATGTCACAGAATACATGTGGGAGTCAGAGGACAACTCCACAGAGTTCGTTTTCTCCTTTCACTCATGTGGGCTGGGGACTGAACTCTGACTGCATGGCAACACCTTAACCTGCTGGACTTTACCTAGGCTGGCCTCAAACTCAGATCCACCTGCTCTGTCTCTCGAGTGCTAGGATGCAAGGCAAGCTGCACTATGCCCAGTCTCCACAGTTCTTTTAAGTTTGAAGAACAATTATTATTATACTGTTATGGTTCATAACTTGGAACAACTTTATTATACTTTTGCATCAGAGAGCGTAAAGGTTCTGCTACTTAGAAGTTCAGGAGCTCATGAGGAGCTGCAGCTCTCTAGTCTGACCACTTTAAATGGTATAAAAATTTATAACCCACAAATCATCTAAGAAATCATCTAATGTCTGTTTCTATCAGACAGATTCATACTAGATTCATAACGATACAATAGGCAGGCAGATCCCTGTGAGTTTCAGGCCAGCTTAGTCTACCTGTCAAGTTCTAGGAAGGTTAGGACATATACAAAAACCCTGTCTCAAAAAAGACACAAAACACAACAGAAATTTATTCTTTCTTTTTGAGCAGTGGAGTGCTCTGTGGCACAGTTTTAGTAAGGAGTGTCAATGCCTATCTCATCATCATATAAATTTCCTGTATAAAGCCTCAAGCAAACCAGGAAGCACACCCAGATCCCAAAGCTTTGGGTATAGGTGGACACTGGCCTTCTTGGGCCATGCCCCATATACTTCTCCTTCCTCTTTGTGTACTGGAGATAAAACATAGAGCTCTGTACACGCTAGGCAAGTGCTGTACCACTGAGCTATATCCCCAGGCCTCTTACTTCTGTTTCTTTGAGATAGCTCTTGTTTCCCCAAGCTGGCCTTGATTTACTCTGCATTCCAGGCAAGTCTTGAACATGTGGTTCTCCTACCTTGACCTCTCAAAAAATATCAAGATGCCATTAAAGCCTGTTTTAAACCTAAGCCCTTTTTCTAACCTTTCTTGTCAACACTTTTGTTTGGTTAGGTTTTTTTTTTTTTTTTTGGAGACAGGATTTCTCTGTGTAACAGTCCTGGCTGGCCTAGAACTCACTCTGTAGATCAGGCTGGCCTCAAACTTAGAGATCCGCCTGCCTCTGCCTCCAAAGTGCTGGGATTAAAAGTGTGTGCCACCATGCCCGGCCTACATCAATGTCTTTAAAGCATCAACATAAAAAGCACTACTGCCAATTTATCAAATTCTTCATATTTTTCAATAAAAGATGACTGTCATTTTGGTGACAATGAAATGACTAGTCTAGGACCTAATACTGTTAACAACAAACTAAGGGAAAATGCCTCACATTCTATGACATGACAAAGGTGAAATCAAATTACTGTTATGTGATGGTGAAAACAGACTGAAGAGCAGAACCAGAATGTGCATCTCTGCACACGCAGCTCCCACTAACCTGCTCACTAACCTGATCGTGTGCTTTGCTTTGCTGTGTGCATTATGTTTTTCTAAAAAGAAAGCTGGATTTTTGTCCTCATTTTCCCAAGTGTTTAGAATACACATAGAGGAAAACTGACCGCTTTAGTCAGACAGCACAGCCCACTCATTCATGTTCACATGCCATCTACCCACCTACGTCTGTAGCAATGAGGTCATTTTAAAGAGACTACCCACCTGATCTGGACAATGGCTGTCAGTAGCAGACAAATGTTTTCCTAATATTCAAATTCTATTTCTAAGTAAATAAACCCACAGGAATTAAACTTCTAAACTCGACATGCAAAAGATATTTTTTTTGAAAATCTAAACTATGCAGTAAATGGATCGAGCTAGAAAAGATTATATGGAATGAGGTGACCCAGACCCAGAAAGACAAGTGCTGCATGTTCTGCGATTCCTAGCTGCAAATCTTCATATATAAGTATATAACCTGGAGTAACTGCAGAGACTGGGAAAGGAAAAGGAGCCACGGGGGTTAGGGGTGGGTTTGAGGAGAGGAAGCAGGATTCAGATGATATGAAAAGGGAAATGGGGTGAGAATTTAATTGGAAAGGAAGGTGGGATAAACACTAAGGATTCTTGATAAAACCTCAAGAAATCGTATTATTTTATATTTACCTAAAGTTATATGTAATGCATATAAGCACAGGCATAGCCAGAAAGATAAAGTTATGCCCCTTGGGCTGACAATATTCCTCAGAAGAGCCATTAGAGTACCTTATCAAAACTCCAATACCAGCCATTCAAAATGTCTGCTACAGTTGTTGGTCAGTGTAGTCTAAGTGACTCTCAAAATAATGGAAGCTACTGCTATTGCCTTTGGTTGCCTCTCAAGAGGTTGAAGGTAAAGCCTTACAGCTATGGCTGAAGGCACTGTATGCCTAAGACACAGGATTCAGAGGATTTGAGCTGGGTCTAAGCCGGAAGTGGTTATCTGACAGTCTTGCTTTCATAGTCCCATAAAGTACTATGCAAGGTGTCAAGGAAGGGAAGCAATAGATCGATGACCACTGTTAAATGCATAAAGGTGCAGTTGTGGCACGCCTGTCTTAGTGATAACTAACAGCTGTCTAATTAGACATTAGAACCATCAACAGGAAGAAAACCATGTGTGGTGCTGAAAACTGCCAGAGGCTAATGAAGTCAGGAATCTTAAGAGCACGTATTACCACCGTTCTGCCAGATCAACATAATTTCTAATTTCATTCTAAAATCTACCTTTTTACCCTCAGATATGTGTAACTCTCATCCTTCTTCAAAGAAGCTTTTCTTTACAGCAAATGGAGACAGTTACAGGAAACCACAACTGATCATAATGCAGAGATAAATGGATCACAGGGAACCCAAACCCAATGGATAGACACACCTACACTACAACTTCGACACCTAAGGTCCAAGGCTGAGTTCAGAAGAGGTGTTGGGAAGACTGTGAGAGCCAGAGGACCAGGAAGTCTGCTATAAATGCCTCTAGAAAAGACAGGGGGGGCTCCACCCATGATATTGCAATGGGGTGGCTATCTAAACAAAACCTGAATGACATCATCAATAGACATGCTAACACAGAAGGAGATCTCGTGGGAGCCCAAGCCCAGACACAGTACTACAGGTAACTAATGACCGCTGACAGAGAGAACTGGCTTCCCTAGGGAGGAGTCCAACTGGTTATCCGATATAAACTCTTCAGGCCTGAAATCATACACCCAAACCACACTAAACTATCTGACCATGTTGGACTTATACAGTTATACATTTATGTAACAATGATAAAGAAAAAGAGGCTATTAATTTGAGGGGACATGAGAGGGGCTAGAGAGAAGAAAGGAGGACAAAAGTAATGCAATTATATTTTAACGTATAAGTTTTAATAAAAGAAATAACCTGAACAGACACAAATATTAAAATTCTATAAAAACACACAGAATAGTTATGAAAGAACTATAAACCAAAGAAAGTACAGAAAGTGCACATTTTTAGGTAAAAGCCTGAGTTACAGAACTTGGTGAAAACACAGTTTACTTAGGTTGGATTTAGAACAGGAGAACAGGACTACTTAGCTGTCCTTTCAATAGTTTTGCCCAGGGCTATGGTTCTCCTGCATTTATGTAAAGTAAATGTTATACCTGAAAAAAATTCTGACAGCACACATGCCATCAAAAAAGTAAGTTGGAGGGGCTGGGGATTTAGCTCAGTGGTAGAGCGCTTACCTAGGAAGCGCAAGGCCCTGGGTTCGGTCCCCAGCTCCGAAAAAAAGAACCAAAAAAAAAAAAAAAAAGTAAGTTGGATTCAATGTATGACTAAGAACATAGCATAAACAGCATATAATATCTGCTCTATTAAAATACTCTTAAGGACCATTGTGAGACATACATGTGTATGAGTAAGCAAATATGATACGTGCTTGTTTAGCAAGCAAGAGAAGCAGCATTCAGTTTAGAACTGACAGAGGAAATAAGATGTGCTGATGATGTGAGAACACAGGCCAGCCAGTCCTACAGAGTGCTGCAGGGCTTCCCTGACCCTAAGTATTAACTCCGCTTCCGAGACTGTCATCTCATGGTGAATAAACCCACGGGGACTGCATCTGTCTTGCAAACAGTGGGGAGTTTTATACTTCACATCCATGACAGTTACACGTTATAGGTGTATTTTAATTTTGTCTAATACAAAGATCCATATGGGGACTGAAGAGATGGTTCAGTAGTTAAGAGCACGGACTGCTCTTCCAGAGGTCCTGAGTTCAATTCCCAGTAACCACATGATGGCTCTCAATCATCTGTAATGGGATCTGATGCCCTCTTCTAGTGTGTGAAGACAGCTAGAGTGTACTCATATTCATAAAGTAAATAAATTAGTTTTAAAAAAAAGAGAGAGAGAGCGAGCACTGTCTGGCCTTGCAGAGGACCTGGGCTGTGCTCCCAGCATCCACAGAGTGGTTCACAACAGTCTGTAACTCAACTTCCACAGGGTCCTATGTCCTTTTTTGGCCTCCTTGGGCACTACATGCACATGCTACATCTTCAGACACACAGGCAAAAACTCACGGATTAACTATAAATAAACAGATGATGACTGAATGAACAATTAATAAATAGACATCCATGAATTTACCTGGCAACTCCTCCATAGTCAAGGCCTTCTTCTCCTCGAAATTTTATCATTAATCGCTTCCATAGATCCTTTGGTCTCATTTTCATGACTTGTCGATATGATTCCTGA
Source organism: Rattus norvegicus (assembly GCF_021556685.1). NCBI lineage: Eukaryota > Metazoa > Chordata > Mammalia > Rodentia > Muridae > Rattus > Rattus norvegicus. The sequence goes on from NC_141543.1 coordinate 98,094,330, forward strand.
AAAATAATTTTAATATATTACCATCATTAGGGGCTTCAGCCTTTAATTTAAAAGTTTTTGGGTTGGGGATTTAGCTCAGTGGTAGAGCGCTTGCCTAGCAAGCGCAAGGCCCTGGGTTCGGTCCCCAGCTCCAAAAAAAAGAAAAAAGAAAAAAAAAAAAAAAGAGTTTTCTTTTCCTCTAATTCGTAAAACTAATTTCTGTCAGAGGCACTAGTAGAAACTAAAGTAAAATAAGCACACTTCTAAAAGAACATACATGAAAGATTAACCACACAGGCAATTGTATACTGGGGACAGGGTCAAGATTGACCCTAACAAAGCCCAGATTGGCCTTGAACTTCCTATGTAGATAATGTTGGCCTCTGGATGGCCTAGAAATTGCTATATAGACTAGGTTGACCCTGATCTTGTAGAGATCTGCCTATTTCTAACTCTAACTCCCAAGAGCTGTGATTGCATAGTTAGGTGTGGTGTCACATGCCTTTATCTTTTTTTTTTTTTTCAAATGGGCTTGCTTCACTTTTTCTTATATAAAAATCCGTTTATGGTATCCAAAGCTGGATCCTGACTCTTCTGTACAGAGACCCTAGAACGAATATCCTAAGATAATCAGGTAGTTCCCGACTTGGTGAGCACGTCTTTTTCTCCAGGTCTGGGGTAGCTGTAGATCTTGGAGATGGCATCAAAAGCAGCCCTGGGTGGCCACAGTCAATCCTGGCCATCAACAACAGCATCTTGGATGATACCAGTGACTCTGGGCCAATGGTCTGTTACCATGCTTGGGACAGTATGGGGTTTGATTATCTCAGTCCTTTGGTAGCCTGTGTGTACCAAGACAATGGAGAGTTTATCTAAGATGATGGGTGCTTGAATGCTGGTGGCTATCTTAGCCCTGTACCTAGCACTAACATCGATGTGACTACTGCAGTCTCCAATGGCCAACGAATGCCTTGAACTGTCCACCTGCCAGTGTAAGACTATTTCTAAAACTGCCTCAATCTCATCTTCACAACCTTAATTATGACCAACACCCCAAGAAGCTATTTTTGGAAGCTGATGGTCAGGGAGAAGGAATCTCTGGCTAGGGACCTGATTTTTTTTTTAAAGAAATATTTATTTTATGTACTATGAGCACACTGTTGCTGTCTTCAGACACACCAGAAAAGGACATCGGATCCCATTGCAGATGGCGTGAGCCACCATGTGGTTCCTGGGAATTAAATTTAGGAGCTCTGGAAGAGCAGTCATACTCGTAACCACCTCTCCAGCTCCCCACACCGCCCAGCCCCTTATTAAAGATTTATTTTTATTTTACTCAGGTGCATGTGTTGGTGTCCACTGAGGCCATTGTGCTCCTGGGATCTTGAGTTATAGTTGGTTGTGGGGTTTCTCCAGCCCCCAATCTTTATGTTCTTGACCACAAAGCCCAGCGTGGTGACAGGATCTACTTCTTATCTCAAGCCTTACTTTCCTCCACAAGCTCCAAGACTGCAGTCTTGGCCATGACCATGATCACGGCCTGAGTGCACCTGCAGCCTCTGAGGAAGAATCCTCTGCCTCCCAAGACCGGGAACCAGGGCCCTCTGTACCCTTCCTTCCAGTGCACAAGCATCACTACTATTATTTAGTGTTTCAGGTGAGAAGATGCTCTTTCTACCATTTTGAAATACAAATGACACTGTAACCAAGGACAAAAAACTCATCAGGATGCAGATCTCTGTGAGTTACAGCCAGCCTAGTGTAAAGAGTGAGTTTCAGGACAGCCAGGGCTACACAGGAAAACCTTGTCTCTGAAACACGTGGATGCACACACATGTGCACATGGGTGTGGGGGGAGAGCAAAAAGAGAGAGAGAGAGAGAGAGAGAGAGAGAGAGAGAGAGAGAGAGAGAATATATGAGAATACTTTTACTCCAATCAGATATGAGTTCCAAAAGTGTATTCTTAGAAAGAGTAAAACAGGCTGGAGAGATGGCTCAGCGGTTAAGACACTGACTGTAGGGTTGGGGATTTAGCTCAGTGGTAGAGCGCTTGCATAGCAAGCCCAAGGCCCTAGGTTCGGTCCCCAGCTCTGAAAAAAAAAAGAAAAAAAAGAAAAAAACAAAAAAAACCACTGACTGCTCTTCCAGAGGGCCTGAGTTCGATTCCAGCAACCACGTGGTGGCTCACAGCCATCTGTAATGAGATCTGATACCCTCTTCTGTATATACAGAACAGTCATACATTTAAAAAAATACATAAATAAAATAATTTTTAAAAATGAGTAAAACAAAAAAAAATGAGTAAAACAGTCATGATAGTGCATGCCTTTAATCCCAGTCTTTAAGGAGGGAGTCAGAGGCAGATGTTTGAGAACAGCCTGGTCAATATAGACAATTCCAGGCTAGCCAGAGCTACACAGTGAGACTGTCTCAAAACGGAGGGGAAAAAAACAGAGCAAATCACTGAATTTAATTTTCTTTTAATTGGAATTAAGGCTTATATATTTACCTCAAAAATCTCTTCCCTTGACACCTCAATGCGGCAGTGGCCAGCTTGAGGCTGCTGTTGGGAAAGTTCTTGCCGCAAGATCTTTAGTTTTTGAACCAAGTCTCGCTTGTACCTTGGCACTGTCAGACACTCAGTGTCATCGGGACACAACGACACCACTTGCTGTTGCTGTTGGTCTTTCAACTGGTTCTGACGACTAGAAATAAACAGAAATGTTATCAAAGGACCTTAGAAAATAAAAGATTGCAATTACACATTTAAATCAGCATAAGCCTATAAGAGAAATCTATCAATGTCTGAGTCTTATGGGGCAGATTATCAGGCTGACAGAACTGGTTACTGAGGGTAAAAGCCTCACAAACCTTATGCAGATGCTAAGAAGAATTGCCCAGATACCACTTCCTCCCCATCATCCCATCACCTATTTAAAGCTCAGGCAGGTGCCAAGCACCCCACCATCTAGAGTCTCCTTTTCTGGAAAAACCAAACAGAAGCCTAAACTGGCAGCTCATTCCTTCTACACCTGATTCTGTCTAAACCACAAAAATAAACCAATGAAGCAGCCTGTCTCCTCAGCTATTCTAGGGTATATAAGGGGCGGTTATATGAACGATGATATCAGCACTGGTCGGAAAGCAGTGGGGATGCCAATCTGCTGCCTGCAAGGCCTCTGACAACAAGCAGAGTCCTTATCAAGCAAATTATTTTCTTGAAATAAGTAAGCCTGACAAACAGAAAAGATTCAAGTTGTAATCTTTGTTCATTGTTACTTTTTTTTTTAAAGATTTATTCATTTATTATATATGAGTACACTGTAGCTGTCTTCAGACACACCAGAAGAGGGCATCAGATCTCATTACAGATGGTTGTGAGCCACCATGTGGTTGCTGGGAATTGAACTCAGGACCTCTGGAAGAGCAGTCGGGTGCTCTTAACCGCTAAGCCATCTCTCCAGCCCTCATTTTTACTTTTAAAAGTTTCCTTTAATTATAAGGTAGAATTTCTATCATTGCTTTAAAAACAATAGGCATAGTATTAAAGGGTGAAAACAGGAAGAGGAAGGGGGAGAAGACCCCACAGTCAGGCTGAGTTCACAGCACATTTTATGTTCCTCTGGGAAAGCCATGAAACTGTCCACAGCTCCATTTTCCTTACTGATAGAGGGCTAAATGTATAAAGTATGCTTTTCAAGCAAGATTCCTTTTTTTTTTTAAGATTTATTTATTTTATTTATATATGTAGCTGACTTCAGGCACATCAGAAGACGGCGTCAGTAACAATTACAGATGGTTGTGAGCTACCATGTGGGTGCTGGGAATTGGAACTCAGGATCTCTGGAAGAGCAGTAGTCAGTGCTCCTAACCACTGAGCCATCTCTTCAAGATTCTTTTTCAAAAAGGGGCTTTGGGCAAAGGATGTGTGTCCTTGGCTGGGTGATTTACTGAGTCCTAATAACGATATTCTGCAATAGTTCAACAATGCTTGTACCCTAACATTTAGACATTATATGGTGAGACCTCAAACACAGAACAGTTTAACTGTATAACATCAAAAACAGCCCTCTACAGTACGTAACCACGGTATCTCAAAGGGACCAGGAAGGACAGAACTGGGGGAGATTCAGGTACCCACAATGCAACTGCAGGGTGCCCTTAATGTGCACACAAACCTACTACAGACTTTTAACAGGCAGCTTCTCCCACTGCTTCTCTCAAAAAGGAATTCCCAACTCCTTTAGTTTCGATTGAAGACTGGCTCTAAGCTGGCACAGATAGTTGCCCTCTATATGATCTGATTAGTAATCTACATTTCCGGGGTTGGGGATTTAGCTCAGTGGTAGAGCGTTTGCCTAGCAAGCGCAAGGCCCTGGGTTCGGTCCCCAGCTCCGAAAAAAAAAAAAAAAAGTAATCTACATTTCCCCTCACTTCCTAAAATGCTGAAACAGGGAAAAAAAACCCTTAGAATCACAGCAATCTACAAATGTTTGTTAAGGTTATGTATAATCCATGTATAACAGCTCCCTAAAAGTTAGACTAATAGTTAAACCAACTCCAATAATTTATTATTTGGACAATAGCCTAAGAATTTACTCCAAGAACATTTTTTGCCATAGACAGACACTCACCTACCCTTCTTCCTCCCTCTCTGCATGAGCTTAAAACAATTATACAAAGGAATAAAAACTACTTTGTAAGATAGGCAGGGTACCCCATATTAGAAGCCAGGCCATCCTCTGCTACAGAGTGAAGGCCACAGTGGGCTCTCCTCTAAGACCCTGTCTGTTAGTGCTATCAAATAAGGTGACAATGATTCAAGTTAGGCTTGGTAGTGTTGAGTACCTAAGATATAGGATCCCAAGTTCAAGGACTGTTAAGGCCACAGAGTGAGTTCAGGACCAGCCTAGGCAACTCAGTGATACCCTATCTCAAAATAACATACACAAGAATAAACTTACCACATAAATAGTTAGAAAAAGAATTAGCCTGCTCAGTCTCAACTTCTGGTCAAGCTATGGCCTCTGTAAACAGCCTTCTTGCCTGAGCACTTCTCAGGTATACCTCTTCCTGACACTTCAGTACTACTTCCTGTTTAAGCAGAGTGAAAGTAAGATATGTACTACTTCAGAGAAAAATATCTCATTTCCTTCCCTATACTCTGATCAGTAAAAGTAAATCATAGCTCAGTACAGTGGTTCCTGTCTACAGTCTGAACACTGAGCAGCAGAAGCAGGAAGGTCTGCGAGGCCACAGCAGTAATTCAAGGCCAACCTGGATTATCTCTAGAGAACTCATATAAATCTAAGTCAATATTGTAAATTTAAGAAAGTGCATATTCTTTCACATTTATTGTAAAAAGCACATACATGTCCTCTTGCTTAAGACAGTATTTTCAAATGTACTGCCTTGAAACTTACTTTAAAACTAAATGCAAGTTAGCAGAGAGACGAGGATCTGTAAACTGTGTTGTTCTGTTGTTATGGTCCACGAAATAAACTCTGCCTGTCGCGGTATTGCGGATCTCCCACCCAGGAGGCAGAGGACCGAGCTCTTCACAATTGATGTTGCTAAGATCCCTGCAAAACAAATACACAGCAGAAAGACCTCATTGCTGGGCTTGCTGGGCCGAGCAAGCGTCTGTGACACAGAGCAGGTCCACAAAGTCTGAGACAATGCATTGTTTCAGAAACCTGAGATGCTCCGCTGGAATCTTTAATTCCCAATGGTTTCACAACTTGCACATTCAACACCCAATCCCTAAATGGCTCAGAACGTATCACATAGTCTGGCATTTAGTAAGGTCCCAGGCTTTAATGTAATACACATTTTAAATTAATACGGGCAGTCACACTACCTGCCAACATAAACTACACATCAGTATTTGTTTGACAGAAAGTATTGTTTTACAAGCATCGATAATGGAAGAAATTTCTATTCAATGTTTTCTGTCTTACTGTACCATAAAGCCAGTGCAGACAAATGTGCATGCAATGAGTGACTGTGTGTTCTCCAACAAAGCAAAACTGGGACAGTACTAAAATCATGATCCTGGAAATAATCGTAACATTTTTAAAATTGAAATAACTATGTTGTTTTAAATTTTGAAGTCTATAAATTTCATGAAGAAAACCCTGGGGTAAAGATACCTAAGAAGGGGTTGGGGATTCAGCTCAGTGGTAGAGTGCTTGCCTAGCAAGCGCAAGGCCCTGGGTTCGGTCCCCAGCTCCGGAAAAAAAAAAAAAAAAAAAAAAAAAAAACCTAAGAAGACTGCTTCAAGGCTTATTGCAGTAACAAAGGAGAGCTCGAGTACTTTTAACAGACAAGGACCATTGCTACTGTTTCACACACCGGAAGGATGCACAGGACCATACAGAACACAGCTGAACACACTGAAGTGGCTGGGGGGTGGGGTGCCCAGAGCATAGAAGATCTTAGCTCTCCTCCACCTTGTCCTATGTGTACTGCTTCCTCCGGTTGTTTAAAAACCAGCAACAGCACCGTAAATTTCTACCCTCTGTCCTGCTAGATCAACAGCTTCCTCAGAGAGAGACCAGCCCAGAGTGATCCAGTTGTTGGAGGCTGCAGGTGAAGACGTATGGTATCCACTGAGACCACTTCCAGCTCGGGAAGAGTTCTTCAAATAGTGATTCTGATTTCTGCCCTAAGTGATCCTGGACACTTGTCTGCTGCAGAACAACTAAGGCTTGAAAACACTACAGAAGAGGCAAAGCAAAGCTCCGAGAACCCTCAATTCCCAATGAAGAACTGACTCCATGCTGGAGCGAGCTCAAGTGCGAGACTTGAGAGGCAGCTGGGAAGGTGGAGGTCAGCACCAAGATTGGGAAAGAAGTCCTGGAACTTCTCAAGCAGAGAGGTCAAAAGCGTGAAGCAATTCTACAACTTCCCAGAGAATGTCAACTAATAAAGATGAAGTAACACATCAGGCAGGCATGGTGGCATCTAACAGTAATCCCAGCAACCAGAGGCTGAGGAAATAGGAAGAGTGCACGTTCAAGCCCAGCCTGCGATGTAGACCAAAATTATATCATCTAAAACACACACATGCGCGCGCGCGCGCGCACACACACACACACACACACACACACACACACACACGCGCGCGCACACACACACCTTTAAACCCAGCACAAGCAGGTGAATTTCTGTGTATTCTATGTCAGTCAGAGCTCCATAAAGAACCTACCTCAAAATCAAAAAAACAATACAACACAATACACCAAATTCAAGAAGGAACCTCACACACTGTAAGGTCAATGAAGACTTTAGGAGGGACCACATTGTGACAGCTAGTATAAACATTAAGCTACAGAATGAGAGCTCCAACTAAAAGAGACCATAAAGAAAATATAGGGCGTGATGTTTAAACAAGGGCTGGAGAAAGAGATGACTTAGTGGTTGAGGACACTGGGGGTTTGATCCCCAGCACCTACATGGGGTAGCTCACAACCCCCTGTAATGCCAGTTCTACGGGATCCAATGCCCTCTTCTGGCCTCCATGGATACCAGACACGCACATGGGACACATATACATGCAGGAAAAAAATGAATAAAAAATTAAAAACTATGTGACATAAAAATTATGTAGAACAATAGGAGATACAAGCTAAATAATAAATGCTTGTTTTGGCTATACAAGCCCAGGGTTTGAACTCTAGCATTGCAGATTTAAAAGAAACATAAGAAAATAATAAAAATAACGAATGAGGCATACAATTGCAAAGATGAGTCATTGAGGAAAGATTATTTGAAAGGAACAGGTGGCTTTTTTTTTAGATCAAACTTTTACAAAAAATAAAGGACAAATAATTCTACTATTGATATAATGTGGAATTTGCTTTTGTATAATTTTATTAGAATGTATAAATCTACAGTGACAACTAAAAGTACCAATTAAAAGAGTAAAACACCAGAAATGATTTTTATGCTCAAATGGAGATTAAAAAAAATGAAAAGTTAGACAGTTTCATAAAAACAATACAAGTCTGCATTTGAAGGCTTCAGTTGTATGCAACATGACAGGAATTAAGGAAAGAAGCCAACCACCGCCACACAGAACTAAGACATTAGCTGCTGGAGTACTGTGGGCGTCTTTAAGCAGAGCTAAGTTGGATGTACTCCACACACAAGCTCTTTTGCTCGTTTTTTTATGGTTTAGTTTTTGACATAGGGTTTCTCTGTGTAGTCCTGGCTGTCCAGAAACTCACTCTGTAGACCAGGCTGCCCTTAAACTTAGAGATCCACCATAGACAAGCTTTTTAAAGAAACCCACTGTACTTCTTGACTGGTGCCTTTAACGAGATGCAGCAGACTTATCTAGGCTTTTTTAATGCCTGATTTAAGCATATAAAAAGCATATAACCTCCCATAAAAGAGATACATTTGCTAAATGATACCACAAACTGAAAGACAAAACACAACTTTTAAAGATAACTGGGCCATATAGACAAAGAAAAATAATACAGGACATTGTTAACTTAAAGAAAGTCTAACTCGGGGTTGGGGATTTAGCTCAGTGGTAGAGCGCTTGCCTAGGAAGCGCAAGGCCCTGGGTTCGGTCCCCAGCTCCAAAAAAAAAAGAACCAAAAAAAAAAAAAAAAAAAGAAAGTCTAACTCAAATATAGATGTCATTTCTCCACTTAAAACTTGTGCTGTTCCCAGCTCCAAAAAAAAAAAAAAAAAAAACTTGTGCTGTTATTTGAGGCAGACTCTCATTATGTATGTTAGGCTGGCCTAAAGCTTGTGATCGTCTGACTTCTGTTTCCTGAGTGCTAGAACTATGTATGTACATCATGACTCCACTGGGCCTTCAACACAAAACATGCTTTGCTTTGTTTTTTCTGTTTGAGATGGGGTCTCATTATAAAGCCCTGGCTGGCCTGAACCTTGCAATGTAGCTATGTGGACCAGGCAAGCCTTAAACTTACTGACATCTGGGTCTGCAATTAAAGGCATACTCTATCATGCTTGACTTTTGTTTACATTTTATAATTTATTGGGGGAGAGCTCACAATTTAACAAAGCCTTGAGTCCTAAACTTTAGGTCGTTAGGTTTCTTTCAGTGAACTTAATAAAAATAAATATAAAACTCTCCCTTCACTACTGTTTTCTAAAAATTATTTTATTGAGGGGGGAAAGAGAACACTACCATTGTGGAGACACAGAAATGGCAAAGTTGGTAGAATAACTAATGACAGCACATTTTCTGGGTTGTCACTCTCAAAAGCTTCTAGTTCTAAACTCTGTAACACAGTAAAATGTCTTCATTATATAACTATTTTATTTATAAGACACAGTATCAAAGCAACCCCGGTGCAGTCAGTCGGGCCCCATCTGCTGCTGATTCAACTACATAATAGAAGTTTGGACAGAAGCTTTAGGAAGAAAGATCTCTTCATCTCCCCACTTCCCCCACAAACTGTTTGCCTAGGTTTTTGGATCTGACTAGTGTATCATATATAAATCCTCCTCATTACATAAATGTGTTTGTTCACTACAGAGCTGATTCCAATTAAAAATCAAGTCTTTTTTTTTCTTTTGTAACTTCAGCTAGACTACTTGATACCTAGTATACAGCTCACGAGAAAACAGCTCAAAATAACTAATGTCTGAAAACCTCATTATCTGCAATATAAAGGTACTCAACATTAATAGCTCCCTGGGCAGTGTGGGCACTCAGGAGGCTGAAGGAGAGTCACTTTAGTAGAGAAGTTCATGACCAGCCTAAGCAAAAACAAGGACCGCATCTCAGAGCAAACAACAGTTAGGACGGTAAGTGGCAGTGACTTAACCACCATCCTCCCCTCCCCCCTCTTCCCGGTCGCAGCCTCTCAAGCCCTAGCATTACACTGTGTCTGCTGACCTGCAGCTCCTACTGCTTCCCCTCCTACTGGTCTCTCTCCCTCTTTAAGGGTATGCTTGCATGCTGTTTCTGAAATCACTTTTCAGACTCCCACAGACATGTATTTTGCCCCACATTTTTAGCAGCGGTGCTGAAGGGAAAGGAGTCTGAGACTAGCAGGGAGCTAGGGTGAGACCATACACAGTATCTAGACTTTCCACTAAGTATCAAGCTGAAGCACTATCAGGAAGAACCAAATTTTTATATACACTGCTTTTAACAGTTAATTTTTATTTCTTTCTTTTGTTTATAGCCCCTTCCCACTAGAAGTTAATTATTTTTAATGAGAAAATTCTGGGTGAAATGGATAACCATGGTTGGTGTGAAGAGTACTTAAGGACCAAGAACAGTAGCTCACACATTTAGCACTTCGGAGGTGGGTCTTTAGGAGTCTGAGGTCAGTGTAGTCTACATAACAAGTACAGGCCAGTGAGGGCTACAGTAAGACCTAGTCTCAACAAACAAACAAACAAACAACCCACAAAACAACAACAAACAAACAAGCAAAACAATAAAGTAATATTAAGCTATGTTCTTACCTAGGCACTCGTGGATCATGCCACGTGCTCACGCCAGTCTGAGTATGTAAGAAATATACCTGACCCTGTTGTGTTGTCCTCTGTTCTGTAAAATAAAGAAAATGATGGAAACATACTCAGTTTTTCAATCAAACACCATTACACTGGGTTGATACTCTAATAGTATAAAACTTTCCCAATCTCCCAATTTCCAGTTTAATTTCTTACCAAAAAAAAAAAAAATTATTTATTCGGACAGGCATGGTAGATCCCACGACTCAGAGGCAGAGGCAAGCAGATCTGAGTTTTGAGGTCAGCCTTGTTTACACAGTGAATTGTAAGCCAATCAGGGCTACTTAGTGAGACCTGTCTTACGACAAAACCAATCACTTGTTCAGTCTCTGGAAATACTTTTACAAACGGTGATAAGGTATCATTTTTTCTGGACTGCAAAAGCCAGGTATCACAAACCTGCAATCCCAGCATGCAGGAGGCAGAGGCAGTGAGACAACAAGCCCAAGTTTAGCCTGCGCTACCTGTCAAAACTCCAGGTCATCTAGGGTAAAAAAAAAAAAAAAAGACCCTAATGTAAACAAAACACACCACATAGTCATAAAACTGATTTTAAAAGCACAATGGAAATTCGTGTACTCTGAGGAAAGAAAACTGAGTCCAAAGCCTGGAAGGGCGTAGATGAGCCAAGATGAAAAGACAGTAAAGGAGCTTCTTTGAGTGCTATGTTCCAGCTGCCTTTTTCATGGAAACTCATTTTAACAAACTACAGTGAGAATGCCCATGTTAAGACAGAAGCTAGGAGTTGGAGATTTAGCTCAGTGGTAGAGCGCTTGCCTAGCAAGCACAAGCACAAGCAAGCCCTGGGTTCGGTCCCCAGCTCCGGAAAAAAAAAAAAGACAGAAGCTGCTGCTGACATCCGAGCACACTGGGTCTACAGATCTGCAATGAAGTCAATGGACCACTTCCACCTAAGGACTGTTTCAAGGACAGAAGAAGCTCACTGACTGTTTGCCTGCCTTCAATCCCAAACACTAAGAAAAACCCCATACTGACAAGAGCTACAATAACTTCAGCCTTGGTAGCCACTTTATTCCCGTTTTATTCTTATAAAAGGACATCTGAACTCAAATCACACATACTATAAAAATACAATTCACCTTTACTCCAAATAACCTGGCTGATAAACCCCACAGGAATTATCTCTAAAATATGAATGTAACAACAGATACATTTTCCTAACTTCCTTTTTAATGCCAAACATAGACACCTCACTAGAGATGATACGTCATTTTTTACAACAAACCTACATGGTTGTTACTATTATTCCTCTCATTTTACAGAAGATAAATCTAGGTTCTCAGGGGTTAAATAATATGATTGGTATTGAAGCAAAGCCAGGTCTGTTTCCCATACTGGAAGGGCTCACTGCATGGCAAGCCAACTGATGGGACACAGCAGTTAGATGAAACTTTTTCAAAATAAGAGGCTGAAATTTATTTTAAAATAAAACTATAACCATTTGTTTGCAAAATGATTGTTATATAAATTCTACAGTAAGTTACTTAGAAAGTCCCAATTTTGGTCATTAGGTGTCACTATTACAACATTTATAGTATTAGGGGAAAAAAAGGAAGTCAGTATCTGTCTCCAAGTCACACTAGTGGTCTAAGCGAGCCTGCACAATAGTAGCAGTGCTATACCTCTGTACAGTGTCTCATTTCACCCCGTCAGCTTCCTATAATACCTGTGTGATCCGGAACTACCACAGTTTATTATAAATGAGCATACAAGCTAAATCACTATCTACGGCCGAACTGTGTGTTAGCCTTCTAACAATTACAGACTTCTTAAAACTGGAGATTATATTGACTTTCACACAGAATCCCTAAACTGCGATTGCCCCCCCCCCCCCATCTAGCTAGTGTAGTATGTTTCTCCCATGACCATTCCACAGGTGAACACAGGGTCTTAGTCACGCTAGCATTCCCAGGCCTAACAACTTTCAGATGTTACTACCTACAGTACAGTGTGCTGCACACACTTACAGACCCAAGGTGTGGGGAATTGGGACTTTCAGCAGTTCAAGGGCCGTCTGCCTATATTGGAAGTTTGAGGTTGCCTGGGCTGTGTGAGAGAGACACTATCTCAAAGCAGACAACAATAACAATTCTTTAAAAGGTTAGTTCTCAGGGTTGGGGATTTAGCTCAGTGATAGAGTGCTTGCCTAGCAAGCACAAGGCCCTGGGTTCGGTCCCCAGCTCCGGAAAAAAAAAAAAAAGTTAGTTCTCTGGCTAAGTGATAGCGGCTGAATTGGAGGTCAGCCTGGTCTACAGAGAGAGCTCTCCAGGACAGCCAAGGTGACACAGAGAAACCCCATCTCAAAAGAACAAACCCAAATAGTTCTCTGCTGATCTAAAGCGAGGAGAATGTCCCCTTTGCTGTTATCATACCATAGCCTTCGGGTAGGTCTGGAGGAGTGTGTAAATGTGTCCTGCTCATGTAATTTCTATGTCGCTGAGACCGGACTCTCCTCTCTGCTAGTCTGGGATCTGAAGACTGTCCACATGTTGCACCATTTGTTCCAGTAATTGGAGTATTCTCATCCACAAAGCAGCTAAGAGGCCTGCCAGGACTAGAATATTCTGACGCCGGTCTATTGAAAAAGTGACAAGGGAAAAAATTTAGACAGTAAAACCAGAGGTCCCTAGACAACATATACACTATAATGAAAATATAGTAAATCAAGAAAATGAGATGGGTAAAAGAAACACAATTTCAATTAACTTTTAAAAATAAACATCCATACAAACTTGTATGTGTGCCTCAGGGTCACGAAGCACAAGGACTTAGACCTGACTTCCACCATTTTCCCTCCCACAGGGCTTTTGACAAGTTGTGTTCCTCCATGTCTTTAACGTGCCTAAGTCATGTGACCGTTAGTCCTTAGAAACAGTTATCTCTTGCTAGGTATGGCTCTTTGTCACTCAAAACACAATTTATGCTTAAACATCGCCTCGTGGGAGATCTTGCAATGTAAGAAGCTCACTCTACAATGTAGATAGCAAACATGGTTCCTAACTTATGATGGTACAACTCAGAAGTTTTGTAGGTCTTGTTTTTTGGGAAAAGACCTCACTCTAGTCCAGGTGAGCCGTGATTCCCAGCAATCCATTTGCCTCAGCCTCCTCAGAGCCAGACGACAGGCATGAGCTGCCACACACAGCTCACAGCTTGTCATTTCTTGATTTTAATAGTCAAAAGCCATCAGCAGTTAGTCAAAAGTGCACTTTAAAATTTTATTTTTTTCAGGACTAGTGAGTGATATGCATGGTACAGAGATCATCAAACTACTACGTAACAGCAGCCATAAGCTGCAGCTCCCGGTCAACCACCTCATCAGGAGGTAAGTAATGTCTACTCTATAGCATACCTCATGGCTACACTACATGAAACAAAGCACGCATATTAAATATAACTTTTGACTTTTAACTTCATTGGACAGAATCCCAATCACAAGAAGCACTGCACACTGCCTTAGTTCCTCGATGAGGCAATGAGTTATCTCTGGTATTTCTTATTACCAGAATCTCTGTTCGTTGTCTACTACAATATTACTGGAAGGAGGGAAGTTGAGGTGACGAATTCCCTATTACAACTAGCCATGCCACCCTGTTATTAACAGGTACGGAGTCACAGTACATTAATAAATATTATCAAACAAAGAAGCTAATCTGTCTCATCAAGGATTTCTATTCTATAAAGTAACCTTCAAAATCAACAGGTTCATTTCAAAGAGTTCATTTTCACTGGTTTTGTTCCTGCTTTATTAGCACTAGGTAGGAAACCTAGGCATCACTCAGGCTAGGCAAATTCTCTACCACTGAGCTGTATTTCCAGCCCAAAATTCACTTTATTTTATTGAGGCAGGGTCTCTCTGCATAGTAATTCTCCTGCTTCAGCCTCCTGGGCAATGGGATTAGAAGTGTAAGCCATCACACCTAAATTATTTTATGCGTGTGGGTATTTTGTTAGCATGTATGTTTCACATGAGTGCTTAGTGCCCCTGCCAGAGGAGGACATCAGACTCCCTGGGACTGGAGATACAGTCTATCATGAGCCAGCATGTAGGCGGCATCAGATCTGAGTCCTCTGGAAGAGCAGCTAGTGCTTTTACCTATCAAAACATCTCTCCAGCCCCCGAAGCTCATTTTCAAACTAACATTTATTAAGGGAGAAAAAGCTTTATCTACACATGGAAATTAAAGATGAGTTAGAAGAAAGCAGGCTTCACTTAAACACTGACATAAGTGTTATAATCAAAATAGGTTCTTCGACTTAACTGAGACCCTAGGCAGCTTGTATTAGAAATAAATGTAACTTTGGACTGAGCATTTAAAAAAAAAAATGACTAGATAGTTCATACCCCTCAGCCTGAACAAAGAATTCGAGGCAACTAATGAATGCTGACAGCAGGAGAATAGTCTTCCCCAGGGAAGAGCACATCAGTTGGTTATCTATTTATTACCAAATGCTCAGCCCTAAAAGCATACATACAAGTAACAGTATATGGGCTGAGTGAGTCATATTGTCTATTTAGAAATACATACTTAGGGGTTGGGGATTTAGCTCAGTGGTAGAGCGCTTGCCTAGAAGTGCAAAGCCCTGGGTTCGGTCCCCAGCTCCGAAAAAAAGAACCAAAAAAAAAAAAAAAAAAAAAAAAAAAGAAATACATACTTATATACATACATACATACATACATGCAACATTTTTTAAGGTGATAAATTTGAAAGAAGAGTGTGGGATTAGCACCTGGGAGGGTTTGGAGGAAAGAAAGGGAAATGGGAAATTATAAATAATTGCTTAAAATAGCAAGGCTTTATTTAATTAGACACCCATAATGTAATAAAACATTTGCACCACATATATATAATCACATATAGTCACAGCACTCGGGAGGATGAAGCAGGAGGATCTTGAGTTTGAGGGTAGGCTGGACTATATTCCCAGCTCTAGACCAGCATGAGACAGAGAGCAAGACAACAGCAGAAGGAAGGGGGGGAGAGGAAAGAAGGGAGGGAGGGAGGAAGGGAAGAAAGGAGGGAGAAAAGCAAGCAAGCTTGATTTCAGCAGTAAGTTAAACAATCCTCAATAAACAAAAGCAGAAACAGCTAATGAAAACGATTTAATAATTTATTCTGAGTGCCAGGCCTGTGCAGGAATCACTAGGGGAACCAATAACAGACTTGCGGAGATGGCATTTCAGCCTCTTCTTACTTGTAAATGGGAGTCCAGAGGAGGTAAGGCAATCACCTTACTCATTTTCAGCTCCTTTAAAAGCACTCCTTTTCAGTTCCCAAGAACTGTTTGTATCCTGATGTCTCTACACAGGAAGTACCACAGAGACAGGGATCTATCTACCTACCACCTGTCAAGATCTAACTCAGACTTTCCCTTTGCAAGGCCACCATCTCTTCACCACTCACTCTCAGATGCTCTCCTTCCATATAGGTTTTCTTGATCATAAACCTCACTTCGCCATGATCTAACTCACTCTAAGACCTAATGGTTTATACCAGTGTAAAGCAGTAGGGAAATCAGATAATAGAGAGGAATGCAGAAAAGGCTAGCACAGACCATAGTAAATACTTGAATGGTTTTACCTTGTTGGGCGTTCCCACTGTGTAGTTCTTGTGATGTGGTTTAGATACTGGATTCTTCCAGAGGCAGTTCGCCTTTCTTCCCAACTGCAATTAAAGCATTGAGAAACAGGGCATTAACGAGGTCAGCCACAGGCGAGACTTAGAATATCTGCAACCACTAAGTCAGGTAAGAGTTTTCCATCACAAACCATAGAAGGCGACCCTGGAGATCAATTCATAAAGACTTTGTTTGCCTGCTATTTTTTTTCAACTTGCCATTAGCATTGCACAACGGTACTGACAGAACTTTAAGCTATTTTTGCTTTGGTTATATTTTTCTTATCAGCCAAACTGAGAACTTTTAAAAACTTTAGTAACATTTAAGTTGACAATTATCCAAGAATTTTGTGCTATATGCCTGAACATTAATCATAAAATTTATTCCATTTTATAGCAATTGAGCAAATGATCAAGGATTAGACTCCAGTATAAAAAATTTGTAATCCCTTGTAATTAAAAAAAATTAAACTTTTTACTAGGAAAGCATCTAAAGGCTCTTGAAAGTAGGTAAGCCTGAAACTCAATTTTTAAATTTTTGTCTCCTTATTCTGCATGCATGGATGTTTTGTATGTTGGTCTGTGCATCATGTTCATGCCTGGTGCCTTCAGAGGCTAGAAGAGTATCCCACCACCTAGAATTGGAGGTATAGATGGTTGGGAGTCACCGTGTGGGTGCTGGGAATTGAAGCTGGGATCTCTGAAGAGCAGCCAGTGCTCCTAACTGCTGAGCCGTCTCTTTAGTCCTTTAAACTAATTTGTTTTTGTTTTTGTTTTTGTTTTTCCGGAGCTGAGGACTGAACCCGCTGAGCTAAATCCCCAACCCCTAAACTAATTTTTAAAAATAAAAATACCATTTGTCCCTAAACTCTTCATGCCATTTCATCTAATGAAATATCCAAATGACTATGAGAACGTGGTTCTATCCCTCCTGTGGTTACAATTATAATGTAACAATAATCAGCAAGAAAAGATTAGTTATGTCTCACATTGGTATATTGTCTCAGTATTCATTACTTCATATTTAACTTCCCTGTGAAAAACACTACAGACTTCCTTATTTTCAAAAAAGAATTTAACAGACTTATCAAGAAGCTGAAAGTGGCTCAGTGGTAAGGATGCTCGCTGCTCTCCTAGAGTGCCCAAGGTCACTTCCCAGCACCCACATCAGGTAGCTCACAACTGTCTGTGCAAGTCCAACAGGCACATGAACACATGCACGGACATACTCATCTACACATAATTTAAACATTTTTAAAAGCTAAAACAATCTATAGTTATTTTTACCAATTAAAATGTATGTTTACTTGTAATATGTGCGTATTTACCTGAATATGTGTGCAAGTGCACATCTCTCTTTTTTTTTTTTTTTTGGTTCTTTTTTTCGGAGCTGGGGACCGAACCCAGGGCCTTGCGCTTTCTAGGTAAGCGCTCTACCACTGAGCTAAATCCCCAGCCCGCGAGTGCACATCTCATAGTACAGGTGTATAGATCTGAAGGCAATGTGTAGAAACTGTTCTAGCCTTCTACTTTGTGGGTGTGGAGTTCACGTTGTCAGGCCTACTCACTAGCCTCTCACAAGCCTCTACTAATTTTTAAACCGATTTTACAGTTCACTTTTATTTATGTGTAGTGCCCAAGAAGAGGGCATCAGATCACCTGGAGCTGAAGTTACAGATGGCTGCCAGACTTGGGTGTCCAGGACTGAATTCACACTCTCCCCAAGAGCAGCCCGTGTCCCTAAGCACTGGCCCATCTCTGCAGCACCCACTGATCTGCCGTTGAGGTTTATGTTTATGTACTTGTGTGCATCTATAGCTGTATATGTCCGTGTGTGTTTGAGTACCCAAGGAGGCACAGGAGGCCGCTCGATCTCTGGGAACTTGAGGTACAGGTACTTGTGAGTCCTCAGTGGGAACTGGGGACTGAACTACAGTGAGAGAGACAAGCTCTTTTCCTGGGTGGGCATCTCTCCAGACCCTAAAACTGGATGCTTTTGGGAAAGGGGTCTCACAATACAACTCACACTACCTTGGAACTCACTGGGTACTCCAAGTTGACCTTAAATTCATGATCCTCCTGCCTCAACCTTCCAATTGCTCAGACTGATAAGAGGAGGTCGCTATGCCTAGCAGAATTTTAGGATTTTCTAAGTTTAAACAAATATGCGAACACTAGAACTTATTTATAAAATTTAATGTCAAAATAAAGACAGGCTAGCAAGATGGCTGAGTGGATAAAGGCACTTGCTGTCAAGTAGCAACTAGCATTTGACTCCGAGGATCCATATGGAAAGAAGAGAGAACCAACCTACAAAAGTTGTCTTCTGGGGCTGGGGATTTAGCTCAGTGGTAGAGCGCTTACCTAGGAAGCACAAGGCCCTGGGTTCGGTCCCCAGCTCCGAAAAAAAAGAACCAAAAAAAAAAAAAAAAAGTTGTCTTCTGACCCCTACGTACACAACATAGCTCACATGCACTCACACAAATAAATGTAATAAAATTTAAACGATAGGTTGAGCTAAAAGTCCACCAATTAACTACATCTACTGCAAGTGGGTACAACTTATTGTAAGTTATATTTCATTGAAGTTAACAAATGCTTTACAATTAAAAAATCAGTAAAGTATCAGACTTAGTATAAATAGGGGAGAATATTGTAAAGTATCAGACTTAGTATAAATAGGGGAGAATACTGAAAAAAACTCATGAGCTTGGGAATTAGGCATAAGGTTCAGCTCCCCACTTATTATATAAATCCTAGGCAAATGGCTTATATTGGTTTCCATTTTCTTTGTTATAAAATGAGAATAACAATAGTAGTAACAACATTTTTAAAAAAATAACTAATTATTAAGTACTTGTTTTTGGTTTTTTCAAGACAAGGTCTCACCATGTAGCTCTGGCTGTCCTGGAAGTAAGTAGACCAGGCCATTCTCGAACTCACAAATCTGCCTGCCTCTGCTGGGAATTAGAGATACATGCCCACACCCAGCTTATTAAGTAAGCACTTACGATGTGCAAAATACTGAACTGCTTTATGTGAATGAAGTCATAACCCTTGCACCAACTACGGCACACTTCAATCATCTTGTTAAAGTCACAAAAGCTAAATTAAGTTTACCACGCGTCAGTTAGCAGAAGAATGAGGACCAGAGACCAGGTGGTCACTATACACTGCCTCTGTTGCCACAAGAATTAAATAACATCATATGTGTGAACTGCTTGACACAGCTATTCACAACTATACTTCACTAATGTCACAATGTTATAATTATTACTCAATTCTCTTTTCCTTAACTCTAAAAGTAAAGCAATATTCAAACAGTACATGTATACTCTGTTCTAAATAATTAAGAAAAAAATCCTTTTGTTTAAAAAAATAAATTTACAACAGAGTAATATTTGACAAAAAATTCCTTTTCTTCCTTTTCAAAACTCTTTTTAAATGAAATTTAACACCGCTTGTGGCAAGACCTCATGATTTTCCAAGTAGAAGAGAAATCTATGTTCTATTTCTATGCTCACAGAAATTCCTACTGCATCATCAGCACCAGCTCCTCCATCACTGGCTTGAAGGCAGCACTGCCGCTTGTCTCTAAGGATCTGATGACGTCCACTTACCCGTCTGGTAAATCATTATCAAACAAACGACTGCAGTCCACAACTTGTCCTCCCGTGCCTATTCGGTCTCTGGATTGAAGACTTACTATTAAAAAACAAAATCGTAATTAAGATTTTGACAGTGCTTTCCAGGTCTGTCAAGCTAAATAAAATCCATCTTAAGCCAAGCATGGCAGTGCTTGTCTGTGATCCCAGGACTCAGAAGGATGAGGCACAAGGATGGGTGGGAGTTTGATGTCGGCCTGGAAGCAGAGCAAGTTTAAGCCCAGCCTGTAGATATTGAGAAGCCCTTGTCTCAGAAATCCAAGTAGCTTAAAATGTGGATTATTTTCCTACTGTAGAATGACTGAGCTGAAGATATATTTAGTGATAGTATTCTTGCCTAGCATGAGGCTCCCAGCACTGACACAAACGAACAAACAAACAAAATAGTTTAGAATGAGTTCCTTGGTTTCTACTAAAATCTGTAACTTCTTTTCCCATAGAATTTTCTTTCTTGATGTAATGTTAAAAACAAAACAAAACAATGTTTTCTTGATTTTGTCATGCTTTTGGGGGAGATTCTAGGGCCTTTCCCAACATCAAAGTGGGACAATGTAAAATCATTCACTGTACTTAAAAGACAAGACATTAATTAAGAAAGTCTGAACACAAGGCCCTGGGTTCAGTCCCCAGCTCCGAAAAAAAGAACCAAAAAAAAAAAAAAAAAGAAAGTCTGAAAACAGTCTGAAACTTCCCACGAACTTATGTTGCATTCTTGAAAATCTAAACAGCTATAAAAAATATACTGGATGCAGAAATGGGGCAAACCTTGGGTCACAGGAGTATTACCAGCTGACAGTATGAAATCTAGTATAAAATTACTACTGAGCAGCTTGTAAACAGGGCACACAGCTCTAAAGTAGGCTGCACCAGAAACCTAATTCAGTGCAAATTTCCATAATCCCAGATTCCACCATGGGAAGTTAGGCTACCTGACAGCTCTGAAGCTCTTCATCGTCCTACTATTCCTTAACTCTATTTTTGGCATCTTCCCCAAAGACAGTGGAGATACAGCTGAACTTGACTATACCTAACTTTTTATACAATTCATAAGTTACAACATAAAATATGATATCCAAGGACTTTTTTTCAAAGAAAGATCTCAAAATTCTACTCTTTAAATCTGGAGAGGGGGTGCTATTTTTTAGGCTCTTTAAAAAGGATGTACTTATTTTATGTGTCTAAGTGTTTTGCCCACATGTGTATGTGTGCACCACATGAAGGCCTAGTCAGAAGGAGGACGGTGTGAGTCATTATGTGAGTGCTGAGAACCAGTGGGTCCTGTGCAAGAACAGCAAGCACCCTTAGTCACTGAGCCATCTCTCACTTTTGACCTTCAGTGGCACTCTCTGACAAAAGGTCTCATTATGTAGAGAGTGGCCTTGGCCTCATTACATTGCCCACCCAGCCCTCAAACTCATGGAACTCCTGTTTCTTTAGCCTCTTTAATGTTGGAATTATTTGTATGAACCACTACACCTAGCTAAAATTTTGGAAAAAATAATTTCAAGACAGATCTCCTTCATATTAAGCTTAATTTAAAGGAGAGAGCTGTAATATACTACACACCTCAGTAAATGTAAATATTTTATAAAAAAAATCACTAAGTTATTTAGTTTTCAAATAGAAGGAAAACAAAGTGAATTCCACTTGAGAGTCTTGCTTAGTTAGTTAGTTAGTTAGTTTTTTTCAAGAGAGTTACTCTGTGTAGCCCTGGGTATCCTAGAAATCTAAATCTCTCTGTAGACCAAGCTGGCCTTGAACTAAGAGATGTCCCTGCCCCTGGCCTTCTGAGTAGTGGGATTAAAGGCATGCGCAAACAACCTGCCACAATGTTTTTAAAACATAGGGTTTCATGTAGCTCAGGCTGGCCTCAAATTCACTGTGTAGCTGAAGAGGACCCTGAACGCCTCATCTTCTTGCCCTACCTCTCAAGTCCCAGGATCTCATGTATGGACCACTGGGCTTGGGTTGGTTAGATATTTATTTATTTATTTTTGTTAATAAGTTTATGATGTTATTTTTTAGTGTCATTTTATTATTTTATGTGTCTTAGTGTGGACCACAGTGGATGATGTACACCATGAGCATGCAGGTGCCTACAGAGGTCAGAGGAGGGCATCAGATCAAATTCTCTGTGATTAGTGTTACAGGTGGTGTGGGTAGTGGGAACCAAACTTCGGTCTCCTCTGAAAGAGCAGCACATGCTCGTCACCGCTGAGCTGTCTCTCCAGCCTCAGAAGAAAATCTTTGCTCTACAAACCAGACTATCCTTCAGCTTGACGCCCTCTTCCCTCCTCCTCCTGAATGCCGTAGTAACCGCTGTGTTCCATCACCCAACTGAAAAAGTTAGTTTTCTAGAGTATTTTTTCTCCATTTTTCCCAGAGGCTGTCATTAGCTAGAGGTGGGATCTCATGCCTATAATCCTAGCACTCAGAGAAGGCTGAAAAGCTGAATCACTGTGAGTGCAAGACCAGCCTGGGTTAAAAAATAAAACCCTGTTTCAAATAAACCATACAAACATCATATATATAAAATCATATCCATGCATATGTATATATACATATTTACATTTATATATGTACATATGTTCATGTGTGTGTGTCTAAGTCCATAAGTCCATGAACTGGAGTCACTGTGTTTTAGAATGACATAACGAGATTTTTAAATATAGCTTATATTGTCCTTAATAACGGTTATACTATAAAATCCACTTTCACACACAATCTTTACATTAAATATACACACATAAAGTAAAACACTTGTCCTAATAAATACTCAAAAGGTTTGTGTGAAAGGATTTATAATTGAGGTATTTTACCCTTTCTCAGTTGAAAACCAGAAATTATCAGTAATCTTGTATTACAGATACTCCCAAGGGTCAGTGTCACAGGGTTTTGTTATGAGGCTACTCTGGCAGCTTCAGGATTCAAGTTCTTGCTGTCCTGTTGGGAACTAATACTTTTCCATAGAGTTAAAATTCTTTTAGTCTAAATCCTGCTCTACCTCAAGTGGGGACACAGCAGTTTATTCATCTAGTTTAAGGCGCCCCAACGTTGTCTGCCTTAGAGTCCTGCCATACCATGCATCTTGATCAATCTAAGATTGAGCCATTCCCTCAAGGTCAGTTGAAGACAGTCTATTAGACCATTTCCACTAAGTGCCTTGTGAGGGTAACTCTTCCCTTTTTCCTTCGTTCATGTTACCCTGTCAGTGCTCATTCATTGTCAGGTTTTTTTCAGTTAGACTTCTAGAAATGCAATGCAGTAAACATTAACCAAGAAGTTACTAAGCAATGACTTCTTTTTTTATTTATATCAGTACACTGTAGCTGTCTTCAGGTGCACCAGAAGAGGGCATCAGATCCCATTACAGATGGTTGTGAGTCACCATGTGGTTGCTGGGAATTGAACTCGAGACCTCTGGAAGAGCAGTCAGTGCTTTTAACCGCTGAGCCATCTCTCTAGCCCAAGCAATGACTTTTAACAGAATACTCTTACTAAAAAGTTAATTTCAAAATTGTTTTCACAAAATTGGTACCATCTGAAAAAAGTCTACTTCAGTACTCTACTACATTCGAATACTTCTAGGAGAATTCCCTAAGTCTCAGTAACTCTTCTCTCACAAGTGCCGCTTTCCCCCTTTTACATTACATTTGTATGTGTTATATCTGTGTCTGAGTGTGGGCTGTGTGTGTGTCTGATTCTTGAGTTGGGGCTAGGGGTGCACACATGGTCGCTGTGTCTTCCCCTCCCACTCTGCGCACTACTCCTTCAAAGCAGGGTCTCTTCTTGAACATGGGGCTCAGGTTTTCAGCAAGGCTGGCAGCCAGCAAACCCCAGAGACCCTCCTAACTCCGCTCTTCTCAACAGTAGAGTTATGGGCACACAGAGTACCATGCCGGGCTTGGTTTTGTTACATGGACACTGGGATCTGAACTCTGGTCCTCATGCTTGCACAGCCAAGTCTCTTATCCACTAAGCCATCTCTTCATCCCTCCTTCCTATCTATCCATCCATCATCCATCATCCATCCATCCATCCATCCATCCATCTATCTATCTATCTATCTATCTATCTATCTATCTATCTATCTATCTATCTAAAGGTAGGCTGTATCCTGAACCCACTGTAGCGTCTTCTAGGATTCATATTTAACTCATGCCAACTCCAAGGTATTCAGAGGTTATTTAGACGACTATGGAGGGCTCAGCTGGTAGAGCACCTGCCTACCATATATAAAGCCCTGAGTTTGATTCAGAGAACATCACAAAACCTGCACTCAGGAGACAAAAGCAGGAGGAGGATCAAAAATTTATGGTCAACTCTGGCTAGAAGGCAAGTTCAAGGATAGCCTGGGCTATAATATGAGACTCTTTTAAAAAAAAAAAGAAAAGTATTTAGATCTAAGGCAGTTTAAAAGAAGCTAAAACTCAAAACTTTAAATTCCACACTTACCTACAATTTGTCCTCGAACTGTATCATTGTCATTTGGCCCCAGTTTGCATAAATCCAACCTCTGATCTATTCAAATAAAAACAAAAAGCTAGTATCAGAGATTCTAACATATAATCTCAGCAAGTTTTGACAAATTCAGATTTCAAAAACATAAAGCGCTGGGTAAAAGCTACACTGGTGACAGATGGCTCTCCCCGAAGTTTTCAGATCACTTCAGTCTGAACCTCTCAATAGCTGTTGGTCCTAACCTCAGGTTTATACCTGAGTCCTGGCTTTCTACATGTAACAGAACCTATCTAGCTATTTTTCAAGGATTAAATCAGATTGTTACTTAAAACTTTCAGTATAGTACATGGTATATAAGTGCTAAATAGTGTCATCTGCTTTTTGTTTTTTAATATAACCGTTCAAAAGAACAAAACAAGTATCAAGACAAGGAGTCCTGGGGGGTGGTGGTCGTGGTAGTGGTCTACAGAGCAAGTTCCGGGACAACTGTGGCTAAAGAGAGAAACCCTGTCTTGAAGAAGAAGCAAAGAAGATGAGGAGAAGAAGAGGAAGAAGAAGAGGAGGAGAAGGAAGAGGAGGAGGAGGAAGAGAAAGAGAGGAGGAGGAAGAGGAAGAAGAAAAGAAGGGGTGAGGGGGGGAAGAGGAGAAGAAGCTGAGAGACAAAACTTGTAAGCTGCAGACTTGAGGTAATACTCATTTTGTAACAGTTCTCTCAGCTGCCTCATCTGTAAAGTCAATACAGCACTGGCATGCCCCCAAGCTATAAAGGCACAAGGTCCCCACAGCATGTTGGCTGGATTTATAAATAGTGCATCAGTTTCTGTCAGCATGTAGACTCTTGTGACCAAGCTCTCTCTCCTATTGCTCACTACCCTACCAACCCAGGAGCTAAGACTTCCTCAGTGGCTTAGGCGCTTAAGTTCCTCTGATTCGGAACCTGTAACTCAGTCATCTCCCTTTTCTGTAACAGGTCAATATTTATAAGTCTCATTGTACATTTCTTAATACATTTTGCATTCAAAGCTAAACTTATAGTGCTTTTGTTTAATAATTTCCTTAGATAAAATTCATGTGGGTTTCTTTATTAGCTTAGGCATTCATAACACAACTGATTTTTTTTATATATATTAGATTAAGCTTTTCTACAGAAATACACAAAACATCTGCTGAAAAGGGTATTTCCAACTGTGTCCCAATGGCAAGAGACCCCTGACAGGTCCAAAAGTAAAGGGACAAATGGTTAACTGTGGTGCCTATTAGCATACCAAAGCCCATGCTGGCCTTTGGGCTCTCTAAGCATAGCTAATCCTTGTCACAGAATCCATGCTGGCACCCTGATTCTCCACAGCTCTATGCACCCCGAGTCCTACTCTAAATTTCTCCAGCTTGTGGGCTTCCCTTCCCCAGCTTCTCCTTCCTATGCATGCTCTCTTTCCTCTCTGTCTACCTATCTTAGTGGTGCTCCATTCCTGCCTACCACTCCCTTTTCTTCTCTCATGGCCCATTTTCATCTGCTGAACATCGTGGATTGATGTCTACATGCAGGTGAGGGCAGGCACAAGATAAGGTAAGGCCTGTGATTGGGCAGTGAAAAAATAAGGCAGGTGTCAAGTTTTAGAGACACGAAGAGAGAGAGGAGGAAGAGGAAGAAGAGAAAATGGAGGAGAAGGATGTGGCTTTAATTAGCCACAGGTAGCTATGAATATCATATAAGGGATGGATTAATACAGGACAATTTGTCTTATCTAGGTGGGCAGTTTATATCAATATCAATTGGCTCTGAGTTTACTGTGTGCACCCTTTGTGGAGTGAGATTTTATTGATATAAATCTGATTCATAAATTACAAGTTTCTAGATATTTTATTTTACCGGGATATTGTGAATTGTGACAATAACCACAGGGGATGGATGCTGGGATTGTGAACAGAGTTCATAGCTGAGAGTCCCAAGAGAGCGGCCACTGCTGGGGCCAGAGAGTAGCCAGCACAATGTGAAGCTAGCCATAGAGGTGGAGAGATTGTTGGGGAGAGAGTAGCAAGAGCTAGCATGACGTGGTATACAGTGCCCCAAATCGATTTTCTATTATTTACCGCTACAGAACATGCTTAGTCTACCACTTTCTCTCCCTACTCTGGACTCTTCCAGATGCCTCTGGCTGTTCTCTCTCTCCTATCTACAATAAACACCTTCCCAAGCTGAGTGTTAGTGGTGCATGCCTCGACTGAAGCAGAGGCAGGTGGATCTCTGAGTTCAAGGATAGCCTGGTCTACAGAGGCAGTTCTAGGACAACCAAAGCAACCCTGTTTCAAACCAAACCAAACCTTCCCTTCAATCATACCTTAGAGCAGTCATGTCCTCACTTTATATTGTCCCGGGGTTACGGGAGACAGACAGGTAAGTCAATTCACCAACCCACTATAGAAACCATTTCTAATGCCTGTTCTCTAATATGCAGGATGGTGAGAAAAAGACTATAGTTAAATAGTCCATATAACTATTTTATTCTCAAATCTCTCTCTCTCTCTTTTTTTACGAATTCCAATTGACTAAATAAAAATTTACTTCTAGGGGTTGGGGATTTAGCTCAGTGGTAGAGCGCTTGCCTAGCAAGTGCAAGGCCCTGGGTTCGGTCCCCAGCTCCGAAAAAAAAAAATTTACTTCTACTTTAAAAAAAAAAATCCACCAAAACGAGGTGCTAAAATTTTTTAAAGGCATGTATATTGGTACCTTTCTTTCTAACCTTCTGGATATCAATCATCCTCCCCCTCTATCTTAATTTCATACATATATGTGATATATTCTGGCCACTCCCCCCCCCCACTTCTCCTCTCTTCCCTACAAATCTCTTTTGCCTATTAACCAACCAACGTTGTGTTTTGGTTTTCCCCTGTTGATTTTTAAGTGTCTCATATAGGTTAGGGCTGTCTGGTACCTCCACATTTGGAGGTATTCTTTACCAGTGTACATGACTGGGTCCTACTCTCCCTTCCCTCTCAGGATCTACTTGCCAAACAGATCAGCACTGGGTCTTAGGCCTAGGAATCTCTTTTCCTCCCACAGCTGAATGTTAGGAAGGCTGGACCTCTGGCCCAGTATGCACAGGCAGTGTGAGAGTTCACGGCTGTTATGGCCATGTTGTGCTTAGCAGATGGCATTTTAGGGGCCCCATCCCCATGCTGTGCCTTATACATTTATTTTACCCCTCTTCCTCAATGTTTCCTGAACGGATGGTACAAATATCCTGTCTAGAGGTCAAGATTCCACCATCCTTTATTCTCAGAATCGTACTGCCGTGGGTCTTTGCATTTAACTTCATAAGGTGAGCTGCCTTTGTCTGTTCTAAGACAAGCCCCAAATGTCAAAGCACTTCTGAATACCATAAATCATTGGACATTCAAGCATCCTCTCTGATTCACCTTTAGAATCACATTCTTAAAATATGATTTTCATTTCTGAAAAAACCATTCAATTTAAGTATTTAGTATGTGCTAGGGAGGAGAGAGAGAAGGGAGGGAAAAGGGCAGTGGGGAGGAAGAGATGGAGAGAGCAAGCTTGCTGACCCACCAAACCATTTTGCAGCCCAAAATGTTTCAATTTTTGTATCCATTAAATAAATATAGACCAGGAATTTTTTTCAGTGTTTCAGATATACATGGGAACTTAAGTTTTGGACACCTACTACATAAAAGTTCTCATACATATCTTCTAATGAAAGCAAATTTACTCACAGCCAGTGTCTTTGAGGCGATTGATGGCATTGGAAAGAAGACGAACACAACCAAGAAATCCAGCACCTTGCTTCTTATGGATCTTCTTATGATTCCACACGCTGATCGTGACGGAATCAGACTTCCCAATATACCTAAAAGACAAACCACTACATGAGTAACTTGGTAATTAAAAATACTACTTAACTTTTTAATATCCTAACATCCTAAGTATATTTCCAAATATGGCTAAAAGAAGCAAACTATGTTTTCAATTCAATAAATCCAAAGTAATAAACTTAAACTTTAAAAGCATTCAAAATAATTTTAATATAACCCCCTTTTTTTCCCCAATCTCATGTTGGGTAAAAACTGTTTTAAAAAATCTATTTTAGGGTTTGGGGATGTCATTCAGATGTAGAAAGAACACTCATACTTTAATTGTTATCTCAGAAACTTAGTTCACCTTCAAGAGGCACTGTCAAGGCTGATAGACCAAAAATCTGACCTACCTGTTATATTTTTAAATGCTGCAGAACAAAAGTTGTTTGTAACGCTTTTCCCCTGCTTCTTTCCTGTATGCAGGCCTTGAGCGAGCAGGACTCTTGTAGATTTCACTTCACTGCCTGCAGACAAGCAGAGCAGGGAAAAGCGTTACTATACTTGTCTGTGCATATGCCTGCAAGTATGTAAAAGCTATCACAGCCAATTATTAACATGGCATCAAGTCATGCAAAAACAATGGTTAATAACATAATCATGTGATCTGAACCTAACTTTCTTTCAGTGATTCTAAGAGGTCACATTTTTGGTCCAGCAACCTTGATCTTTTACTATCATTCAATAAAACAAAAACAAGGAATATGGAAGATGTGCTTAAGCCCTGGATTCATGTGACTAAAGAGTGGTCGCCTTGACATTCTTGTGATGCAAGTCAATGCATTTGCTTTATAAAAACCAAGTTTTTTTTCTCCCTTTGCTTTGCTGATTTGAGGATGGAGTCCAGGCTGATCTCGAACTCACTTACTTTCACCTACCAAGTGCTGGGATTATAGGCATGTGTTACTATATCCAATTTTAAGTAATGCTGGGACCAAACCCAGCTTGGCATATACACAACTATCCATGCTTGGCAAGTACTCTGACAACTAAGCTACACGCCTGGGCCTGTTTTGCTGTTCTGTGTTTAGACCAGGTTGGCTTTTAACCTGCCTGCTTCTTGTGCCTCTGCTTCACGTGGTGGATCACAGGTGTGGGCCATCGAACATGGCTGTGAAATGAAGCTAGTTTGTACGGGGTCTACTACAAAAGGCTGTCATAGAGTAGACATGCATCAACTTTCAAAAAAATCTACCACATACATACTGGTATGTAACTACTGCACATTATATCACATAGTAACAAGTAATACCACAAAACACACAACACACACACACACACACACACACACACACACACACTCTCTCTCTCACACACACGTTTTCTAACTTATTTGCAGCTATTCTAAAATAGTGAGTCTTGAGGACTAAGTAGCCCACTACTGGCCTAAGGAACTCTATTTAGTACATGTACCAACATAGTCTAAATGTTATGTTTACTGTGATACAAAAAGATTTGAAATTCTAAACTGTAATAATTTCCTAATTATAGGCCTTCTGAAAATAACTATAAGCACTTAAGTTTTGCAAAAACTTTTGTCAAAATATTTCAAGGTCAAAAACTAATTAGAAATTGCATTTGAACGGTTTCTGTTTTCATTTTAAAGAAAACTCGTATAATTTAATACACATGGCTAGAAGAAAAATGAATTCTTTTAAACTTGTAAGCTAAACATTTTTTGTTGGTTGTGTTGTTTGTAAGAAAGAGTCTTGTTGTGCTGTCCAGAGGGCCTGAGAACTTCCAAGCCTCCTGAATAGTTAGTACTATAGGCACACACCACTGCACCCAGCTTTAAACTTAAATAGAAATCTCTATTTTATTAGAATCTCAACTTCCCCAACAAGTATCAGTCTTATAAACAAAGTTTAAGAGGGTCGAACATAAGGAATATCTCTATAAGGGAGCATACTGTTATCGTGTAGAATATAATATTATATATGCAGTCAAGATTTTGGCTGAAGTACACTTATCCTTTCTAGGCCTACCCAACATAATGAAAAGATTTAACAAAATGACCCCAAATGCTACTCTGACCTTGCCCCCTCCACATAAGATAGACCTCCCTGGTAGCCAGTTAACACTAACTATAAAGTAAGTACCATCAAGCACATGAAAACATGTTCAACATCACTAGTCTTCAGGAAAAGGTAAACTGAACCTACCAAGAAGTAAAGAAGTATGGCTGTAACTTTTTCAAGGTATGTTTTCTTTCTTTTAACTGTGTGTGTGTGTGTGTGTGTATGTGTGTGTGTGTGTGTGTGTGTGTGTGTGTGTGTGTGTGTGTGTGTGTGTGTGAGAGATATGCCTGCCTGCCGGTCTTGTTTATCAATAATTCAAAGCACTTTTCCACTGGGATGTCAAATCATAAGACTAAGCCCGTGTGTTGGCAGGCCTGCAATCCTAGCTTCATTTAGAAGGGCAAATAGAAGGGCAAAGTAGGAAGATTACAAGTTCAAGGTCTGCCTGAGCAACTTAGTAAAACCTATCTCAGAAAAATGTGGACAAGTGAAAAAGGAGGTGAGGGGATGGTTCCAGGGCAGAGTGCTTGCCTATCATGTTTGAGACCCGAGGCTCAATCTTTAGTACTATTTTGGATAAGGAACTATATTATATACAAACTGAAACTATTTTCCATGATTCTGTTCGAAGTTTATATTACATTAATTCTGTGTTTTTACATTAATCATTTCAAATTAATCATTTATACCTACAGGTCATAATGCTGATTCCACTTTGGATCAAGTGTGTTCTTCACAGTATCTGTAGAATGGCATTGCCCAGAACCATCAACTACCACCTTAGCAAACGGATCAGGGAGTCCTGTGGAAAAAAGGGAAGTATTTTAAACTTAAAAAAAAAAAATGCTTTGACAAGTAAGATAAAAGATTAATTACATGAGGATTACCATTCACTGTAAAAGATTTTTCCACTCTAACATTCAAACACATGAACACACACATGCACACAGCACGTAAGGGGCTATTTTAAACCAAACATTGAAGCCACTTCAATGTATGGTTTTTTTGTTTTGTTTTGTTTTTGCTAGTTCCCAACTGGGAGCATTCTGTTGAACATTACCACGGTCTAGATGGTGTCTGGGTACTTGAGGATTGTAAGCAGCCATTAAACTCTGAGAAGGTGACTACTCAAACATTCCCATCTTTCCTTTCACACAGCTGTCTTAGTAGCTCATTTGAAGGGCTTGTTAAACATAGCTGTCACATGGGACATTAATTTTAGAAAAGTCAAACTAGCTTAAAAACTGCTCCCAAGTAATGACTACAAGTAATAGACCCCACAAAAAGGAAATGAAAATAACAAACACGGGAAAGGAAATCAACAGTAAGGAAATGCTTAACTCTGACTAAAACAGCAAACACAATGGGAATTATTCAAAATGCTTCATCTTAAAGTCCTTACAATAATCCTGAGGAAAATGAGTGTTGTTATCCCTACTTAACAAGTGAAGAATAAAAAGATTTAAATGTCAAATCATAACTGGTTCGAAGTACACACAGTAGTGAGACGTATGAGCAGAGTCTAAAGCAGTGGTTCCCAACCTGTGAGTTGCAACCCCTTGTGATCAAAGGATCCTTTCACAGAGGTTAACTAAAACCATCAGAAAACAAGGTATTTACATTATGATTCATAAGGGTAGCAACATTACAGTATGAAGTAATAACGAAAATAATTTTATGGCTGGAGGCCACTACCACATGAGGGACTGTATTTAAGTGTGGCAACTGTGCTATGTTATATTATACTAAGACCTGGAATGTACCCAAAGGCTGGGCTAGACTGGTCCCTACTACAGCAATCCCAGAGGTGGTGGGGAAAGAACTGGTTTCTGAGGTCTCCGACCTTATCAAAAGTAACCCACTGATGCATTCATAACACGACAGGTTATTCTGGGAGGTAATAAGGCCCTGCTGAAGGACTGCGTTCTTGAGGTAATGCTCTGGTGCTGATCTCCTTCCTGCCCTACTCCAGCTCGTCCTTCTCATCTCTGCTTTCCAGCCACAGGGAAGTGAGCAGCTTCACCTTATCCTCCCTGTCATGGTGTTCTGCCTTATCACAGGCCACACAAACTGAGCCCGTTAGACACAAGCTGGAAACCTCTACAACTGTGAGCCAAAACCCAAAAACAAACAAAAAGAACCCCGCCCCCCAAACCAAGAAGAAAAGAAGTTTCTCCTAAGTTATTCTTCAAGTACTCAGTCAGTGATGGAGAACTGACACACCACCCATTACTATTTAGTTCAACAGTGAGTGAAGGAAAAGCTCATAACGCCAGGAGAATGGACTGAATGTGAATGGAAGGGCAAGCAATGAATGCAGAGCACACACAAGACAAAGGGATTTTCCTAAGGCCACAGAGCTCTGACCTTCATATGTATGTGCACACGCGCCCATGGACCATCTTAAAATGAACTTTAATCACTGAACACTATTTAAATTACAAACAAAAACTTAATTATATTTACTATTAATAATTGTACTCTGGGGACTAGTGAGATGCCTCAGCAGTTAAAAGCATGTGTTAGTCTTGCAGAGAAACCAGATTCACTTCCTAGCACCAACATAATGGTTTACAGTGTCCATAAAATACATTTCCAGGAACCTAGCACCCTCTCCTAGCCTCCAGGGGCACCAGGCAGGGACAGTCAGTACACTTACATGTGAGCAAAACACTCATGCACCTAAAATTAAAATAAATCTCTTTTTTTAAAACCCCACTCTGATCAGTAAACATACTGAATAATAGAAAGAATTTAAGGTCTACTGGCTTCCTTAAGATAAATGTTGCCAGGGGTTGGGGATTTAGCTCAGTGGTAGAGCGCTTGCCTAGCAAGCGCAAGGCCCTGGGTTCGGTCCCCAGCTCTGGAAAAAAAAAAAAAGATAAATGTTGCCAGACAAAACTTTATTATAAACAGATCAAAGACACCCTAAAGTGCAGGTCTGAACCGACACAGAAATCTGGAACACTGGTCAGAGTGAACCTCAAGTCACTGCCACCCTTGGCTGGCTCCTCTGGAAGGCCTAAGGCTGACTTTTGTTGTTCCCCTTTCTAGTCTGCCAGGTATCTTCATTTTGAGTTTGAAAAATAATTATGCTGCCTCTACACCTTACGCCTGGAGCAAGCTCACACTCTTAAATTACTCAAATTATTCTTTGCAGTTTTTACTGCCTATCCCAATGAAAGAGGGTTTCTTTCTTTCACCTACTATTCAAGCACAGAAAGACTCTACAAGGTGTCACTGTCAAAACTTAGAGGCTTACAAAGGATTAACAACCTCTGAGCAACACTGAGACAAGACTATCTGGATGTTTTATGAGAGAAGCTATGAACGGGGCTCTGGGGAAAGGGAAAGAATTTGAGAAGGAAAGAAAACTGAAAGATAAAACTGAGGACTTTATCTCCAAACATGAGCAAATGTCAGAAGAGCAAGCCTCAGCTTTTGTTCCGGTCAGCACCACAGCCAAGCCTCCCCGCCACTTTGCAGTTTCACCAAGACAAATCACAAAGCTCAATCTTAGAAGAGCTTCTCAAGGCATTACCGTGGCCATTAGGTTATTAACAACAGGGAAGTATAATTAAGCAGCAGCCCAGAGAGAATAAGATTGGTGTTAGCAGATACAGCTGAGGAGTTCCTCGGCCCTTGGGCCCTCCTCCCCTGTGAAATGCTTGTGGGGTAAACAGAATATGGCACAGAAGTGGAAGGCTGCTTCCAACTCCTCCTCTGCTTCAAGTTATCCTACTTCACATTTACCCATATAAACACTAAGACATCATAAATATTCATAACTAGAGTTTTATAAAAATATGTACTTTAAGCTTAAAATCAAGTTCTACTGTAGAAATATAGAAAGTAATAAATGAAATTAAGTATGTATTTAAAATGTGTCAAAAATGATTCCTTTAAAAAATGTACTACTGTTATGTGTCTGAATGTTCTGCCTGCACGTATGTTCGTGCACCACTTGCATGCAGTGCCTTCAGAGGTCAGAAAGGGGCGTCAGAGTCCCTGGAACTGGACTTACAAATGGTAGTGAGCCTCCACGTAGGTGTGGAGAATCAAACCTGGGTCCTCTGGATAAGCAGCCAGTGATCTTAATTGCTAAGCCATCTCTCCAGTCCTGAGAATTTCTAGCTCTTTTAATCAACCTGAAAATTACCTAACGTCATATTAAACACTCAACATACTGTTTTTGTAAGTTGACAGAACTTACATTTAAAAATCTAATAAAAGTTATTTCTAATTTAAATATTTAACACGTAAAATTTTTGGCTAAAGATTTTTATTTACAATCTTGTGACTGTTACTAAATTTATAGCTAATATAAAGTATGAAATTATAAGGTTAAAATTAACACTAGCAATCTACTGGCAAAGACTACACGGAAGGCTCAAGAACTCAAGGCCAGATAGGGCTACATGAAACCCTACTTCAAAACAACAAAAAATACAAAGTGAGAAAGAGGGAAAGAGATTACAGGTTAAGATTTATAGTAAATACAAGGAAACGTCCCAATCCGCTCTCACAAAACTTAACCCTAAATCAAACTAGAGAAATTTTCACAACTTCTGGACATTGCTACTGCCTGTAATCCTTACACTCAGAATACAGAGATAGAAGGACTGTAAGTTCAAGGCCAGCTTAGGCCACACAACAAAACCCTGTCCCAAAACAAAACAAGAAACTACACCCAATTGGCAAATAGGACCACAGTGCGGTGTCAACCCCCTCTTTGGAGACTGGCAGTGTCTCTTTCCTACAACTCTGGAAACTCTACCAGCAGGCTCAAAACTCTTTCCCTCCCAATGAATCTTGAATGCATTAGTGAATTGTCCTTAAAATGTTAAAATAAAAGCATATTAAATTTTTTCTTAAACTTTTTCAGAAATATTTCTAATACTTGCATTTATAAACCTCAGAACCCTCTAGATAAATATGAGCCCTAAGATCTGGAACTGTAGCATTCATAAAACAGTCTGCCTCCAAATCTCTAAACCAGGTAGTTCTGAAAATACAATTCTCCCCAAAAACCTACATAGGATATACAAGATTTGTATTAAAGTTCATTTACTTACGGAAAAAATCCTTTTTCACCAAGTTTTTTGCACAGAGTACTGTAAAAAAACAAAAACAAATACATGGGAAAATTAATATAATAAGACTGCATTGCTTCATTTTTAAACATTTAAATGTTTAAAAATATTAAGTGAATTTTACATGCCAAATGTGGATAATTAAACCCTAGCTACCGTGAGGTACAAAACACGATCATAAACTAGAGGCAGCTGAGTGACCCTCAGCCTTCTACGTCACTCAATGACTGTACCTAGCAATGATCACCAGTAAGAGCAGAAGACAGAGATTACAAAACTGATCATTTTAATCAAGACCTAATTCTATCTTCCATCAAGATCTATTCTTTGAGGGGAAGTTTTTTTTTTAATTTATTTAATACTTAATAATAATTCTTTGGTTTCCGGGCAAACATCCCCCTCCTCCCTCCCCTTCCTTATGGGTGTTCCCCTCCCAACCCTCCCCCCATTGCCACCCTCCCCCCAACAGTCTAGCTCACTGGGGGTTCAGTCTTAGCAGGACCCAGGGCTTCCCCTTCCACTGGTGCTCTTACTAGGATATTCATTGCTACCTATGAGGTCAGAGTCCAGGGTCAGTCCATGCATAGTCTTTAGGTAGTGGCTTAGTCCCTGGAAGCTCTGGTTGCTTGGCATTGTTGTACATATGGGGTCTCGAGCCCCTTCAAGCTCTTCCAGTTCTTTCTCTGATTCCTTCAACGGGGGTCCTATTCTCAGTTCAGTGGTTTGCTGCTGGCATTCGCCTCTGTATTTGCTGTATTCTGGCTGTGTCTCTCAGGAGAGATCTACATCCGGCTCCTGTCGGTCTGCACTTCTTTGCTTCATCCATCTTGTCTAATTGGGTGGCTGTATATGTATGGGCCACATGTGGGGCAGGCTCTGAATGGGAGTTCTTTCAGTCTCTGTTTTAATCTTTGCCTCTCTCTTCCCTGCCAAGGGTATTCTTGTTCCCCTTTTAGAGAAGGAGTGAAGCATTGATCATCCGTCTTGAGTTTCATTTGTTCTAGGCATCTAGGGTAATTCAAGCATTTGGGCTAATAGCCACTTATCAGTGAGTGCATACCATGTATGTCTTTCTGTGTTTGGGTTAGCTCGCTCAGGATGATATTTTCCAGTTCCAACCATTTGCCTACGAATTTCATAAAGCCGTTGTTTTTGATAGCTGAGTAATATTCCATTGTGTAGATGTACCACATTTTCTGTATCCATTCCTCTGTTGAAGGGCATCTGGGTTCTTTCCAGCTTCTGGCTACTATAAATAAGGCTGCGATGAACATAGTGGAGCACGTGTCTTTTTTATATGTTGGGGCATCTTTTGGGTATATGCCCAAGAGAGGTATAGCTGGATCCTCAGGCAGTTCAATGTCCAATTTTCTGAGGAACCTCCAGACTGATTTCCAGAATGGTTGTACCAGTCTGCAATCCCACCAACAATGGAGGAGTGTTCCTCTTTCTCCGCATCCTCGCCAGCATCTGCTGTCACCTGAGTTTTTGATCTTAGCCATTCTCACTGGTGTGAGGTGAAATCTCAGGGTTGTTTTGATTTGCATTTCCCTTATGACTAAAGATGTTGAACATTTCTTTAGGTGTTTCTCAGCCATTCGGCATTCCTCAGCTGTGAATTCTTTGTTTAGCTCTGAACCCCATTTTTTAATAGGGTTATTTGTCTCCCTGCAGTCTAACTTCTTGAGTTCTTTGTATATTTTGGATATAAGGCCTCTATCTGTTGTAGGATTGGTAAAGATCTTTTCCCAATCTGTTGGTTGCCGATTTGTCCTAACCACAGTGTCCTTTGCCTTACAGAAGCTTTGCAGTTTTATGAGATCCCATTTGTCGATTCTTGATCTTAAAGCATAAGCCATTGGTGTTTTGTTCAGGAAATTTTTTCCAGTGTGAGGGGAAGTTTTTAATAAAGGACTAGAGAGATGAGAACAGTTGCACTTTAAGAGGACCACAGTTCAGTTCCCAGCACCCAAGTGAGACTGCTCATAACTGCAACTCCAGTTCCAGGATCCAATGTTCTCTTCTGGACTCCAGAAGTGAGTGTGTGAACCCATGTGCTTGCTCACCCTCGCCCACATGTGCACTTATGCATCTCTCTCTCTCCTCTCTCTGTCTCTGTCTCTCTGTCTCTCTGTCTCTGTCTCTCTGTCTCTCTGTCTCTGTCTCTCTCTCTCACACACACACACACACACAGAGCGAGAGCGAGAGCGAGAGAGAGAGCGAGAGAGAGAGCGAGAGAGAGAGAGAGAGAGAGAGAAAGAGAGGTGGGCTTTGAGGTTTTTTGGGGGTAGGGTTAAGGGAGTGGGAAGAGTCATTGAGACAGAGTTTCTCTTTGTAACCCTGGCTCTCCTGGAACTTGCTCTGTAGACTAGGATGGCGTGATGGTTTGTATATGCTTGGCCCAGGGAGTGGTACTATTAGATGTGGCCTTGTTGGAGTAGGTGTGTCACTGTGGGCGTGGGTTTAAGACCCTCACCCTAGCTGCCTAGGAAGTCAGTCTTCCACTAGCAGCCTTCAGATGGAGATGTAGAACTCTCAGCTCCTCCTGCACCATGCCTGCCCGGATGCTGCCATGTTCCTGCCTTGATGATAATGAACTGAACCTCTGAACCTATAAGCCAGCCCCAATGAAATGTTTTTTATAAGAGTTGCCTTGATCATGGTGACTGTAAACAGCAGTAAAACCCTAAGACAGATGGCCTCAAATTCACAGCGATGTGCCTACTTCTACCTCCTGAGTGCTGGGATTAAAGGCATGTGCCACCACTGCCCAGCTAAAGGGTTTTTATTTGTTTTTGTTTTTGAAGAAACCCAGTGGTAATGAGAAAAAATGGCTCTAAGGAGAAGATACAGAAATTCAGGTTGGCATATCTATTTAAGGATGAAATAATTTTCTACATTAGAAGATCGTAAGTAAAAGTTTCCTGACATAATGCAATATTTAAAAACTAACATTCTGGGGTTGGGGATTTAGCTCAGTGGTAGAGCGCTTGCCTAGCAAACGCAAGGCCCTGGGTTCGGTCCCCAGCTCCGAAAAAAAGAAAAAGAAAAAGAAAAAAAAAATAACATTCTGCATTCTTACCTAAATACCACCGAAACCTTACAGCAGAGTTCTGTCTTCCCCTAAATCATCAACAGTTCAGTGACAAGATGGGTCTCCCATATGCTGGCAAGACAGCTAAGTGGGTAAAATGCTTGCTGTCAGCCACACGACCTTAGTTTGATTCCCAAGCCCAAAATGGTAGAAGGAGAGGACCTGAAAGTTGTCTCCTTTGACCTCCATACCGCTATCCACACACAGAAAATAAATATAAATTTTTGAAAATTAAATTAAAAGCTAGCTATCTCAAATCTGTGTACCTAAGTAGTGTGAATGCACATGCACAGCCTTCTGAACCTATCAAAAAAAAAAAAAATCACTGAATTGAACACTTTAAAAGTGCTTTTGATTTTATGTGT
The DNA here is from genome assembly GCF_021556685.1 of Rattus norvegicus. Taxonomy (NCBI): domain Eukaryota; kingdom Metazoa; phylum Chordata; class Mammalia; order Rodentia; family Muridae; genus Rattus; species Rattus norvegicus. The sequence goes on from NC_141543.1 coordinate 98,133,028, forward strand.
GTATGTTTCCAGGCATGAATGTATGAATATACATATGTGCCGGGTGCCCATGGAAGCCAGAAGAAGGCACCGGCATACCTGGAAGTGGATTTATGGAATTTTGCAAGCTGTTATGTGGGTGCTTGGAATTGAACCCAGATCGCCAGTGCTTTTAACCACTGAGCCATCTCTCCAGTCTTCATAAATTTCTTTAATTCAAACTTAACAAGCAAAGAGAAAATTATAAATTTTCATATACTTATAATTAAATATAAAAGATATGAGTATAATGTTTGACTAATTTCTGCATACTTCTCAATCTTTGAAGTTTATTGCAATTTTTGAAGCTTGGCATATAAAATTCATTTAATATAAATTTAAGAAGCCTAACTAATCACTGTTGAATAAATTAAACAAACACTATCAGTATAGGAATAAAGATATTAACAATCACAAGACGCCTTAGATGTCGCCTTATATGACATCTTAGAAGAAAAAAATTTATTTGTGGATTTTTGAGACAAGGCCTCACTAGATAGTCCCAGTGGTCTATAACTTGTTATGTAGATCAGACTGGCTTTGAACTCACAGGGATGAAAGATGTGTGCTACCACACCTGGCAGTTTTGTTTATAAAAATGAAAATTCAATGATGAAATCTAAGACCATAACTGAAAGTACTAAATCATGAAAGGAATTTAGAAATATTTCCCAGTACAGAAACCAAGCCATTAGGACCAACACATATACAACACATGCACATCTCAAATTACAATCTTTAATAGTAATAAAGGATTCTTAAACTGCCATCGTGTTAGGATTCATGAAGTGAGGTGAGCCCATACCTGACTTCAGAGAAACAGTCTGAGAATTCTCTAATTTCCTGTCATAGACTTAACACTTTTATCCCTCTACTTACAGTCTACTCTTCAGTCTGAGATGATTTTTCTACTCGTGCTTTAGATCTCACTTCTAAGACACACTCACGGACTTTGAGAGGCACCACAGGCTAATACTAGCCTGTCTCTTCTGACTACCCAAGCTTCCCTCCAGTGAATGCAAGGCAAGCCAGGTCCACATACAGAGCTCCAGGACAGCCAAGGCTAACAGAGAAACCTTTTCTCAAAAAAGCTGCCCATCTTGATTGACCTTGAAATTGTATATAAACTGCTATGATAATATTATCTTTCTGTAGAGAAAGCTCACATTTCTAAAAGAATTCTTAGTTTAGCAGAATAAAACTTTTCCATCTCAAAAATGTAAAGCCACTTTTCATATATTCTCTCTGCCTTTGTCATTTATTCTATAATCCTGATAACATCTAAACCCTTTAAAACTCTCCTAAGTCTCAGTTCTACAAAACTAAGTAAGCTCCCAAGTAAATCACTCTTCCTCTGTCCCCCCAGAACCTCTCCCCCAACAAACTATTTCTCACCAGTTTACAGTAAGCAAGGCTGTGTATAGTTCAGAAGTAGAGCGCTTGTAGCATACACCAGATCATAGGTCTATTCCCCTGCCCACAAAAACCTCTTGGATATCCTACCTGACACTCTTTAGCCAGTTCAACACCAGCAATTTCTACAGCCTCTGACTGAGTGGCTATCCCAAGCCTCACCAGTTCCAGGGCCAACACAGGACCCTCAGTGATCTTTCCAAATCCCTGGTTATGTTCTCAGTCTCCTTTCTCTGTTCTTAAGGCCTTCAGAATCAAACTTCTCTCTTCAGAGCCACAGCTACTGCTTGTCTACCTCCCTGACTTCCTTTCTCACCACAACTCCCATCTAAGCTCCCTAGTGTAAGATCTGGCCATACCATACTGTCTCAAAGAGGCTCCACCTCTCACCTGCCCATGGACATCCCTCTCTCCACCCAAACCGCCTGTCCCAAGCTTCTTCAGCTACTCATCTCTGCAAACTCAAAAGGGAAGAGAATGCTTTTTAGAACAAGTTTCTTTCAACTCTCACATTTTCACAGAAGACTCACCATGAAGAATTACCACATTTTACTATAAATGTTTAAGTTTACTATATGACTACATAGGTTGCATACACCACACAGCATGAATTATACATTTCCCCTCAGCATTGAGCATACATCGTACCTGCCATCTAATCAGCATTCAACGGATAGTGGTAAATGAATGAAACGGAATTACTCTAAAACTTCACTAAAATGGTGATTTTTTTTAAACAATAAAACATCAATTATCAATACTCACATATAATCCCAATTTTGACCTACCAAATCAATCTTTTTAATCATTTCTCTTTGTTTGAAACAACCTTATCAGATCATGTTTAACAATTTTTTAAAGTTTACAAGATGTTGTTAAGAGTATGAAAGTAATTTTCAAAAAATACTTAAAGCTCAAAGCTGTAGAGAGACGGCTCAGCAGGTAATAACGCTTGCTGCTCCTACAAAGAACCCAGGTTCAATTCTCAACACCCACACAGCAGCTCACAACCACCTCTATCCCCAGTTCCAAGGGACCCAAGTGCTGTCTGGTTTCCACACACACCAGGCACATACATGGTGTACCAACATACATGCAGGCAAAACATTCATACATATAAAATAAAAATAAAAATTATACTGAAAACTCAAGAGCAGGGGTTGGGGATTTAGCTCAGTGGTACAGCGCTTGCCTAGAAAGTGCAAGGCTCTGGGTTCGGTCCTCAGCTGGGGGGGGGGGGGGGGGGAGAAAAAACCAAACTCACTCGAGCAAAAACTGGACACACTCTAAATTTATGAAGAAAGTAATTTACTCCAGAATCTTCAGGAAAGTCAGGCATGCTGACGTCTCAGCAGTCGAGACAGGAGGGGAAGAGAAGGCAGACAGACACGGACACGGACACGGACACAGACACAGACACAGACACAGACACAGAGAGAGAGAGAGAGAGAGAGAGAGAGAGAGAGAGAGAGAGAGAGAGAGAGAAAAGAGGGGCAAGGGAGAAAGGAGGAAAAGAGGAAAACTAAAGAGAAGAAGAAACAAGATTTAAAGCGAGAAATATCAGAACTGGTCAAGTTACGTGTGTGTGTGTGTGTGTGTGTGTGTGTGTGTGTGTGTGTGTGTGTTCGTTCCTGTGTGAGCACATGCATGTACATGGGTGGAGAAGGATGTCACTCTCCACCTTATGTTTGGTGAACACAGAGCACACTGACATGGATAGAGTAGCGGACACTGACTAGTAAGTCATAGATTCTAACCTCCTCAAAACTAAGATTACAGTCAGTACGCTGTCCCTATCTTTTTACACAGGAACAAACTCAGGTCCTCATGCTTGCATAGCAAGCACTTTACCAACTTTCTCCATATCTCCAGCCCCAGAATGCTATTCCTAGCACTAAATCTCATCAGCTCCAAACAGATTTAAAAACAAAAAGTTTTTTTTATTTGTGAAAGTGTGTCCCTGCCTGAGTTTACGGCACCTTATGTAGGCGCCCATGGAAGCCAGAAGAATGTTGGATACCTTGGAGCTAGTTACAGGCAATTGTAAGCCACCAAATGTGAGTGCTAGGAACTAAACTCAGGTCTTCAGCCATAGCAGGATCCACTATTAACAGATAAGCCATCTCTCCAGCCCCTTCCAATTTTTGTGGAAGCAATTTTTTTTTTTGGTTCTTTTTTTTTTTTTTTTTTTTTTTTGGAGCTGGGGACCGAACCCAGGGCCTTGCGCTTCCTAGGCAAGCGCTCTACCACTGAGCTAAATCCCCAACCCCTGTGGAAGCAATTTTTACATATGTTGTTTAATGCTCTCAAAGTAACACCTTATATTTGTAATTTTGAAGATTATCAGATATATGTGATCTGAAAATGGTAATATTATTCACTTGCATAAATAATTTTCATATACTCTAGTCTTCACTGTACTGCTCTATTTCTCGGAAATCTACTTCAGAGATTAGAACCACAGCTCTCCAATTTTTTTCCATCCTCAGTATCAATTATGGGAGAGTTACTCCATAAATCTTCAAAGAATTAATTAATTTCAGTATGACAAACTCCTGAGTATACCACTATAAGAAACCTTCCCCTAAGGAGGTACACATCAAAGGCTTCTGAGAAATGTCTATCTATTGTATATATTTTTTTAAATCTCATTTTTGGTAACAGAAACTATGGCAAGTGTAACCAAGATTCTTTCATTCTTGTTTTTTTTTTTCTAAGTGTTTCTTAAGAGAGACATGTATGGCTAGAGAGATGGCTCAGAGGTTAAGAGCACTGGCTGCTCTTCCAGAGGTCCTGAGTTCAAATCCCAGCAACCACATGGTGGCTCACAACCATCTGTAATGAGATCTGATTACAGATCTCTTCTGGTGTGTCTGAAGACAGCTACAGTGCACTTATATATAAATCTTTAAAAAGAGGGACCTATAGGAGTTGGGGATTTAGCTCAGTGGTACAGCGCTTGCCTAGCAAGCGCAAGGCCCTGGGTTCGGTCCTCAGCTCAAAAAAAAAAAAAAAAAAAGAGGGACCTATAAAAAAGAGACACATGCATATACAATGTTAAGAGTAAAACAGCAGGAGAGAGGGCTTGTAAAGTCGTGTGCATATGCAGCAAAGGGTGAAGAGGTCAGACTTTCTCCTATCCGTCCAGCTTTACCTCAACCCTTTAACATTTAGTAAGCTTCTTACTGGAATTAATATATGCAGAAAGGCAGAAATGCTTATTGATTAAATTTCACTAATTTTTATTAACACATTACACTAGCTTCAAATATTAATCAATTCTGTGTTAATTTTGATCAATGACAACTACAAATGTAGCCTTTTAATACTACAGTACTACCACTATACAGTCCATTATGGACAACGTCTTAAATGAGCTAGAGACGCGAAGATTTCTGGTATGCTACTTTCAGCTGGTAATGCTCATCTTGAATTCCTCCAAGCATTTTGTATTCTTAAATCTGTACTTCCCAAAGTTGTTCCAGTCAGTCTAACACCTCCTCTGTAAGTAAGGGGCATAAAATGAGGATGTAATCAATTTAAATGAGGGAAACTTGTATAGTAGCTAATCTCCATTGTCAATTTTATTAGTTTAGAATTACCAACCGGTGAGGCATACCGCTGTACGTGCTTGTGAGATGTTTCCAGACAAGACTCATTAGGGAGGGAGACCAACACAGAACATGGGTGGCATCGATCTAGTAGCTTAGAACACTGGCAGGATAAAAGAAAAGCCAGCATAATGTCCTGTTCCTATACTTTGCTTTCTGCCCACAGTGAAATGAACTGCTCTGCTCTACCAGGCCTTCTCTATGTCATTGGAAGAGACCAAGAGCCAGAGTAAATCCTTCTTCAAGTTGTCCCCGCCATGTATTTTATGACAGCTATGAGAAAGTTACTTAGAATTAGCATGCTGGTGATGTCTCTATATTTCACATGGTACAAGTTTAACTCTCGAGATGATTACTGAGAACAGAACAAACCAATTGATAATCAACCCCGCCCTCTGCCTGGCTGACCTCCAACTCCTTATATAGACCAGACTGACCTCAAACTCACAGAGAAGCCCCAGCCCCAGCCCCTGCCCCTGCCTCCCAAGTACTAATATTAAAGGCACATGTATACCCTAAGGCCTAGATTCATTCTTTCACTGGACATTTCATTCATTCATTCATTCGTTCATTCGTTCGTTCATTTATTTATGGGAGTACACTGTAGAGTGAGTGCACTGTAGCTGTTTTCATTCAGACACACCAGAAGAGGACTTCAGATCCCATTACAGATGGTTGTGAGCCACCATGTGGTTGCAGGGATTTGAACTCAGGACCTCTGGAAGAGAAGTCAGTGCTCATAACTGCTGAGCTATTATCTCTCCAGCCCCTCATTTGACATTTCTTTCTTTTTTTTTCCCCCCTTGGAGCTGAGGACCGAACCCAGGGCCTTGCATTTTCTAGGTAAGCGCTCTACCACTGAGCTAAATCCCCAACCCCTCACTTGACATTTCTTAAGTACTCACTTTATGCCAAGTACTGATAGATTCTACAGACACACAGATACAGCCTTTACACTCAGAGCTTGCAAGGTAGATATGATCCAATTATCATGCCAACAATACTCCCTTTCTAGGGGCTGGAAAGATGGGTAAGTGCTCAGCACAGCACCTGTCTAATCCTGCAGATACCGGAGTTCAGTTTCTAGCCTCATAACCACTTCTAACTCCAGTTCCAAGGGATATGCTGCATTTTCTGACCTTTGTGAGCTTCTGTGTGTGTGCACATGTACATGCGTGCGCGCACACACACACAACCCTTAGTTACTCTTCTAGTGCTGTGAAGAAATACCATGACAAAGCATTTCACTGGTGGCTTGCTTACGTTTTCAGATTAGTCCATTATCATCGTGATGGGAAGCATACAAGCATTGCGGTTTCGGTAGCTGAGAGACAGACAGACAAAGAAGGAGAAACAAACACTGGGCCTGGTCTGGGCTTTTGAAACCTCAAAGTTCAGCCATTAATGACACACCTTCTCCAACAAGGACACTCTTCCTAATACTTACCAAATCATATATCAACTTAGGACCAAACATTCAAAACATATTAGCCTACAGGTGCCATTTGCATTCGAACCATCAAATATACATATATACATTTAGGCACATGCACACATATACATAAAATAAAAATTTCTTCTAAATCAAGATTCATCTGCCTCAAGCTCCTGAGTGCTAGCTGGGATTATAGAAATATGCCACTGTGTTGGCTAAAATGTCTTGTTACTTTTTCAAGAAATATTTATAAATTCTGTGCTGTACCCCTCCCCCCCATAAAAAAAACCCAAATCCTTTCTATATCGTATTTGAAGTAGTAATTGGAAAAACCACTCCTGGAAGGGCTGCTACCACACTTGGGGTTGTCGATCACTTCCTTTTCTGATTAGAAAGGAGTTGCCTATATGAAGCAAGCATCTGTGACAGTATCAGTGCAAGGCCTGCTGGGGTAAGAGTGCCTGCTTGTCTTCTAAGTTGTACTCATAACGGATGCTTGTCTGTGCTTAATTTCAATAACACTCTCAACTGCTCATTATATCCTTGACAGACTTCCCATTCTTCCTCAGGCTGCAGTTGCATCCCAATTATGATGCTCACTGGAATAAGACTGCTTCAGCGAAAGGGAGAAAAAACAGTCAGATATCCCTACCTTTCTTTGCTCACCCACCACAAACAAATTTTTGCAATACTGTTCCTGTAACTTAGTTATCAAGGCTATTTTTTTGAAAAAGGTTTTATTTTACGTATGTGAGTACACTGTCACTACCACACAGACACACCAGAAGATGGCATCAGATTCCATTACAGGTGGTTGTGAACCACCATCTGGTTGCTGGGAATTGAACTCAGGACCTCTGTAAGAGCAGTCAGGGCCCTTAACCATGAGCCATCTCTCCAGCCCCTCAACTATGTATTTTAAACCAGTATTTCTAGGAATTATCTTCTCCAACTTGAGAATGAAAATACATAAATGTACTATTTTCCATTCAATTCTGTTTGCAGGCCAAACACTGTTCTATCAGTTACTATTATCGATTATGCTGGGTAGTTTTATGTCAACTTGGCACAAGCTAAAATTATCAGAGAGGAAGGAACCTCAATTAAAAATATTCCTCCAGGGGGTTGGGGACTTAGCTCAGTGGTAGAGCGTTTGCCTAGGAAGCGCAAGGCCCTGGGTTCGGTCCCCAGCTCCGAAAAAAAAAAAAGAACCAAAAAAAAAAAAAAAAAAAAAAAATATATATATATATATATATATATATATATATATATATATATATTCCTCCAGGAGATTGGACTATAGGCAAGCCTGAAGGGCATTTTCTTAATCAGTGATTGACTGGGGAAGGCCCAGCCCATCGTGGGGAAGGCAGGCTGAGGAAGCCATGAGGAGAAAGCCAGTAAGCAACACTCCTCCACAGCCTCTGCATCAGCTCCTGCTTCCAGGTTTCTGTCCTCCTTGAATACCTGTCCTGACTTCCTTTGATAATGAACTGTGATGATGAACTATGATATGGAAACTTAAGCCAAATAAATCCTTTCCTCTCCAAGTTGCTTTGATCATTGTGTTCATCACAACAATAGAAGCCCTAACTAAGACACTTCAAAACTCAACTACCACTTCCTCTGCTGGATATATTCCTTCAAACAGACCGACTCATAACTGATGGCTGTCCCAGAGGTTGAAGAGTATACTCAGGGGCTGGAGAGGATGGCTCGGTGACTAAAGAATACTGGCTGATCTTCCAGAGGACCTGGATTTCGTGCCTAGCACCAACATGCCAGTTAACAACCATTTTGAAACTCCAGTTCCAGAACACCCAATACTTTCCCCTTTGGTCTCCTCAGGCACCAGGTACATACACTCTTGGTACCCAAACCTGCACATATGTAGAATAAAAATAAATCTAAAACTTAAATAGAAGGGTATACCTAAACTACACTGCACAATAATTTATTCCTCAGAATACCAAAGAGGTTGTGTTATTATACAGTTCAAGTATATAGTATTTGTAATTTACTTGTAATTTGTAGTTTAACATTACATATAGACAGGTCTGCATCATTTTCTAGCCACTCCCAAATGCCCTTTTATTTCTAGCAACACTATAAAGAGTGGTTTTGTTTAAGCTCTAAGTACCACGCAGAATGCCTGCCTTTGGGCCTGCTGCTACTATCTATCGGTGTGTAACCCTGAACACTATTTAATGAAGCCATGCTCCAGAGACTTCACCTGAAAATGAGATTTCTGTAAGTTAGCTCAGGATGTTGTTTTAAAGACTAAATAAACTACAATATGAACTATTTAAAATACTAATATTTGGGGCTGGGGATTTAGCTCAGTGGTAGAGCGCTCACCTAGGAAGCGCAAGGCCCTGGGTTCGGTCCCCAGCTCCGAAAAAAAGAACCAAAAAAAAAAAATACTAATATTTAATATAGCAAATGCTCAGTACATATTAGCTATTTTTATCTTTTCTCCTCTAAAATGTCCAGTAAGATCTGTTTACTAGCAAGAAAGGAGTCTTCTCATAATCTGACAAGAGGTTTATCTTAGCTCAGACTGCCAAAATAAATACTGGAGCCTGGGTGGCTTAAACAACAAACACTATTTCTCAAAATTCTGGAAGATGTAAAGTCCAAGATCAAGTGCCAGCAGACTGAGTGTCTGGTGAAAACCTTCCTTCTGGAGTGTAGACAGGCATGTTCTTGCTGTATCCCTGGCAAAGCAAAGGGATCCTTCTCTTGCATCTACTACTAATCCTATTCATGAATGTCCTATCTTCATTGATGGAATTCCTTTCCAAAGGCTCCATCTACAGACAGCAGCATGCCTTAGCCATTAAGCTGTGACACAGGAACTGGCCCGGGGGAGGGCACTCCACAGCAGAGCTTATGCACTAAGTTCCAGTAAATGCTGACACGTAAACCCATCTGTAGTCTAGCTTCACTTCTCACCCAATAGCCAAGCCGATTTCAACTGCTGAACACATACTCCTTACTTAGGAATTTCACCGGCCCTTTAGATTTTACTTATTCAAAATGAAATTTATCAGTTTCCCTAGTGAGCCCCCCTTTTCCTTAGGATCACTCTAATTCTACAAACTGCATGACATGTTTTCAAACACCCAAAAAGCAAATGTCTAACTTTCTATTTAATCTGTTTCCATTTTGAATGTTCACTTATGTATATCCAGCATATTTTATAATGTGCCAAAATTTTCCCCACAGAGTACACTGACTGAACCCTACAAGCATGTAAGTTACATATTCACACAAAAGGAAACATTTTTGCACACAAAAGGAAACAAGACTTGTAGGCCAGAAAGATGGTTCAGAAGGTAAGGGCACTTGTCACCAGGCCTGGTAACCTGCATTCAATCTCCAGAAGCCACATAGTTTATGAGGTAGATAGAAAGAATTGACTCCCACAAATTGACTCCCATATGAGAAGTGGCACACATGCTCCCTTGTGGTACACGTGCACGCGCGCACACGTATCCACACATGTACCAAACTAACCCCACAAATATATGTGATAAAAAGGAAATATAATAGGTGTAGCTCATCCTACTCTGTTACCTCATAAATAAGAACAGTAAATCATTCTTTCCTTTCAAAGGGTCAGTGATCCCATCTTAACTAGACAATCTTATTTGTCTCTCCTAAATAAGATGAAGACCTTTCTACGTTAGCTTTATCCCCATGATATTCCTACCACCTCAAATGTGGTCCCAATTAATTCTAAAAACTATTCTACTCCATTAAACTTCAATTCCATGTAAGACCTGTTCTGGATGGTTCATATGTGTATGTGACTGTCTGCCCCTTCCTCCCCTCACCCTCAAATTCTAGATTGGATTTTCAACTTTAATCAAAAGTCATAGTGACTTCCTTAATCCTACAAAGACATCCTAAGGAACAGCATGGGTGGCCCAAGCCCGTCACGGGCCAATAGTACACATCTCTTTGAAAGTGTGCAACTCTTCTAGGAAAATTAACTCTCTTCTCTTTAATATTTTATTTTTAATTATGTGTCTGTGTGTGGATTTGTGCATGTGTATACAGATGCTCACAGAGGCAAGGAGAGCTGGAATTACAGGTGGTTGGGAAATGCCTGACATGGGTACAGGGAACCAAATTCAGATCCTCTGCCAAACTACCACTGACTCTATTCTTTTTCAGTTTTTGGGTTTTCCTTTCCTGTCAACCTCAAAGAACACATTAACTCCATCTGTTTTCAAGTTCCTTCTCACAGTGATACATTAGGAGTTCATGTGACACTTTTATCTTACCTTCTTCTATCCCGGAAAGCTGATTTTCTTTTAATACTTATGTATCATCTACAGGTTGTTACACAATTTTAACTATAATATGCACTCAAACATTTATCAAATCAACAAAACCCTAACAAAATCACTCACACAAGCGTTTGGATTAAGTCAGTGGAGCCATCTGTATGCAGCACTCAACAGCCTTTGCCATCGCCTTCCTCCAGGTCCCTGCCCTGTTTGATCTCCCTCAACAACAGACTGTCACCTAGAAGGGTAAGCGGAGATAAACCCTTTCCTCTCCACCCCTCCCCCAAAATAACAAGTTGTAAATAATGAAACTCACCCTTAATTCTTAACCTAATAGTTTTTTTTATTCAAATAAAGATGGCCTCAAAATTATTTGTATTTCTTTAGACATCTCTTTTAGCCCTACTACCTACCGGAGTCCTCTGTAAGTAACAGCCCTCACTGAGTCTGTTCTCTGGTGAAGAAGAAACGCTGTTCCCTGACAGTCTCTAGCTACAGCATGTTTCCACAACAATGTAAATAGAATAAACTTTCTGACTGGAAAAACTGTGGTTCTTCAATACCTAATAAAGCAAATCACCAAACAGGCTCCACTGATAAATACAGATCACTAGAAATGTGGTACCAAAAACTACAAGTGCAAAAAGAACTACGAGGGCCAGCAAGGCCACTCAACAGGCAAAGATGCTTGCCATGCCAACCTGAACTCTCGGCATCTACATCCTCAAATCCAAATGCTACTACTACTACTAACTTAGGCCACCTAGTTGCTAGCCACAGTGCCAATCTGACTGGGTGACATAATCCTAACTCAGACACACCATATCTCTAGGAGCCACTAGATGTTCTAATTTCATACCATATATATACTACAGAACACCCCCAGCCAGATCTCAACTTACCCACAAAAAAAATCTCAGTATCACCAGACAAGGCAACTCAAATATGGCTGCCAAGGACTACTACTCTGTTTCTCCATCCCTGAGCTTAGACTCTGTGCTAGATCAGGTTATCTGCTTAACAATAAGCCCTTTCACTTTGTGCACTATCTGACCTCTAACAACTTTATAAAATATAATTTATAGTTTAACAGTTTTGAAGACTTCTGGAACAACATATAATTAAGACAACCCCTGATAAACCCAGTCCTAGATTTTACCAAGTTTCTGCCACCTTCCAGTGGTGATTTTGCTGAGTTCATCTGTCCTGGTTTCATAACTTTCTGGTTTAGAACCATCTTAAGTACCTCTGGGTAGACATGGGAAACAAATTTTGTCTCATCTTTAATGAACTCAAAGCAAGTGGATGTTATTCTGTGTACGTGTCATCGTTCACCCAAGCGCTGTCTCTGGGACATGGTACGGGCAAATGCAAAGGACAAGGATCCAGATTATAGATCATCCCAACTGCTTAGGGACTATTCGCAATTTGTCTATCAAATGGCAAAGGAAACAAAAACAAGCAAATCCTATCAAGACCCTCACTCTTGTATGCTATTATGTTCAAATTTATACATGTGTCTAATACTATAGTATAGTCATAAGAGCAATTTCTAATTTCAGAGGCACTTTGAAGACCTTGCGATTCCAGTGAAGGCCTTTATCCCCCACCCTCACCCCACTGTGTCATAGAACAAAAGGAGATAAAGCCTACAAAATGAAGCTCTGTCTTCTTAAACTGACTCATAAATACTCTATTTACTGAATGAGTCCCTAACAAAGTTAGCAAGTCAGCTCTCTGCCCCGACTCCCTGCCCTGAAAGTTCATCCTCTATTCCATCCTCTGGGATCCTAATATTCTAACTCTTCATGTAAACACTGACTTTTCCTCCATAGTAGAGTTGCCTTGACTCTTCCTGCCTCAGTCACAGCACTATCTCCTCTCCTGTTGTTGAGCAAAGCTAACTCAGGACAGACAACCTCACCGGTACAATTAAAGACCAAAGTCATTTTGGTTTAGTTGTCTGTTTTTTGAGACAGGTCTAGTTAGTGTAGCCAGGCTGGCCTCAAACACCTATGTAGATAAAAAGAGATACTGAGGGTTGGGGATTTAGCTCAGTGGTTGAGCGCTTGCCTAGCAAACACAAGGCCCTGGGTTCGGTCCCCAGCTCTGAAAAAAAAAAAAAAAAGAAGAGAGAGAGAGAGAGAGAGAGAGAGAGAGAGAGAGAGAGAGAGAGATACTGAACCTTTCTAAAGATTTATTTATTATGTATACTATGCGTTCTGCCTGCATGTACACCTGCAGGCCAGAAGAGGGCACTGGATATCATCATAGTGGTTATGAGCCACCATGTAGTGCTAGAGATTGAACTCAGGCACTCTTAACTAACCTCTGAGTCATCTCTCCAGCCCCAACACTGAACCTAAAGGGCCATATCAAGTCCTCCCACCAACAGCTACCACAGTCAAGTTTCAAGGTGCTGGTGCACAGGGTTCATGTGAAACATACTGCCTGTCCTGACCAATAGATGTCTATGTCTTCAGTCTTAACTGAATCCAACAACAGTCTCCAGAAGCAGAGAAACATACAACTTGCCCTGGAACTCCAGATCAAGCCGTTGACTACAGATAGACAGCTACTGCACAAGACAGTACTATAACACAGACTAACGTGGTCCTTTAAAATATTGTACAGCATTCTTCTGGTGATTTAGTTCAAACATGCAATGATTTTCCTTTCTTTTAGGTTCCTGGTATAGTTCAAAAAATGTGCACACCCATGTTACACAATAGTCTGGACACTGGCCCAGAGTTATACACCATAATTTCAAGACACATACACTGGCCACTTACTAGCTAAACCACTGCTTCTCTGTATGTCTAGCAGATCAGAGACCTTGCTTCTCCAAGAGGAAACGAGACATTCTGTGGTTGTTTAGCTTTGAAAGACTTACTCTACTTTTCCTTCCCCAGAGCCTATTAAACTCTGTGTTGGATCAAGTTCCCTGCAGGGCAGTAAAACTTTTTTCAGTGCTCAATTTTTGGTCTTAAGTCTTTTTCTTGTAACTGCTTCAAGGGGTTTCTCCAATATTGAATTCTAACTATTTTTCTCTCTCCTCAAATTTAACAGCATCACCAATCCACCAGTTACCAAAACAAACAAGATGCCCTAAAATCAAAACAAACAAAAAACTTCTTTTTTTTAAAGATTTATTTGTTTATATATAAGTACACTATAGCTGTCTTCAGACACATCAGTAGAAGGCATCAGATCTCATTACAGATGGCCTTGAGCCAACCATATGGTTGCAGGGGTTTGAACTCAGTACCTCTGGAACTCAGGACCTCTGGAAGAGCAGTCAGTGCTCTTAACCACTGAGCCATCCCTCTAGCCCAACAAATAACTTCTAACCATTATTCATGTACTTCTTACAGTCAGCTTTCTAAAATGGAAACCAGACTGCATCACTTGCTTGCATAACGACCTTGAAGCTTGCCAACTCACCTAAACACACAGGGTGGGTTTTTTTTGTTTTTTTTTTTGTTGTTGTTGTTGTTTTGTTTTTGGTTCTTTTTTTCGGAGCTGGGGACCGAACCCAGGGCCTTGCGCTTCCTAGGCAAGCGCTCTACCACTGAGCTAAATCCCCAGCCCCCACAGGGTGTTTTATGACTTGGTCCCTAACCACCATCTTCTCCAGCCTCATCTTTCACGACCCCTACAGAGATAGCTTCTGTCTACTCTTCTCCTTCAAACACAGAATGCCCCTTCACTGTTCCTCAGGTCATACACCTGCATAAACCCTTACAAATGAGACACACATCACTCAGAGTGATCCTTGCCATCTGTTCAGATAACCTGGTCAAGTTAGGTTTTCATTTTTCAGTATTCTCAGGATATGATGTATTTCTCTGCCATAGATTTACCAATGCATATGGAAATACCACATTGTAAGCCATCTTAACAACAAAGGCAATATCCAAGTATCTCTTATACTACCTTAGTGCTGACACATATCAGTAACTCAGTAAATATTCTTCTATGGAATGAATGAATGAAGTATTCTGGACTTGTATTGCTTTAATTGACTAAGTCTACTTTTTAAGAGGGAAGCAAAATCTTTATTGCTTTATATTTTCCATATAAATTGTTCTTAATTTTAAAGACAAAGTTGTTCATAAGAAAACTAAAACTCAAAATATCAAAACTGATTGTAGAGAGGATTAAAATAAAATTTCTCACTTCAGAATCCATAATTCCTACTACATCTATGCAATCATATTTAGATATAACTGGCAACACGCTTCATAAATTTTAAATATACAAATATGTATATGATATACATTGTGAGTCTATAATGTACATATACAAAATTGTACACATGCATTAAAAAATGCAGCTTCATGATATTTTGCTATTTACTTATTTCAAGGGCAACAAAGAAAATGTCTTTTCTCATCTGCTACAGTAGTTTCATCTATCCCCAAAACATGATTATAAAGATACACACAGAAGAACACTTACAGCAAAGTAAAGCAGTTATTACTGCACTACATAAAAAGACAACCAGCCAAGGCAGTCACAGGTTTCTAAAGAGATTAAATTTCCAGAGGAACAGATAGAGAAAGATTCCTGACAATCTTAGAAAGACGATGGCTTTCTAGTAACACTGTGGTTGAAAGAAAGCTTCAAGGGGGGTTGGGGATTTAGCTCAGTGGTAAAGCGCTTGCCTAGGAAGCGCAAGGCCCTGGGTTCGGTCCCCAGCTCCAGAAAAAAAGAACCAAAAAAAAAAAAAAAAAAAAAAAAAAAAAAAACTATCCTTTGGGGGTTGGGGATTTAGCTCAGCGGTAGAGCCCTTGCCTAGGAAGCGCAAGGCCCTGGGTTCGGTCCCCAGCTCCGGAAAAAAAAAAAAAGAAAGAAAGCTTCAAGAGAATAAACTGACACCAAAGAAGAAGATATACATTTCCAAAAGAATCTAAAGGTAGCATAGTGAAGAGAGACAGAAAGCAAGATTGGAAAGATGGCTCAATGGGTAACAAACTTGCCATATAAGACTGAGGACCTGAGTTCAAACCTCCAAAACTGGCACAAAGAAGGCACAGCATGTCTGCACTCTCAGAGCTCCTGTGAGAGAATCCTCTGAGAGCTGTGCAGATCAGCTGTCACAGACTAGCTAGCTTTTTTATATACTGTCTCAAACAAGACAGCAAGGCTTGGTACCCAAGGTTCTCTGACTCCCACAATGTAGTACTGTGTGGGTCTATACATATACACACATATCCACACAAAGCAAACAGGACAGCAAAACTAAAAGAAACAAGGACTAGCACTCATAATAAAAAGGCAAGATAACTTTCCACCATCAAAGAAAGCCTATTTAAACTAGGAAGAGCTTAAAGGAAACTAGTCTGTAAGACATGAATGTGGTCACAGACTGAAAGAAAAATGCTTACTTGGGTCTAAAGAGAAATGTATGAGCTGAGTATAGAGTACTTTGGAAATCACAGAAGAAAGTAACAAAAATGCCTGGAAAGAGCTGTTTAATATTTCAAATAAGTGTCAGGTGTGGTGGTGCAAATCTTTAGTCCCAGGGCCTGATAGGCAGAGACAAGCAAATGGATCCCTAAGTCTGAGGCCAGTCTGGTTTACAGAGCGAGTTCCAAGATAGCCAGGGATATACAGAGAAAAATCAGAAAAAAAAATTTTTTAAACAAGTGCTTAAAGCCAGGAGTCCCGAAACTGTGCCTTCCAACTGCACTCTGAGACCCTCAATACTATCTGTAAAGCCCACCCTCAAATAGCAAATATCATGGAAGGAGATGCATTTTTTGAATGCATGTATAAATATTTTGCACATGTATATATTATAGACACATGTACATTATATACATCATACACATATTTGCATATTTTAAATTTGTGAAATGTATTGCCAGTTACAACTCAGCCAACTGAGAATTTCTATCAGTATGTGATCCTATTCAAACTAAATGCCACAGAAGAAAGGGAGCCAGCAGCTCTGTAAGTATAAAGAGTGCTAGCACTTACCAACCAAAATGCAAATCAGTCCCTGCTGCCCCACCCAAACTGGTCCAACAGGCTGGGTGCAAACAGCTGGAGAATTGTGTTAATACTGTCAAACCTACAAATTTGTATTTAAAGAATAGCTATGGCAAGAGGGAAGGATATAAATGACAACTCATGCAGTGTTGAAAGAAACTGAACATAGGAGGTTTTAAACTGTTCTTACTCAACTCTGAACGTGGGTAGGGTATTAGAAAATTGGAAGTAACTACCCAGAGTTTACTTTACCTACTGGGCAAGCAAGCACGGTTTTACATGCTTCTTGAAGGCCCTGGTTAAAGATTTTCTGCACATGAGTGGTAAGAACACATGCCCAGAAACCGTTTTTTTTTTTTTTTTTTTTTTTTTTTTTTTTTTTGGTTCTTTTTTTCGGAGCTGGGGACCGAACCCAGGGCCTTGCGCTTCCTAGGTAAGCGCTCTACCACTGAGCTAAATCCCCAGCCCCCCAGAAACCTTTTTTACTATGTACTTTTTACACTCAAAAAAAACTCTTGGGTTTTTATCTATAAGCATCTATACGTGAAACAAAGCAGTGAGGTAAAGATGAGTAAACCAGGGCCAGTGAGATTACTCAGTGGGTAAAGGTGCTTGTGTCTCCAGGCCTGAGACATGCACACAGTAAAAGAAGAAAACCAACTCCCAAAAATTGTCCACTGACCTCCACAAGCACACTGTGCACAGTACCCCCCACCCCCACACACACAAATAAATCATTTTTTTAGAGACAGGTAAACAAGAAAGTCTATTAGAGCACCCTTGGAAAAAGCAGCTTTAGCAGAGTACTGGACAAAGCAAAGCCTGAGTTTGCACATAAGTGAAAACAAGGCAGAAAAAAAATTTTTTTAAAACAAACGCAAGAAGTCATTAATAGAAATGGGTTGCATCAGGTCTCAAAGTGAGAGACAAACAGATACAACAAAAGAGGAAAGGACACTACACAAAGTTCCAGATGAGGAAGTTGACTGATTTTGACAGATAAAGAACACATCCTGACTGGTCTTTGAAAGTCAACCCAGCTCCAAGGATGTATCTTTCAGAACACAAAGTGTACTTAATCACCTCCTTATGGAATTTACAATGGACAACACTCCATGTTCTAGGTCTGCCCTTCTATGCACACACTACCAGACATAGTAAGACCATAAATAGCAACAGCACTCATTCATTAAGTGCACAGTACTTCCCAGGCACTGAGCAAAGCACTCTGTAGATTAGTTCATTCCCATCTCTGAATTCATAGCATTAAAAGTCACTCTACAGAAGGAAATTAAAGATTAGAGAGGATCCACCCTTCATCACACACGCCTCTCATCCTCTGTTATCAACCACATCACTCCAGGATTATTCTAGGCCTCTCTTTTTAAAAATGGGGAAAAGACAAAGCTTTTTTTTTTTTTTTTTTTTAAGACAAAGCTTTTAATCTCCAGAAGCTTCAACTGTTGGCACATTAATCACGAATGTCTCCATTAGCTCTGATGTCTGAAACTAGACTAGCCAAACAGTTCTGTGTAAGCCACACCATACAGTTAAGAACTGCCCACACCCCAGCATACTCCTAACCTTGCCTACCCAGGGCATGTGTGCCAGTTCAGCCAAACACATCCAACTGACTTGTACTCAGGCAACTGCCAAAAAGAGCGGCCAAGAGGGGGAAACACACACTCAACCCGTTTGGCTTAAAACCGGATTCAAAAGGAAGCTACAACTACTTTACCTGTCCTTCCCCCACCCTACTCCCCTCAGCTGCAAGGGAAAATGAACTCAAAACTTCTTAAAGAAAACAAACAAACGAATTGTTCAGGGTGTCCAGATCTCTGTATCAGGAGACCTAACAATTTGGGAAGACTAACATAACATAGAAACAAAGTAAGAACTGTCTGCCTGAATTCAAATTTTCAGCTCTCCAAGTGCTTACCTAGCTTGCGCCTGTGTACAAATGACTGTGACATGAGCGTTTTCTTCTGTAATACTTTTATTCATCTGCTTTGCAGTATGGTCTTGAATATTAAGTGCAATGACTAGCTAAAGAACTTAATATGGAAAGCACAAAGCACAGAGGGGAGCTGAAGGGCAGTAGCACCTGGAAAAGCACTGGACTGCAACTCAAGGGAGCCAGCCCTGGGTTGGGGATTTAGCTCAGTGGTAGAGCGCTTGCCTAGGAAGCGCAAGGCCCTGGGTTCGGTCCCCAGCTCCGAGAAAAAAAAAAAAAAAAAAGAACCAAAACAAAAACAAACAAACAAGGGAGCCAGCCCTCTATTTCTACCATGTAAGTATCAAACTCAAGTCTGCAGACATGGCTGCCAGTGCTCTTTGCCTACTAAAACAATAGTTCTCAACCTTCATAATGCTGCAACTCTTTACAGTACAGTTCCTCATGCTGGGATCTCCAACCATAAAATTACTTCATTACTACTTCATAACCCAATATTGTTACTGCTAAGTATCTGATATGTGGCTCCTATAATAGGGTTGTTCAACCCCCAAAGTGGTCACTGGCAACCTACAGGTTGAGAACTGGTATGCTAAGACATCTCTCCAGCCCACATAGTAATTATTAGAATCGAAGGCAGCACTGCTCATGGCAAGTTCTTCCATACTCAGGTACTAGCAGTTGCTTGATCCCTTAATGCAGATATCAAATCCTGAATGACAATGCATACCTATGATCTCAGCACTTGGGAGGCAGAGAACCAGGAGTCCAATGCTATCTCAGCTACATAGTTCAAAGCCAGACCAGGGTACATGAGATATCAAAAAAAAAAAAAAAAAAAAAAAAAGACAAAGTTTCTATAAAGTGTGGAAAAAGAAGCAGAAAAATGAAAATTCTTTTTACTAGCATCTTCGTTCATACTTACTCAGTATCATTCTAAATTCCAAAAGCTTGCATTAACTCAATAAAAATGGTATTAAACAAATATAAACCATACAAAAGATAACTACTACATGTCTTTTTTTTTTTTTTTTTTTTTTTGTTCTTTTTTTCGGAGCTGGGGACCGAACCCAGGGCCTTGCGCTTCCTAGGTAAGCGCTCTACCACTGAGCTAAATCCCCAGCCCCACTACTACATGTCTTAAAGTCACTTTAGTGAAAGCTTAAATTCCAGGCCCTACTACCTTCCTGGATTTATTATTCACACAACATAAATGATTTCTCTAAGTGTGATGGACTGTAAAATCCTGTCTCAAAAAAAAAAAAAAGAGGAAAAAAGAATGATTTTACAATTTCAACTAATTAGAGGCATTGTAGATGACACCAAAATTCTTATCCTAAAATTCTGAGGCTTCAATGTGCCTAATATGCATAATATGCCTAAGAGACAATAAGATACCCAAGAGGCCAAACAAATCTTAAGAACATAGACAATTTAAAAAAAAAAAAGACTTAGGAGTTTCATATTATCAATGTAAAAAGTCCTCATATTAAGCAGGGTTACTTAGGAGGCTGAAACAAGATTGCCTGAGCACAAGAGTTCAGTGCCAGCCTAGGCATCATAGCAAGACCATATCTCAAAAAATTAGTTATGTGAGGTGGTACAACTGTATGGGAGGCTAATGTAGGACCACCACAAAAATCAAGGCTGCCTGGATAACTTAGTGAGGGTCTGTGTAAAAACACAGAAAGAACTGGAGCAGGGTTGGGGATTTAGCTCAGTGGTAGAGCACTTGCCTAGCAAGTACAAGGCCCTGGGTTCGGTCCCCAGCTCCGAAAAAAAAAAGAAAAAAGAAAAAAAGAAAGAACTGGAGCTGTAACTCAGTAGCAGAGCAACTGCACAGCATGCACAAGGTCTCCAATCTAACCCTTAGTATCACAAGCAAAGCAAGAAAGGGGTGGAAGCTCATAGCATGTATTTGTACAAATGGAAAAAAAGACTAATCTCTATTTCCTCAGAACATAACTTCTATAAGTTCTACAAGTTCTAGAAATGCTCTATTTGTACTTAGTTTTCACATGACTATGTACGTTCATGCCTAGGGATGTAGCTCAATTGGTAGAAAGCTTGCCTAACATATCCAAAACCCTGGGTTCAAAGCCTCAGCAGCGCACAAAACAGGGGTGGTGGTGCAGGTCTGTAAGCCCAGCACTGAGAAGAGAAGACCTAAATTTTATTTGGATGTTGCATGGGGAAAGCAGAACGTTACTTAACTCTACGGATAAGAATGGTTATGATTGGGGCTGGGGATTTAGCTCAGTGGTAGAGCGCTTGCCTAGGAAGCACAAGGCCCTGGGTTCGGTCCCCAGCTCCGAAAAAAAGACCAAAAAAAAAAAAAAAAAAAAAGAATGGTTATGATTTAGCCAGCACAGGAGAGACTAAGGAATGACCCAGAAAGAATGTTCTGAGAAGAAAAAAGGGAAGATGGGAAGGGCAAGGCATTTAAGAGGGTGAGAGGGCTAAGGAACGGACTGTGCTAATTTCTAGCGTCTTTATTGACAAGCTAAGGAGCATGAATCCAATACTGTCCACAAAAGATGATTAACAGTTTCCATGAAGGGAGGAGACATGATCAGTGATGCTCTGGAGGAAACAATGTGTCAGTGGATGTCCAGAATGAGCTGTAGAAGAAAGGAAAAAATGGTATCTGTCAAGTCTAGGAACAATCTGTCTGAGATCAAAAGACTGAATTGTGGTAGAAGAATGAGCAGACTAGCAAAGACGGGGTGGGTCAAGGGAAAGGACCAACAGTAGGTCCTGACAATTAGGATGCAGAGAACGGTGACTCAGTTACACAGCACTACTCACTGGATAAAATCCAGATGCCCAGCCTACCATTCAAGTAGAATCTCACCTCTGGTGCTCCTTTTCTTCCCTCTCCACAACTTAACTCCATACTTTATATATCTACATCTTTTCCATGCTTCTCTCTCCACTTCTGAATTCAAAGAGTTTAAGTCTACAGAGTCATTGTAGACCCACAAGCATTACTTGAACTAAGAACAGAAGAGGTTCCCAAAAGAAAAATATGGTGAAAGTTACCAGAAGAGGGAATGAATAGACCAAGCAACAAAAGCAGTCTGTATGTAAGCACCTAGCAATTTACAATGCTAGGAAGAAACTGGTAACTTATTGTATGTGAAGGCCAAATTAGGAAAAGTAGTGAACAGGGCAGGTGTGCTAATGCACATCTTTAAATGTAGCCTTTGGGAGGCAAAGGCAAACAAACTGATCTCTATAGGTTCAATGTCTCAATGTCAGTCTACTTAGAAAGTTCCAGAACAGCCAGCTGAGGCTTTGTAGTTAAACAAACAAACAAACAACAACAACAAAA
The DNA here is from genome assembly GCF_021556685.1 of Rattus norvegicus. Taxonomy (NCBI): domain Eukaryota; kingdom Metazoa; phylum Chordata; class Mammalia; order Rodentia; family Muridae; genus Rattus; species Rattus norvegicus. Next base: position 98,155,088 of record NC_141543.1, read on the forward strand.
GACAGGGGAGGGGGGTAGAGAACAAGGTTTGAAGAGATTCTCAGTTGTTAATACATTTGCCCTGCAAGAGTTTGGTTCAAAACCCATGTAAGTGCTGGAGAGATGGCTCAGTAGTTAAGAGCACTGACTGCTCTTCCATAGGTCCTGAGTCCAGCAACTACATGGTGACTCACAACCATCTGTAATGAGATCTGACGCCCTCTTCTGGTGTGTCTGAAGACAGCTACAGCATGTTCATATAATAAATAAATCTTTTAAAAAAAAAAACAAACCCAGGTAAAAGTCAATCAGCTTAGTGGCCATCCTGGACTTCTAGCCTCAGAAGACAATGTGAAGGACCACCAGAGCAAGCTTGCTAGTGAGGCCAGACATGTCAGCAAGCTCTGGGTTGACTGAGACCCTGCCCCCATGATAAAGGAAAGATTGATCCAAGATGATGGGGGTTGATCCCAACATGAGCCTTAAGCCTCCACATGCACAAGCATCCACACACAGGTGTGTCCACATATATGTAAAATGCATACATACATGCATACACACATGAAAATGGAAAAATGAAAAGAGAAAAGACAAGTTAACCTTTTCACTATACAACCTTTCCTACGGAATAAACTAGCCATATTTATTTATATTTTGCTTGTTCAATTCTTTAAAAGCTAAGACATAAAAACTGAGTAACATTCTTCTTAAGTCATTGTAAAATCACTCTAATAGAACAAGACTCAAACATTGAGTCTTCCATAGTTTAAGACAAACATGACCCCCAAAATGACTTACTAAAATACTTTCAAATAGAGAAGGGGTGGGGGTGGCGGTGGCACAGTTCCTTGATTGTAGATGAATAAAATTTTACTTTTAAATTCAGTAATTTCTCTATTAAAGCATATTTCTAAGCCATAAATGGTTTGGGTTTTTGTTGTTGTTGTTGTTGTTTGCTTTTTTTTAGTATAGAATAGAGTTTATTCAGGGCATGAGGAGGAGAGTAAAGAGAGAGCCAGAGGAAGAGTAGAGAAGCAGAGGAGTAGAGGCAGCCATGAGCACACGGAGAAAGAGGGGGAGGGGAATGGCAAGAGGAGGGCCAGAGGGGGAAGACGGGAAGAGAGTGGTTTTGTTTTTTAAAGAAAAAAGTGACAATACATTGTAAAATATAAGGTGTTTTCTCTCGGGGTAGAAATTTTTCTAGTACTTAATTATAATTTTCATGGCTTGGTAGGTAAAGGCACTTGCTACTAAACCTGACAACCTAACTTTGATCCCCTGGACCCATATGGTGGAAGGAGAAAACCAAATCTCACAACTTGTCCTCCCCTGACTCCCATCTTAGGGTTTTCTACTGCTGAAGAGAGACCATGACCATGGCAACTCTTACAAAGAAAAGTGGGGCTGGCATACAGTTTCAGAGGTTTAGTCCATTATCATCACGGTGGAAAGCATTCAGTGTGCAGGCAGACATGGTGCTGGAGAAGGAGTTGAGAGTTCTACATCTTGATCCCCAGGCAGCAGGAGACTGTGTCACACTGGCATCGTCTGAGCATATGAGACATCAAAGCCCGCCTCCACAGTGACACACTTCCTCCAACAAGGCAATGCTTCCTAATAGTGCTACTCCCTATGGGCCAAGCGTTCAAACACATGAGACTGTAGGGCCATACCTATTCACATCACCACGCTGCCATATGAGGGCTGTGGCATGTGCATGTACACACACACACAAAAACACGCACGCACGCATGCATACATACATACATACAAAATAAGTAAATGTAATAAAATGTATTTTACATGTATAATTTTATAATCAGTTTTTAACTAACACTATAAAAATGACAAACATTTCAGACTTTAAAATACAATGTCTCGGTCCCCAGCTCCGAAAAAAAAAAAAATTAAAAAGAACCAAAAAAAAAAAAAAAAAAAATACAATGTCCATCTCAACAAGTTTGTATCTATGAACTCAACCAAGGAATAGAAAGCACTCAGGAAAAAAAATGAATTTATAATGAACATATATACTTCCTCATTATTAATCAACTATTCAACAATTTAATTCATTTTTATCAAAAATCAACTATTCGTGCACTAACGATTTAACTAATTCATTTACACTGTATTAGGAACTATGTATGGATAGTTTATGATATGAGATGATATATATGTGTGGTTTATGTAAACATTACATAATTCAAAATTGTATATGAAGGGCTTGAGCATTCTTTGATCTTTTCATATGTGAAAGTTCCTGCAACTGTCTTTCGCAAACACTAAAGGACAACTGTTCATTTGAATAGAATCAAACTCAGATTTGATTTTGTTGGCCTGGTTGGCTGGGTTTTGTTTGAGGTAAGGTCTCATGCAGCCTAGACCCACCTCAGACTTGCTGTGTAGCTGAATGACCTTGACCTCCGGAAGCTCCGGTATCTACCTTACAAGCACTGAGATAACAAGCAGGTGCCATCACTCGCAGCTCTCAACCTCATCACTTAGTAAAACGCACTGAATTACCGTGATACAATTGGTACAAATCACAGAGAGTAAATCTCTGTTCCCAAAGTTTCAGTCCAAGAAAAGCAAAACATAACATTTAAAAATATTTATTAAAAGGACAGGTCATAAAAAACTTATATCTCCAAATTTAAACATTATAGATTTATAGTGTATATCTGACCTATATTAAGGCTTTAGATTTATAGTATATATCTGACCTATATTAAGGCTTTATGCTAAAATTCATTCAATAACAAATGGTGAGACTGCAAGATCCTGAAAGTAAATGTTACTAAGACAAGAAAAGTTTACATTTTAGAAAAAATATTCAGCTCAATAGATAAAAGTGTCCCTGGCATTCATTTTCAGTAAATCCAAAAACAATTTGTATGTATAAAAGAAATCTTTTCTTCCAAGGCAGATGACATGGCCAAGGCTGAAAACCTGAGTTTGACCCTGGAACCCACACAGGGAAGGAGAACCAACACCCCCAAGTCGTCCTGACTTATACACATTCTTGTACATAAAGAAATGTAGAGGGGTTGGGAATTTAGCTCAGTGGTAGAGCGCTTGCCTAGGAAACGCAAGGCCCTGGGTTCGGTCCCCAGCTCCAAAAAAAAAAAAAAAAAGAAATGAAGAATAATTTTTAAAAATTTTTCCTAAGGTTGGGGTGTAGCTCAGTGGCACAGTACTTACCTAGTAGGGAAAAGGCCTTGGGTTCAATCCAATACCACAGCAAAACAAAATAAAATTCTTTTTTTAAGAAAAAACAAACAGGGTCTGTGTCTCTCTGGCTGTTGTGGAGCTCACTGTGTATACCAGGTTGACCTTGAACTCATATGGAGTCTCCTGCCTCTGCCACCCAAGTGCTGGGATCAAAAGCCTGCACCACCACACCAGCCAGTGTTGTGGGCTGCCCTGATGCTGTTTCCTAAGGCTGATTTTGCTTCCTCAGGAGGGGCTGCTCCAACCAGCAGTCACACCAGTACTCAGGTGATATGTGAGTCTTTGCCCATTTTCACTGGTCAAATAAAGGCTACAGCCTGTGATTGGGCAGAGGAAGAAAACGGTGGAACGGGAGGTCTAAAAGAGAATAAAGGAAGAGAGGGAAGAGGAAGAAAAGATGGTGCAGAACCATGTGGCTGGGAGAAACTGCAAACTGCAAGGGTCTCATACCTGGGGGACAGGCTGGTGTGGTGATAGAGCTCACCAATCTAGGCACATAGCTTATTAATATAATAACTGGGGTGTGTGCTTTTACACCGGTTTAATGGGTGTGAAAATTACTACAACATAAAAGTTTACAATTTTTAAAAATACTGTTTCTGTAATCTACAAAACTGTCAAACACTAAATGTATATAATTTTTTGCTGAATAAATACATAAATATTTGCATAACACATTTTCACAAGTTTGGGTTTTGGTCATTTGTAAACCAGTTTCCCTCTACCAAGGGAAAGCAAAAACCCAAGTCTGCTCAGAATGTCAGTGTCCTACCCTGTCAGCCTGCTCTCTTGCATGTTATTTTAGGACGTTCCTCTGCTCTGCCTCTCTCTGCTTCTTCCTTCGCATGTGGAATTACAACCACCCTTCCACTCTTCTTTCAGCAGTATAACCACTCATTGGGCATATCCTTACAACAGCTTCCTAAGACATCAGGGAACTGAAACAATTTTTCTGAGAGCTAGCAGTTCCAAAATGCCCTTATTCAGCCTCCTCATTTGTGGGCATCACTGTGTTCTGAGCTGGAAACCATCTTCCTTCAGAATTCTGAAGGCATCCTCCTCCCATCTTCTTGCTGATGATATTGCAGTAGAAGTTCTAATTGTCCTCTTCTGTGAAAGTGAATGGATGAAAAGGTCCTTCCTCCCCAACTTGGCAACTGGTGGCTCTCTTTACACAGCATCTGGCAAGGTGACACAGCTATTTCATTGGGAGACTCCAGAATTCACGAGTGTTTTCTCTGGGGCTGTTCAATTTTGACAGAAAAACCTTGTTCATAAAGTATAAAATACATAATTAGCTGCTACTGTTCTGGAAGCTGAGCAATGGCAAGGAGCTGAAAACTTATCATTTAGGCTGCAGTCAGAGCCCTCATCTGTCAGACAAGCGTTTCTGTTTTACTCCTACAGGGCAATGGATCTGGAGCCAGGTGGGTTAACTTTTCTCAAAACTAAGACTTAAACTTTGTTCAGGGGGAGAAAAAAAATTACCTGCCTGATCCAGAGGAAGTGTAGAACCTTTCCAAGACTTCCTCTCACCAACACCCTCAAGAAATAGTCTGCTGCCTCTGCCTCCTGTCTTTGTAGAGACATGACATGACTGGATTCTGCACTGACTTGCTATTTTCCTTTGCACCATCTACAATCTGAATAAAGTATGTGTGACAGCTACTCTTGGTTGTCACCTGGGAACACCTGTGATCCAGATCTTGACATGGAATGACTCATGCTTTTGACCCAGACAGTGGCTATGAAAAGTTTAGGCCCAGGCAAAGTAGTACATGCCTTTAATCCCAGGCGACTGAGGCGAGCATATTTCTGAGTTCAAGGCCAGCTGGGACAGAGCAATTTTCAAACCCAGGGGTATCAGTACACACCTTCAATCTGGGCCACACCTTCTTCTGGAGGCCTACATACAGCAGACTGAAGAAGACCCACTCTTCACCTGCTTGTACTTACTCACCAGCACATCTGCTGGAACCTACTTCTACACGAGACCAGCTGAATAACCAGCCTCACGGGACTGAAAAACTACTAGACTCTTGGACTTCCAAGCTTCCCATCCACAGCTGACCATTATTGGGTTATTTGGACTGCAGACTGTAAATCATCACAATAAATTCCTTTAATATAGAGAACATTCCATAAGTTCTGTGATTCTAGAGAACCTTTATTATAGCATGGATTTCAGAATTCAATTTATACTTTATCAATATTGATTCATCAACTTTAACAAATATATAATACTGTAGTAAAATAGTTGACAAATAAGGAGAAGTGAGTTTAAGAAATAGAGGAACTATTAATGTCATAATTTTTCTGTAAGTTTAAAACTTCACAATTTAAGTTCATTTTAATTATGTATGTGTGTATGTATTTATGCATATAAATGTCTTGCCCACATGTATGTATATGCAGTAACCATATCAGAAGTACCCAGGTCTGAAGAGGGGTGTCAGATTCCTGGGACTTGAGTTACAGATAGCTATAGGCAGCCATGTGGGTCCTGGGAATTGAACCCCTCAGGGAGAGCAGCCAGTGAGCTATCTATCCAGCTCTACCATTCATTCTTAAGGTAACAGAAAGCAAGAGTAGAAATAATTCAATCTTACTTTTTTCTTCTAATTTATGAAGCTGCTCTGTAGGAATGTTTCATGGAATGGCTGAAGGAAAATGAAGAAACACTCTAGGGGAGCACTAACATTTTTTGATTCTTTTATTATTTTTACTTTACATGTATGGGTGCTTTTGCATGTATGCATGTCTGTGAACCACCTGTGCTGGTGCCCGTGGATGCCCATAACCATTACAGACAGTTGTGAGTCTCTGCACAGGGGCTGGGAATAAAGCCAAGGTCCTCTTGAAGAGCAGCCAGTGCTCCTTGTAAATGTGTCTGTCTGTCCATCCACACCCACACCCCCTTCTCGTGTGTGTGTGTGTGTGTGTGTGTGTGTGTGTGTGTGTGTGTGTGTGTGTGTGGTGTTTTAAGACAGGATTTCTCTGTGTAGCCTTGGTGTCCTGAACTGACTCTGTAGACAGGCTGGCCTCAAACTCAGTGATCCACCTGCCTCTGCCCTGAGTGCTGGGATTAAAGGTATATGCCTCCAATTTTTGATTCTTAACTCTGCAGTATAAGCTTTTTCAGTATAAAAGTCAACAGAGAACTAAAGAAGTTCCCATTATGTAAGTTATTCCATTCAGATGTGTCTGCCTTCCTTCTTTGCCAATCTGTTACTTTTTCCATTGTGTATCTTTTTAGTCCTTTACCAAATAACCTTGGACTTTTATAGTCAATAAAAAATTATCATAATTCTTGAGGCTGTTGACATTAGGTGATATAGTAAAATGCCTGGATACTTCACAGGTAGAACATAGACAATAAAGGCTAGGAAAAAATGAGTTGGGCATAGTGGCCCATGCATTAACTTCAGCACTCTGGAGGCAGAGGCAGCTGGATCTTAAGTTCAAGACTGGAGCAGTCTCAGAGCAAGTTCCAAGATAGCAAAGGTCACACCGACCACTCAGAAAAACCCTGTCACTGAAATGGGAAAATAAAAGAAGCTAGAAAATGGTGTGTTGGATTAGTATACAGAAACATATATAGAACTGAAGAGATGGCTCAGCAGTTAAGAGCACTTATTGGAGAGCATACAGGTTCAACTCCCAGCACACACAAGGTGGCTCACACCTGTCTGTAATGTAACTCCAGTGGATCCAACACCCTGTTCTAACTTCCATGGTATACACATGATACACATACATACACACCAGCAACTTACACACATAAATACTCAAAAATAAATAATGGAACCACCTAAAAGTCCAAGAAGCAGCAGCAGCTGCTGCCACTGTGATCACATTCGATTGTTAAAACAGCTGCAAACTCACTTTCTTCTATCCAGTGTCAGGGAAATTTGCATTCCCTCCCCATGAGTTTAGAAAGGCTTGTAACTCACAATACATTATAGCAAGGCTTTTCTAGGCTGGGTCAGAAGAGAAAATGCAACATTCACTTTGCTGCCTGGACAGTTCCTTTTAGTGCCTCTGAGTTCCCGCCTTAGCAATGGAACTGCCCTGGAGCTACCTGGCAGTATGACTTGTCTGTGAAGAGAGACCATATGGAGCTTGGACATGACCTGAGGAGACAGAAATGCCTGGGAACCCTTCACTACTCCAGTTCCAGCTCCCTCTGAATAAACACATGATGGTGCTTAATCCAAAGTGCCCATGGGTCCTCTTCCCAAGTTCCTGACCCACAAAAGTCATGAGATAATAAAACTATTGGGAGGAAGGCAAGTTTGAGATTTGAGAATTACTTCTTATAAAGAAAAAACAAAAACCTTTTTATACAACAAATACAAAATTTTCAAATACATTTTTTCCTTCATATCATATAAATCACAGGATTTTTTTTGTTTATTCTCTTTTGTCCCAAATAATTGGGAGAAGAATTTGTTTGGCTAGCAATGGGGTGATTTTTCCAGATAAAAACTAGTTATTATATAGTTAAGAAATTAGAAAAATCGGGGTTGGGGATTTGGCTCAGAGGTAGAGCGCTTGCCTAGCAACCGCAAGGCCCTGGGTTCGGTCCCCAGCTCCGAAAAAAAGAACCAAAAAAAAAAAAAAAAAAATTAGAAAAATCTGTTAGGGACAGGTTTTGTTTTGTGTAGAGACCTGAATTCAGCACCCAGCACCCATGTCAGGTGGTTCACAACCACCTGTAACTCTAGAGGGAAGCAATGCCTCTGACCTCAGAAGCATGTGCCCTACATACACATACCCACACATAAAATACACATACCCACACATAAAATAGGATGTAAAACAATTTTAGTAAAAAAAAAAAAAAAACTGCATTGGCAAAGAGGCTAAATTACAACAAAGTATAATGACTATTTGTGAAAATGCCATAATGAATCTATCACTTTATACGCTAACTTAAAATTTAATTTATAAAAAGAAAAGACGGCACAAAACAGACAAAAGTTTATTTTTAGAAGACAGTGAGTATTTTAAATGATATGTCCAACAAGCAGGTACTGGTTACAAAGCTAGGATTTCTTATGAAATCAGGACAGTTTTCAGTATTCCAAGCTAAACTAGCATGGCAGATACAATGGTCTGTGCTGCCCTCAGGAATGGTCACCTCATTTTATTTTTTAATTACAAGCTTAATTAAAAAAAAGTTACAGTCTTTCAAGAACAAATCCTGTGAGGGACAAAAGAAAATGGAAAGGAAGGGGAAAAGGGAGGGGAAGGAAAGAGCGAGATACAGACATGTTGGTGAATCAACACAAATGGCCTACAGCCTCTACCTATGGTTTCTTTGCACCAAGGTCCTCTCTCCTAAGGAAGAGGGGATGAATGCTCTCACCCTGACCACTGAACAGCTAAGTAATCCAGAGCCGGTGTTCTAATCCTTCTAAACATGGCTACCTATTATAGCCTTTAACATAACCCCTGAACCTTTCAAAATCAAAACAAGCCTGCCACTTATTGCCAGAGCATCAACTGCCAAGCACAGAAAAATTACTAAATTTACTCTCTTTGAAATTAACAAATCATTACATTACTCCTAAGAATGATTGACTTCAATTTTTTTTTTTTTTTTTTTTTTTTTTTAGCCAGGCATAGTCCCAGCACTTGGGAGGCAAGGCAGGTAGAACTCTGTGAGTTCAAGACCTGCCTGATCTACAAAGTGAGTTTTAGCACAGCTAGGACTGTTACACAGAGAAATCCTGTCTTAGGGGGAAAAGATTTTTTAATTTTTATGCAATGGTGTATGTGTGTGCAGAATGCATATGTGTGTATGATATGTGTGAACACGGGCAGGTTTGCCTCAGTATGCATATGGGATCAGAAGACAACCTTCAGGAGTTAGTCCTCACCTTTCCCCCTCAGTTTTGAAGTACAGTCTCTCTATGTCCTTGTTGTTTGGTTGATACAGGGTTTCTCTGTGTGGCTTTGGCCATCTTAGAACTCAGAACTCTTATCTACTCTGTAGTCCCGGCCTGCCTCTGCCTCCTGAGTGCTGGGACTGAAGGTCTGCACCACCACTGCCCAGCACTGCTGTTTCCTTGCTCTGCTTTGTTTGCTGCTTTGTAGGTGAGGTTAGCTGGGCCATAAGTTTCCAAGAGATTCTCCAGTCCTGCCTTCTATTTCCTATAGGAATACTGGGATTGCACAGTGTCAGCCTTTTACAGGGTCCAAGGGACATCAGGTCTGTGCTGCATGCACTTTTACCCAAGCCCTTTCCCATTCCCAGTTCCCTTGTTTTAAAAGTCTCACTGGTTTGTCTAGGCTGGTTCTGAATGTCAGATCCTACAGCCTCAGCCTCCCAAGTAGCTGGGATTACAAGTGTACCTAAGTGTACTGGCTCAGATTTTTCTTCAGATTTTCATGTATATGAACGTTTTCCCTGCATAAATGTCTATGCATCACATGCATGTCTGGTACTCTTGAGGCCAGAAAGGATGTTAGATTCCCTAAAAATGGAACTACAGATGGTTCTATCACATAGTTACTGGGAACTGAACCCAGGTTAGCAAGCAGTGCTCTTGACCCTAGAACTCAGACCTTTTAAGTATGCTTGTCACATATCCTTTTTAAACATTTTTACTCATTCAGTTAACAAAACTCTGAATTAGATAATATTTTCCTGTTATGGACAGATTATGTATGCAAATTTTTTTTTTTTTTTGCTCCATAGCAAAATTTGTAGAGTGGTAACAGAACGTTAACAAGTGTATCAAGAAGGCAGCTCAGTATCCAAGGGCACTTGCCACCAAGCCTAAGGACCTAAATTCAATCTTCAGGAGCCCCATGGTAAAAGAAGACTGACTCCCAAGAGTTATCCTTTGACCCACCACGCTCACATGCACCCAATAAAGATGTTAACAGTCCTATCAATCAACTCAAAAATTAGCAAAATAACCTCATCTGTCCTTTACTTTCATAGCTTAAGGTTAAAATTCCTGAGATGTTAGTTAATTCAACAGTGACATCATGGAGAGAAACCCTTGTTTCCAATGAAGTCCTAAAGAACAGTTGCACCTTTTTCAATTCCACCCTTCGTTAATTCACCGATGAACTATGCATCAAGTATTGTGAGGTACAGCATTCTGAATGTATCAAATGCTTCATGCCTTTTTTCAGAAATCTAAAATACTTTTTTATTCTTCACAACATGATCAATTTAACCAATCCATGGTTTTTTTCTTTACAAACTTTCTTTCTAAGGAGATTATTAAAAAGCCAGGTATGGTGGCACATGCTTTTAATCTCAGCACTTGGGAAGCAGAGGCAGGGGGATCTGAGTTCAAGGCCAGCCTGGTCTACAGAGTGAGTTACACGACAGCCATGGCTTCACAGAGAAGCCCTGTCTCAAACAGTACACAATTAGAGTCTGATCCTATAATGTCACACAAAATACAATTAATTCCTGTTAACAGTCCTAATTTAATGGAGTTTTGTCTGTCTTACAACATGCAGCATTTAAATTTATATTTATAAACTAAATTATGTGTAGATTTTTACTGTAAGCTGGAGTGGCTTTTCCCAGTGTCTAACTCGTTAATCCCATTTATTCCAAGTACACTCATTTTGACTTTGGTTTACAAGCCTTCAGCTTGACAGCAACCTACCCGCATAGAAAGAGCTCCATCTACTGGTAGGAGAAAATCTACTAACAATTATTCTGCTAAACAAACAGAGCAAGAAAACATAAAATGACTCCTAATAACATGCTGCTATACACATACATCAGTGTATCGCTGAACCCACATCAGAGAAGCAGCTCCTCACAGCAGATCAATACAGAGACCCACAACTGGACAGAGTGCACTTGGCCCTAAATGGAATGGATGTCTATCAAACACCTCACCTCCAGGCTCAGGGAACGTCATGTGGAAGAGGAGATGGGAAGACGGTAAGACCCAGTGTTGGATGGCTCCAGGGAAACAGCCGGTGCATGCATGCCCTACAGACTGTGGCAGCATGCACAGGACCTGCACAAGTTTAAGATCCCCACAGACAGAAGTCTAAGCACAGAGAAATAGACGAGGACACAAAGTCCCACCCCTGACCAAGAAGTTGCTTGCAACGGATAATCTGCTGGGAAGGAGGAAATCAGTTTTTTCCAGTGGAGTGAATACTAGATACATCAACCAGGGCCTGCCTATGCTCAGGAATGGTTGGCCAACAAAAAAGACTCCATGGTTTTTGTGTGCTTCTTTTGTGATTGTTTTATTTTGTCTTTTTGAGGGGTTTCTGTTTGTTTTGATTTATGTTTGAGAGAAAAAGAATGTGAGGTTGGGTGAGTAGGGAAGTGGAGGGATCTAGAAAGAGTTGGGAGGAAATATACTATATGAAAAAAGTTTTAAAATCAATAAATAAAAAATTAATCTTTTAAAAAATCTTTAAAGGATCAATACATTTGAACATGACAATACTTTTCTTTTTTCCAAAAAACACAGTCTCTTCCTATAACCCAGGCTGGCTAGAACTCACTATGTAGGCTGACTTCAAACTTATGATCTTCCTGTCTCAATCTCAAGATTGCTCAGATATAGGTAGATGTGTATTACCATACATACTCTGAAATATGATAAGAAAATAATTAATTCAAAAAATATGGACTTGGGGGGTTGGGGATTTAGCTCAGTGGTAGAGCGCTTGCCTAGCAAGCACAAGGCCCTGGGTTCGGTCCCCAGCTCCGGAAAAAAAAATAAAAAATAAAAAATATGGACTTGGTATGTAGTTCATTTGGTAGGATGCTTCCTTAGCATTCATGATCCAATCCCTGGTATTACCAAAAAACTGGTCATAATGGTGCATACCTATAATCCTAGCACTTAGAAAGCCCAAGGTCATTCTCAACTACATAGAGTTCAAGACCATCCTGGGTTATATCATTCTCAAAACCAAACAAACAAAATCAAAAACCAAAAACCCAAGTTATCTATACCAAGATGCTTACAGTAATCATCTGTAATAATAAAAATTTGGGGAAAAAAAGATCAAGTAGCAAAAAGAAACTTGACAACAGTTGCTATCAAATTCTCTTAACTGATTCTCCTAAAATCAGTCCGTATAGCTTCAATTACTGCTAGGCTACTTAAATGGCAAATATAAAAAAGCTTCAAATATTTCAGTGGTTCTCATCATCTTTAAACAATATCAAACTTTTTGACAAACACAGCAAGGTCCTAAATGGAGTGGTCCTACCTCTTGCCAACTCATACCCAATGCGGCAATCATGACAAATACCTGGGGGCTGTACAGAATTACAGACAGGTCTCCAACATTCATTCAGCCAAGTGTCCAAAGCTCTCAGTTTATGCTGACACAGGGATCTTGTCCTCGTGGAATTTACAGCACAGCAGCAACTGTCTTCTATGTGTTAGATCCTATTCTAAACTACAGAAAGGGTCTCTTAGAGTCCAGATCAGGGAAAGTTCTGGGGATAATAGTAATCTTTGAGCCTTAAAAAAGCTAGGATTACAAAGTGCAAGAGTCACTCCAAATGACTCTTTTCCACATAACTCATACTGAGTTTTATCACACTCTAGTCAGGGAACTTGAGTTCTGAAATGCACTCAGCCACCTTCTTCATACAGCTGTTATACAAACAAAGAGTGACAATAGATGAAAACTTGACTGTGTCTAATTTTTTTTGCTTATCTGTGTTTGTGTATGCCCACCATATAATATGCCAGATCATGAGTGTGAAATCTGAGAATAACTTTTGAGAAACAGTTCCTTACTTCTATCTTTGTGAGGCTCAGTGATTGAACTCAGGTCATCAGGCTTGGTGGCAAACTTCATTAATTCCAGTGTCCAGTAATTAATATACAACAAAACATGTAATAATGCTAAATAATTACAGCAAGGATTAGTGTCACACACCTGTAATCCAGAGGTAAAAGCAAGAGGATCACTAAAGTTCAAGACCAGTCTGATCTGCACCATTAATACTGTTTTGTTTCACAAAACCAAACAACAGTTTGAAAATGTTGATTGTGGGGCTGGAGAGATGGCTCAGCTATTAAGAGCATCTGCTGATCTTGCAAAGGACCCACAAGCACCAACATGGTGGCTCACAATCATCTGTAACTCCAGTTCCAGGAAATCAGATGCTGTCTTCTGACTTCAGAAAGAACCATGTATACACAAACACACAAGCTAAACACCCACACACAAATAAATATTTTAAAATGTTGATTATAACAGTATATTCTAAAGGTTCAACCTTTTTTAAAAAAATAAAGTCTCAATGTGTAGCCTGCAGCTCTACAGACCAGGCACTCGAGCTCGAAGGCCAGCCTGTGCGTGCCTCCTGCGTGCTGTGATTAAAGGCCTTCTACTGCCATGCCCATCAGGTTTAGCAGTCTTAAATAGGAAAATAACAGAGACCAATGGGAAAAATACAGGCACAAAGATAAACGACCTATCATCATTTATCCAGGGACACATTAGAGTAATACAATAACTTACATTCAAAATTAGGATGAGTCATAGAGCTTTATACTGTTAGATATGATGTACTTTTTAAAAGTAAGATATAGTAGGGCCAGACATATAGCTCAGCGCTGAGTGATTGCTTGGCACCCACAGGATGCTAGGCTCAATCCACACAAAATAAATAAAAATAAAAATTTTGTGTTCCTTACTTAAGGTTTGACCTTCACTTTACCTTGAAATTTGAGTTTTGACAGGAATGGCGGCACACACCTGTAATATCAGGACTTGAAAAATAGAGGCAGAAATTTCAGAATGTCAAGGTCAGTGAGTTTGAAACCAATAAACTACATAATCTGTGTATTTAAAAAAATGAAAGAAAAAAGAAAATTGAGTTTATATGCTAACTGTACGAAATGTTTACACGCTGAATAAGATGTTAGCATGTTGTCTTAATCAGGGTTATTAACTGCAATAATAACCCAAAGCAAGCTGGGAAGGAAGGATTTATTTAGCTTACACTTCCACACAGTGATGGAAGTCAAGACAGAAACTCAAACTGGGCAGGAACCTGGAGAAAGGAGCTGACTGGGGGAGGGGTGTTTGGGTTTGCTGCTTACTAGCCTGCTCCTCATAGCTTGCTCAGCCGGTTACAGAATCCAGGACCAGCCCAGGGATGCCACATCACTAAGAAAATGCCCTACAGGTTTGCCTACAGCCTGATCTTTTGGAAGCATTTTCTCAATTGAGATTTCCTCCTCTCTGATAACTCTAGTTTGAGTCAAGTTAACATAAAACTAGCAATCACACGTTATTATAAATAGATCAATATGAAGAAGGCAGAAGCCGTGATTTAAAACACATACCTCAGGAAAACCAAACTATTGCCTGTGTGAAAGAAACCTAGACTGCAACAAGAGAAGACTTAAAAGACGGAGATATGCCATTTTAGTTTCCTCCTCAGAAACCAATAAAATGAGTTAGTTACATTCAATAGCAAAGCCCTCAGTCATTATGGTCCATTGGCATTATTCATGCTTGGAAACCTAAAAGACGCAATGAAGTTTAAAAATTCCAAGTCTTGAGTTAAATAAAGCACTCAGTGAAATAATATTTAAAATACAAGTATATTTAAAGTGAGATTTTAAAATTAATTTTCCTTATATATAGGTCAACTTAACTTCTCTACTGCCAAGGATTTTTAAAATTAATGAGAAACAGCATACAAAAACATTGCATTTACAAAAAGGTCTAAAATAAAGGTTCTGGATAAGTACTCTGTTATTACTTCATACCTAAGAATTTAAAATATTAGAAACTACACTAAACTGCATTTTCTAGCATTTGATTTTCAAAAACAGTAAGGGTATAAAAATTTACCTGATTTTTTTTTTTTACTATAACCAACTATATAGAATATTTTCAACCCAAATCCTTTCTTAATGTTTGTAGGAATGCCTATATTAGATATGTATCGAACTACAAATTACACATATGTAATCAATCCATTCCCCACTCTAAATACACAACCTAAAATTAATGGTGTTCCCAGATAGCCCATTTTAATGACCAAATGTTAATGTGTCATAAAAACTAAGAGAAGTAACTTGATAGGACAGACCATATACTCACCAATGGCTTAAGGAATCTCAACTTGATAATAACTTCATCTCACCTTCTTCAACAATATCACAATTTACTAATGGGTGGATTTTAGTAATAGTCTGTGGAAAATATCCACAGTGGGCAGAGTCTCATGGGGGTGGAGGGTGGTGGCTATGAAAGATCTGTTAACACCTTTCAGCAGTGGACGACTCTCCATTAAGGATGTAATTAACTGCAGCTCATAAAGTACCGTGGAATCAAAGGTATTTCCACAAATGTAAACTTTTAAATGGCTTTAACTTAGAATAAAAAAGTCATCTTAAAACAACTTATAGCTCAAGTGTATTATAAACCAAATAGAAGTTCACTGTGGATTTTTTTTTTTAAACTAAGTTTTTTCCTCTATTAGGGAATCCAGATTTAAATGAACTGTTAAACACTTAATCTAAAGGTATGCCAAACATTTCTTAAAGTCTTAACAAAGAATCAACTTTTTTTTTAAACAAAAAGAGTCCTAGGTTAAATATTTTATTTGGCTTCTCAAGATGGACTGAGAAGTTGGGCACCAGCTCCAGACCAAGTCCTGGACGCACATCAAACACAGCCCTGTCATTTATCCAGTCAGTCAAAACAATCTTTTCCATCTAACCCTTTTATGTTTGTGTCCTAAAAAGCTGCTAATTGAATCCAGCTCTTAAGATCTATTTGTTAAAATTTATACTATTTAATTCGTAAATGATGAACAAAAATGAAAAAATGTAAGTTAATGTTCCTTGCAAAACAGGAGATTCCACCATATGTAATCAAAGAGACAACAATGGTTTTAATATTTGTCAGACTTTGCGAAAACTATTCACAGGAAAATTCCCAATAGCTTTAAAAAATTGAGAGTAGTTCAAACTGTTTTTACAATTAAGAGGAGAGGACAGATATTTAAAATTCTTCAGAAAAAGCTAAGTGTACAAAATCACTCTATAAATTTAGTCGAATGTATCCTCTTGCTCAGAAACTAAGTGTGATCTTTTTCCTCTCAAACTTCACTCAAGGGAAGTTTCTTTAGTGCAGTGGTTATCATGTTCACCTAACAAATGCCACTCATAAATCTTTTTAAACTATCATATACAGAAAAAAAATGACATAAATATAAGAGCTGCTCAGTCACACTACCCCTCAGAACACTGAGGGTTAAGGTATTTTCTCTCAAGCCTGATGACCTAAGTCTGACTGGTAAGACTCACAAGGTGAAAAGGGTGATCCCACCTTATCCTGTCCACCACATGTACTCCATGGCCATGAGACAGACACACACAGACAGAGACACAGACACACACACACACACACACACACACACACACACACACACACACAGAGAGAGAGAGAGAGAGAGAGAGAACATAAATGTAACAAAACCTCAGAACTCATTTTTAATAATTCATTTGAATTCTATATGCATTGGGTATGAGTGTGTCAGATCCCCTGGAACTGGAGTTACAGACAGTTGTGACCTGGAATGTGGGTGCTGGGAATTAAACCTTTGGAAGAACAGGCAGTACTCTTAACTATTATGCAATCTCTCCAGCCCACCTCAGAACTCATTTTTATCTAAAGAAAACCCAAACCTCTCTTTTTCTCTCCCATGTATGTATCCCAGAAGAAAATTACAGTCCATTTCCGATGGCTTTTGCACACCTACACTCACAATTTCTTTCTGTAATTGGCACAGACCTGCCTAGTAAGAATATCAATATATAAACTAGAGCACCAAAGATCCTTTATAATTGTGTTCCACTGACTCCCCCAAAAGAACAGTAAAGATGAAGATCAAAGCACGCCCCCCAACCTAGTGTTAATAATACCTTGTGATTTCCCTAGGGAAAGAAACGCTTTCAGGTCAGTGCAATGTATATATTTTTTCATTACTGGAGATTGGGGCAGTATGTGTACACAAGTGCAGGTGCTTGTGGGAGGCCAGATGCATCAGATCCCCTGCAGCTAGAGTTACAGGTGGTAGTGAGCCAAGGACCTGGGTGGGGGGTGCTGGGAGTAGAACTCCGGTCCCCTTAGAGAACAGGATACACTTAACCACTGAGCCATCTCTTCAGCCTCAAAGGGAAAGTATTTGAAGCTGTAGCCAACATACATT